>NC_041390.1:51804120-51855714 GCF_002162155.2 Triticum dicoccoides | reverse complement strand
ATTGGTCCCGGTTGGTGCCACCAACCGGGACCAAAGGGTCTCCTGACTGGGCTCCGCGCACTGCCCACGTGGAGGGCCTTTAGTCCCGGTTCTGGATTGAACCGGGACTGAAGGGGGGAGGTATTAGTACCGACACTTTAGTCCCAGTTCCGGAACCGGGACTAAAGGCCCTTACGAACCGGGACTATAGGCCCTTTTTCTACCAGTGACCTTACGATGGATAGACCGGTACACCTACTTTCCCCTACATCTGCTAGTCTACCTTGTAAGAGTTTGCATGACTTAATCAACTATGCCAGCGCCCATAATGGCTTGTGGCTACACACGGAAGTTTCTAGTATGAATAATCTCATGATCCCTTTGAGCCTGGGTGGGGGTCCAAAAGAAAACATGCATGTCCTGGAATACCCAGGTGCCTCAATCCACCCAGATGTATGTTTAAGTTGCCACCTTAGATAAACCATTAATTATCAATCTCACATCTGTCATGGATATCACTCACCCAATCCACGTCTACTAGCATAGCATGGCATAATAAGAAAACGTAGAAGTAACTCCCAAAGGTTTGACAATAAACAGGTAATAGGTACTACCTCATCTACTTCCCATCCCACAGTTTAATTAGATCCTAATCATGCAATGTGTGAAGATTGATCTAATGCAAAAAAACTGGGTTGTAGAAAAGGTATGATCAAAGTTTTACTTGCCTTGCTGATGATCCGCGAAACCTAATGATTCGAAGTAACAGGCGGCGCACTCCGGGTACTCTATCGCAGAAAACAAACAAGCATACAATAAGTACTCATCTAATGCACAGGTAAAACTCAAATAAGAGATCTAACCAGAAGGTTCAACTTAAGAACTCCGGTTGGCAAAAAGAATCAAATCGAACGAAGCAAAGAAAGTCAAACGGCGAAAGAAAACAACTTCGTTCTAATAATCTGAATCTAAGTCAAATTTTACAGTAGCAAAAACTTGTTTAAGTTGATTATTCGGATAGAGGGTTTCGAGACGAAACTCCAGGTGCTTGAATCGCCTGATTCCGATAAACGAGCGAAAAGTTAAACTAAAATGAAAATCGGATCAGAAATCGCGATCAGAAAATAACCGCGGAAAATCTGACGAAAAAGAAAAAACGACGAACGGATTTAAAAAAAACAGCATGGAAAACGAGGCGGCGGCGAACCTCGGGCGGCGGGTCGCAGCGGCGATGGCGGCGGCAGCGGCGGGGCTGGGGCCGGGGCACGGCTAGGGTTTGGGGCGGGCTACTCGGGCCTCGGGCGTGCCTTATAAAGGCCCCGGCCAGGCGGAGTCCTGGCTGAGTACGGCCCAAGTCGGTTCCTTTTTTTTTAAATAATTACGCTTGGAAGAAATAAAAATAAAAAGAAATACTAAACGGACTCCAAATGTCCCGAAATAAATTTTCCCGGGCTTCTAAAATCAAGCCTGACAAAGTGAACATTTATTTGGGCCCTAAATGCAATTTTGAAAAACGCGCATTTTTCCTAAATTCAAATAAAAACAACGAAAAATTCTGAAATAAAACTATTTTATTTTTTTATTAAATCCTCAATATTTCTATATTTTGGGAAAGTCATTTTATTCCCTCTCTCATATTTTTGTAATAGAAATAATTGATGATAACATAAATAAAATCAAATGATCCTATTCTCAAAATTTGAGAAAACTCAAATATGAAAATAACGAAATCCCCAACTCTCTCCGTGGGTCCTTGAGTTGCTTAGAATTTTCTAGGATCAAAACCCAAAAGCAAATAAAATATGATATGCATGATGATCTAGTGTATAACATTCCAAATTGAAAATTTGGGATGTTACACCCTGGAACCAAGCAGATAGGGACTAGGGAGTTTTTAACCAAATAGGGCCTTAGATTAACAACAGCTAATGAGTTGCATGGGACAGTGGACGCACCAGCACCATGTGCATCTACCGATGTACTGTGGTCATGCACAGTCTGTTGCAACAAAGAACAAACAACCAAGGACCATATTTGTGTTGGTCCCAGTTTTGTTATCTTTAGACACCTTTCCCTATGTGAGCGCAGCAAATCTAGTCCCGCTCAAACTCTACAGCCTTGTCCCTTCCTTTCCTTTTTGAAGTAGTACTTTCGCCCCTTCCTTTCCTCTTTGAACCATGTCCTAGATTTATGCGATACAACTTTCCCCATTCCTTTCCTCTTTGAACCACGTCCTAGATTCATGCTATACAACTTTCCCCCTTCATTTCCTCTTTGAACCACGTCCTAGATTCATGCTATATACAACTTTTCCCACTACTTTCCCCCACTCATTTCCTCTTTGAACCACGTCCTAGATTCATGGTATACATGCAGCTAGAGCAATGCATGTGGAGTAAGTAAATTATACCTTAAGGTTCTTGGGGCGTGGTTCGGTGGGAGACGGGACGGCGGCGAAGAAGAAGGGGTCGGGGGCCCTCCCGCGCCGCCGCTGGGTGGAAAGTGAACAGCTACGCCGGTAGTGCCTCGCCGACGGCGACAATGTTAAGCCTCCTTCCCTTCCTGGTGGACGGATCCTGCCGGCTCTTTGAGCAACAGTTAGGGGAGAGAGAGGCCAATGAAGTCTTGTTTAGATCTGGAGAGGGCGAGAGAGTGTGAAGAGAGCAACTACAAGCGCTGAGGCTCCAGCGGGAGAGGGCGAGAGAGTGTGAAGAGAGAAACTACAAGCGCTGAGGCTCCAGCGTGTATATATATACTGGAGAGAGAGTGTGAATCGTGCAAACCCTAGAAAACATTTTGACCAGTCAAAGAATCCTCCTGGCACAAATTATGCTCAAGTGTAGTTATCGAACCCGAGACCTCAAGTTTGATGAGCGAACAGGCTAACCAGCTACACAACCCTCCCGTTATGTTCAATGAGAGGGAAATAACCTTTTATACATTCCTGCATTCGTGTGACAAGCATGCCGTGTTTTTTTGTATGTGTGGGAGTCATTGGGATTTCAATCGTAATCGTGCCATGTGGCTTTGGTGGTAAGACTATCCACAGTGGTGCAGAAATAATGCAACCTTAGTCACCTTACCTCTCTCCATGTAGTACGTTGGGTCCCACCAGTCAGAGGGTGAAACAAACAAATTAATAAGAAAAATTAAAAGCGCCAGCGGTGTATCTACCTCACACATCTCGCTACTGCTCGGGAACACTGTCCAATTGATCCCTCTGTTTGCTCATGTACTATTTTAAGTGAATCCTTATTATAACATGCACACAAATTTTGGGCACTTGTATTCGACTTAATTAAGTCAGTGTGCCACCGTATCTCATATACTTACTACTCCCTCCATCTAGGTGTAATAAGTCATGTTAGAAGGTGCAACGGGACCAAGGTGCGCGCGCGCGCGCGCGCGCGCGCGCGTGTGTGTGTGTCTTTAACAGCATGTGTGTGTTTGAGAGAGCGACAGATCGACCTACTCCTACAGAGAGATGTTGTGTAGTGTATGGTTTTACCCGCGAGAGTCGGTGCATCCTCTCATTTCCGGGCGTGTCCGGTAGGGACATGCGGACAGTTGCCACGCCCGCTCCTGACCAGCCTGGCCCACCCAAAGCCCCTCCATCGCCCGCGCGCGCTTCCCGCCCAAAATGATCAGCGCTGCTCCAAAGAATCGGTGCCGCATTCATGCCCGAGCAGAGAGGACGCGACCTCTCACTGGCGTAAGAGTGATGGTTGCTTCGTCCGTCCAACTTAGTGCTGGGTCTATCTGATTTGATGACTCATTGGTCTTTATTACTGAGGTGGTAGGACTGCTGGATGTCCCACGCTTTTGGCGAAAGGAGGTACTACTGCTAGATTACAATTTTCTCCATTCTTACGGCGGAGGCGTGCAAGAGTAGTGAAAACACGCAGGCTCAGTGATTACATGGCCCACCTCACACTATCACCGTGCGACACCTAACTCTTTACATAGTACTCCCTCCGTTCCTAGATATTACTAGATGAGTCCCCGCGTGTTGCCGCGGAACAGCGGTATATCTCTCTGCGCAAAATTATCAATTTCATAGAACTAAAAAAACTCTATAACCGCATGACAAATGTGGTAGCCAAACTAAATAAACTCCCATCATCATTTAGATCATCCCACGTAAGGAAAAAAGATCAGCCAACTCCTACTGCATAATGGGATTATATTTTTCTTTTTGACATGTTAATGGGACTTAAAAGCTCACTTACATGCATGCTACCGGTGCATGCTTGCATGCAGACATGTTGATGTGATTTAAAACCCACTCACATGCATGTGCCACAGTATTTCTGCATGCTTGCATGTGGCTTAGTGCCGAGCCTCTCAACGTCTAGATCAGACGGCTATTATGGACTCATTTACTCCATCTAACGGCTACATCAATTTTGATGATGTGGCTCAAGGAGAGGATAGAGAATTCCTAGTAGTGGGGGCTAGCTATTACTAGTAGATAAGTCTTTGTAGAGATTCCACTACATACGGAACAAAATGAATGAATCTACACTTAAAATGCATCTATATACATCCGCATGTGGTTCATGGTGAAATCTCTACAAAGACTTATATTTAGGATCGGAGGAAGTACTAGTATAGTACGTACTATAATTTATCAGCGAGATAAATTTGTACAATGCTATGAAGGTTCCAGCTTCTGTTACATGTATCTTGCGTCCAAGGTTGCCCGTTGCAACATTTCATCAAATACAAAGGAGACTAACATGCATGCTATTGCATCTCAATGATTGACAGATCATAGCAAATATGTACTCCCTCCGTTCCCAAATAGGTGTCTCAACTTTGTGCAAACTTTAGTACAAAGTTGTACTACTACTAAAGTTGAAACTTATTTTGGAACAGAGGCAGCTAAAGAAAAAACGATCCATGCAGTCCCTAGCCCTTGAACCGTGAACCCTGAATAGGCTTCAATTGTTGGGTAACGTAGTAATTTCAAAAAATTTCCTACACACACGCAAGATCATGGTGATGCATAGCAACGAGAGGGGAGAGTGTTGTCTACGTACCCTCGTAGACCGAAGCGGAAGCGTTGACGCAACATAGAGGAAGTAGTCGTACGTCTTCCCGGTCCAACCGATCCAAGCACCGTTACTCCAGCACCTCCGAGTTCTTGGCACACGTTCAGCTCGATGACGCTCCCCGGGCTCCGATCCAGCAAAGCTTCGGGGAGGAGTTCTGTCAGCACGACAGCGTGGTGACGATCTTGATGCTCAACCGTCGCAGGGCTTCGCCTAAGCACCGCTACAATATGACCGAGGTGGAATATGGTGGAGGGGGGCACCGCACACGGCTAATGAACGATCACAAAGAGGGAAAGGAAAGGGGGGGCGCCGCCCCCTCTCCTTGTCCTATTCGGACTAGGGAGGGGAGGGGCGTGCGGCCACCTCTTCCCTCCTTTCCTCTTCTCCCTTAGGGCCCATGTAGGCCCAATAACCCCCGGGGGGGTTCCGGTAACCCCCCGGTACTCCGGTAAAATCCCGATTTCACCTGGAACGATTCCGATATCCAAATATAGGCTTCCAATATATTGATCTTTATGTATCGACCATTTCGAGACTCCTCGTCATGTCCATGATCACATCCGGGACTCCGAACAACCTTCGGTACATCAAAATACATAAACTCATAATGAAACTGTCATCGTAACGTTAAGCGTGCGGACCCTACGGTTCGAGAACAATGTAGACATGACCGAGACACGTCTCCGGTCAATAACCAATAGCGGAACCTTGATGCTCATATTGGTTCCTACATATTCTACGAAGATCTTTATCGGTCAGACCGCATAACAACATACGTTGTTCCCTTTGTCATCGATATGTTACTTGCCCGAGATTCGATCGTCGGTATCTTAATACCTAGTTCAATCTCATTACCGGCAAGTCTCTTTACTCATTTCGTAATACATCACCTTGCAACTAACTCATTAGTTGCAATGCTTGCAAGCCTTATGTGATGTGCATTACCGAGAGGGCCCAGAGATACCTCTCTGATAATCGGAGTGACAAATCCTAATCTCGAAATACGCCAACCCAACATGTACCTTTGGAGACACCTGTAGAGCTCCTTTATAATCACCCAGTTACGTTGTGACGTTTGGTAGCACACAAAGTGTTCCTCCGACAAACAGGAGTTGCATAATCTCATAGTCATAGGAACATGTATAAGTCATGAAGAAAGCAATAGCAACATACTAAACGATCGGGTGCTAAGCTAATGGAATGGGTCATGTCAATCACATCATTCTCCTAATGATGTGATCCCGTTAATCAAGTGACAACACATGTCTATGGTTAGGAAACATAACCATCTTCGATTAACGAGCTAGTCAAGTAGAGGCATACTAGCGACACTTTGTTTGTCTATGTATTCACACATGTATTATGTTTCCGGTTAATACAATTCTAGCATGAATAATAAACATTTATCATGAAATAAGGAAATAAATAATAACTTTATTATTGCCTCTAGGGCATATTTCCTCCAGTCTCCCACTTGCACTAGAGTCAATAATCTAGTTCACATTGCTATTGTGATTTAACACCAATAGTTCACATCATCATGTGATTAACACTCAAAAGGGTTTACTAGAGTCAATAATCTAGTTCACATCGCTATGTGATTAACACCCAAAGAGTACTAAGGTGTGATCTTGTTTTGCTTGTGAGAGAAGTTAGTCAACGGGTCTGCCACATTCAGATCCGTATGTATTTTGCAAATTTCTATGTCAACAATGCTCTGCACGGAGCTACTCTAGCTAATTGCTCCCACTTTCAATATGTATCCAGATAAAGACTTAGAGTCATCTGGATCCGTGTCAAAACTTGCATCGACGTAACCCTTTACGACGAACCCTTTTTTTCATGTCCATAATCGAGAAACATATCCTTATTCCACTAAGGATAATTTTGACCAATGTCCAGTGATCTACTCCTAGATCACTATTGTACTCCCTTGCCAAACTCAGGGCAGGGTATACAATAGGTCTGGTACACAGCATGGCATACTTTATAGAACCTATGGCTGAGGCATAGGGAATGACTTTCATTCTCTCTCTATCTTCTGCCGTGGTCGGGTTTTGAGTCTTACTCAACTTCACACCTTGCAACACATGCAAGAACTCCTTCTTTGACTGTTCCATTTTGAACTACTTCAAAATCTTGTCAAGGTATGTACTCATTGAAAAACTTATCAAGCATCTTGATCTATCTCTATAGATCTTGATGCTCAATATGTAAGCAGCTTCACCGAGGTTTTTCTTAAAAAAAACTCTTTTCAAACATTCCTTTATGCTTTGCAGAATAATTCTACATCATCTCCGATCAACAATATGTCATACATATACTTATCAGAAATGCTGTAGTGCTCCCACTCACTTTCTTGTAAATACAGGCTTCACCGCAAGTCTGTATAAAACTATATGCTTTGATCAACTTATCAAAGCGTATATTCCAACTCCGAGATGCTTGCACCAGTCCATAGATGGATCGCTGGAGCTTGCATACTTAGTTAACACCTTTAGGATCGACAAAACCTTCTAGTTGCATCGTATACAACTCTTCTTTAATAAATCCATTAAGGAATGAAGTTTTGTTTATCCATTTGCCAGATTTCATAAAATGCGGCAATTGCTAACATGATTTGGATAGACTTAAGCATAGATACGAGTGGGAAACTCTCATCGTAGTCAACACCTTGAACTTGTCGAAAACCTTTTTCGACAATTCTAGCTTTGTAGATAGTAACACTACTATCAGCGTCCGTCTTCCTCTTGAAGATCCATTTATTTTCTATGGCTTGCCGATCAACGGGCAAATCCATCAAAATCCATACTTTGTTCTCATACATGGATCATATCTCAGATTTCATGGTCTCAAACCATTTCGCGGAATCTGGGCTCATCATCGCTTCCTCATAGTTCGTAGGTTCGTCATGGTCTAGTAACATGACTTCCAGAACAGGATTACCGTACCACTCTGGTGCGGATCTCACTCTGGTTTACCTACGAGATTCGATAGTAACTTGATCTGAAGTTACATGATTATCATCATTAGCTTCCTCACTAATTGGTGTAGTAGTCACAAGAACAGATTTCTGTGATGAACTACTTTCCAATAAGGGAGAAGGTACAATTACCTTATCAAGTTTTCCACTTTCCTCCCACTCACTTCTTTCATGAGAAACTCCTTCTCTAGAAAGGATCCATTCTCAGCAATGAATAACTTGCCTTCGGATCTGTGATAGAAGGTGTACCCAACATTTTCTTTTGGGTAACCTATGAAGATTTACTTCTCCGATTTGGGTTCGAGCTTATCATGTTGAAACTTTTTCACATAAGCATCGCAGTCCCAAACTTTAAGAAACGACAGCTTAGGTTTGTTTCCAAACCATAGTTCATACGGTGTCGTCTCAACGGATTTAGATGGTGCCCTATTTAACGTGAATGTAGCTGTCTCTAATGCATAACCCCAAAACGATAGCGGTAAATCTGTAAGAGACATCATAGATCGCACCATATCAAGTAAAGTACGATTACGATGTTCGGACACACCATTACACTGTGGTGTTCCAGGTGGCGTGAGTAGTGAAACTATTTCACATTGTTTTAACTGAAGGCCAAACTCATAACTCAAATATTTTACTTCTGCGATCATATCGTAGAAACTTTTATTTTTGTTACGATGATTCTCCACTTCACTCTGAAATTCTTTGAACTTTTCAAATATTTCAGACTTGTGTTTCATCAAGTAGATATACTCATATCTGCTCAAATCATCTGTGAAGATCAGAAAATAATGATACCTGCTGCGAGCTTCAATATTCATCGGTCCACATACATCAGTATGCATGATTTCCAACAAATCTGTTGCTTGCTGCATTGTTCCGGAGAATGGAGTTTTAGTCATCGTTTCCATGAGGCATGGTTCGTAAGCATCAACTGATTCATAATCAAGTTATTCCAAAAGTCCATCAGCATGGAGTTTCTTCATGCGCTTTACACCAATATGACCTAAACGGCAGTGCCACAAATAAGTTGCACTATCATTATTAACTTTGCATCTTTTGGTTTCAGTATTATGAATATGTGTATCACTACGATCGAGATCCAATGAACCATTTTCATTGGATGTGTAACCATATATGTAAACAGAACAACAATTTATTCTCTTACTTAAATGAATAACCGTATTGCAATAAACATGATCAAATCATATTCATGCTCAACGCAAACACCAAATAACACTTATTTAGGTTCAATACTAATCCCGAAAGTATAGGGAGTGTGCGATGATGATCATATCAATCTTGGAACCACTTCCAACACACATCGTCACTTCACCCTTAACTAGTCTCTGTTCATTCTGCAACTCCCGTTTCGAGTTACTACTCTTAGCAACTGAACTAGTATCAAATAGTGAGGGGTTGCTATAAACACTAGTAAAGTACACATCAATATCAAATATACCTATGTTCACTTTGCCATCCTTCTTATCCGCCAAATACTTGGGGTAGTTCCTTTGCAGTAGAAGCACTTAGTCTCAGGCTCAGGACCAGACTTGGGCTTCTTCACTTGAGCAGCAACTTGCTTGCCATTCTGCTTGAAGTTCCCCTTCTTCCCTTTGCCCTTTTTCTTGAAACTAGTGGTTTCATCAACCATCAACACTTGATGTTTTTCTTGATTTCTACCTTCGTCGATTTCAGCATCACGAAAAGCTTGGGAATCGTTTCTGTTATCCCTTGCATATTATAGTTCATCACAAAGTTCTACTAACTTGGTGATGGTGACTAGAGAATTCTGTCAATCACTATCTTATCTGGAAGATTAACTCCCACTTGATTCAAGCGATTGTAGTACCCAGACAATCTGAGCACATGCTCACTAGCTGAGCGATTCTCCTCCATCTTTTAGCTATACAACTTGTTGGAGACTTCATATCTCTCAACTCGGATATTTGCTTGAAATATTAACTTCAACTCCTGGAACATCTCATATGGTCCATGACGTTCAAAACATCTTTGAAGTCCCGATTCTAAGCCGTTAAGCATGGTGCACTAAACTATCAAGTAGTCATCATATTGAGCTAGTCAAACGTTCATAACATCTGCATCTGCTCCTGCAATAGGTCTGTCACCTAGCGGTGCATCAAGGACATAATTCTTCTGTGCAGCAATGAGGATAAACCTCAGATCACGGATCCAATCCGCATCATTGCTACTAACATCTTTCAACACAATTTTCTCTAGGAACATATCAAAATAAACACAGGGAAACAACAACGCGAGCTATTGATCTACAACATAATTTGCAAAATACTACCAGGACTAAGTTCATGATAAATTTAAGTTCAATTATTCATATTACTTAAGAACTCCCACTTAGATAGACATCCCTCTAATCATCTAAGTGATCACGTGATCCAAATCAACTAAACCATAACCAATCATCACGTGAAATGGAGTAGTTTTCAATGGTGAACATCGCTATGTTGATCATATCTACTATATCATTCACGCTTGACCTTTCGGTCTCAGTGTTCTGAGGCCATATCTGCATATGCTAGGCTCGTCAAGTTTAACCTGAGTATTCTACGTGTGCAAAACTGGCTTGCACCCATTGTAGATGGACATAGAGCTTATCACACCCGATCATCAAGTGGTGTCTGGGCACGACGAACTTTGGCAATGGTGCATACTCAGGGAGAACACTTTTTATCTTGAAATTTAGTGAGAGATCATCTTATAATGCTACCATCAATCAAAGCAAGATAAGATGCATAAAAGATAAACGTCACATGCAATCAATATAAGTGACATGATATGGCCATCATCATCTTGTGCCTTTGATCTCTATCTCCAAAGTGTCATCATGATTTCCATCGTCACCAGCATGACACCATGATCTCCATCATCTTGATCTATATCAATGTGTCGTCACATGGTCATCTCGCCAACTACTGCTCTTGCAACTATTGCTATCGCATAGTGATAAAGTAAAGCAATTATTTGGCACTTGCATCTTATGCAATAAAGAGACAACCATAAGGCTTCTGCCAGTTGCCGATAACTTCAACAAAACATGATCATCTTATACAACAACTTATATCTCATCACGTCTTGACCATATCACATCACACCATGCCCTGCAAAAACAAGTTAGACATCCTCTACTTTGTTGTTGCAAGTTTTACGTGGCTGCTACGGGCTGAGCAAGAACCGTTCTTACCTACGCATCAAAACCACAACGATAGTTTGTCAAGTTGGTGCTGTTTTAACCTTCGCAAGGACCGGGCGTAGCCACACTCGGTTCAACTAAAGTTGGAGAAACTGACACCCGCTAGCCACCTGTGTGCAAAGCACGACGGTAGAACCAGTCTCGCGTAAGCGTACGCGTAATGTCGGTCCGGGCCGCTTCATCCAACAATACCGCTGAACCAAAGTATGACATGCTGGTAAGCAGTATGACTTATATCGCCCACAACTCACTTGTGTTCTACTCATGCATATAACATCAAACCATAAAACCTAGGCTCGGATGCCACTGTTGGGTAACGTAGTAATTTCAAAAAAATTCCTACGCACACGCAAGATCATGGTGATGCATAGCAACGAGAGGGGAGAGTGTTGTCTATGTACCCTCGTAGACCGAAGCGGAAGCGTTGACGCAATGTAGAGGAAGTAGTCGTATGTCTTCCCGGTCCAACCGATCCAAGCACCGTTACTCCGGCACCTCCGAGTTCTTGGCACACGTTCAGCTCGATGACACTCCCCGGGCTCCGATCCAGCAAAGCTTCGGGGAGGAGTTCTGTCAGCACGACAGCGTGGTGACGATCTTGATGCTCAACCGTCGCAGGGCTTCGCCTAAGCACCGCTACAATATGACCGAGGTGGAATATGGTGGAGGGGGGCACCGCACACGGCTAAGGAACGATCACAAAGGTCAACTTGTGTGTTCTAGGGTGCCCCCTGCCCCCGTATATAAAGGAGCCAAGGGGAGGGGGTGGCCGGCCAAGGAGGACGCGCCAAGGGGGAGTCCTACTCCCATCGGGAGTAGGACTCCCTTCTTTTCTAGTTGGAGAAGGAGAAGTGGGAAAGAGGAGGAAGAGGGAAAGGAAAGGGGGGCGCCGCCCCCCTCTCCTTGTCCTATTCGGACTAGGGAGGGGAGGGGCGCGCGACCACCTCTTGCCTCCTTTCCTCTTCTCCCTTAGGGCCCATGTAGGCCCAATAACCCCCGGGGGGGTTCCGGTAACCCCCCGGTACTCCGGTAAAATCCCGATTTCACCCGGAACGATTCCGATATCCAAATATAGGCTTCCAATATATCGATCTTTATGTCTTGACCATTTCGAGACTCCTCGTCATGTCCATGATCACATCCGGGACTCTGAACAACCTTCGGTACATCAAAATACATAAACTCATAATGAAACTGTCATCGTAACGTTAAGCGTGTGGACCCTACGGTTCGAGAACAATGTAGACATGACCGAGACATGTCTCTGGTCAATAACCAATAGCGGAACCTGGATGCTCATATTGGTTCCTACATATTCTACGAAGATCTTTATCGGTCAGACCGCATAACAACATACGTTGTTCCCTTTGTCATCGGTATGTTACTTGCCCGAGATTCGATCGTCGGTATCTTAATACCTAGTTCAATCTCGTTACCGGCAAGTCTCTTTACTCGTTTCGTAATACATCATCTCGTAACTAACTCATTAGTTGCAATGCTTGCAAGGCTTATGTGATGTGCATTACCGAGAGGGCCCAGAGATACCTCTCCGACAATCGGAGTGACAAATCCTAATCTCGAAATATGCCAACCCAACATGTACCTTTGGAGACACCTATAGAGCTCCTTTATAATCACCCAGTTACATTGTGACGTTAGGTAGCACACAAAGTGTTCCTCCGGCAAACGGGAGTTGCATAATCTCATAGTCATAGGAACATGTATAAGTCATGAAGAAAGCAATAGCAACATACTAAACGATCGGGTGCTAAGCTAATGGAATGGGTCATGTCAATCACATCATTCTCCTAATGATGTGATCCCATTAATCAAATGACAACACATGTCCATGGTTAGGAAACATAACCATCTTCGATTAACGAGCTAGTCAAGTAGAGGCATACTAGTGACACTTTGTTTGTCTATCTATTCACACATGTATTAGGTTTCCGGTTAATACAATTCTAGCATGAATAATAAACATTTATCATGAAATAAGGAAATAAATAATAACTTTATTATTGCCTCTAGGGCATATTTCCTTCATCAATTTGTTGGCAATGTTCGAGCTTCCTAATAAATGAAGTTTGCAACCTTTTGACCATCGGATCATTTTGTGCAGTTTCACCAAAATCGAGATGAGCATCCCTGTGGCAAAGAAATTGAAGAAGCATGATTAGAATAAGATTACTAAGACTAGTTGATGAGACATAAACTCATCATAAATATAGTACGTAGAAGCCAGTAGAGGTATGTGCGGGGCAAAGAAGTAGAGAAATATCCACAGGGAGTGATGTGGGCAGCTGGAGCAGTGGTGCAAGCCAGCTGTAAAGGGAGTTGTACCTGAGGGACGTAGCTCAACCTTGAGGAGGGCAGCGGGAGGCGGCAACTGCCCACGTCGCGGCAGTGAGCAAGGGACGAAGGCAACCTCACTGGCTTTGTGAGAGAGAACGGTGGGGACCCCTGATCGGGACGTGCCGACAGTGGGTTTTCGCCGTCGGCGACGACCGCCGCATCTACACTAAGCATCCACCCCTTCCCCAAGTGGACGTGATCCGTTGGGATGTTAGAGATGTGGCCACGGTCATTTTGTGCGAGAGAGTGTGAAGAGAGCAACCCCAGCAAGCAACCGTGTAGGCTGGCTCGTCCTGACTCTGTATATAGCGGAGCGGTTTCCTTTTCTCTCCATATGAACCTATCATATTGCGTACGTGCCACTGAAGAAAAAAACTTTATTTATAAATGACGCGGCACCTACTACTCGTTCTCCTATAACCTTGCGCTTGGCATCTCCCAAATATTAACCTTGCGATTGGCTCTTCGCCTCTTCGGGAAGCCGAGCAATAATGGTAGTGCAGTATATATTGTTCTGGCTATATGAGACCGAATGAATTGCTGCACGTCCACCACGTGGGCGAGGGTCGAGGGGCGAGGGAGAGTGATACATACGGAGCAAAATGAGTGAATCTACACTCTAAAATACGTCTATATACATCAGTGTTTGGAGTATGTACTAGTAGTTCATATTGAAATCTACTAAAGGACATATATATTCCAAACAATATGATATAATCTCTATAACCAAGGTAGTAGGGACGAGGAGTAAACGGAGGGAGTAGTAAATTTTTCTCCTCATCCTGCGAGCCACCGTGCGCATGGGTGAGGGAGCGGGCGTAAGGCAGAGCAAGCTTCACCTCATCCTGCGAGCCACCGCGCCCATGGGCGGGGGAGACGGCGTACTAAGCAAGCTTCTCCTCGTTCTGCGAGTTGATGGGACACATCAAAAGTACTCCAGTGTATAGAGCCTTGCCTCTAAGGTAGGCCCCACATGGTTTGCCTCTTTTTCTGACATAACACGTCAAGTCGCAATTTGTTTGTTCACCCGTGGTAGATGATCCTCCCTCCACCAAGTGGACAACCAGTACACGTGCCAAATTACCGCGTGGGCTGCCTTTTTCATACAGAAATGAGCTCCACCGTGTACCCGCGCGGGTGTGGTTGGGAAAGAGACGGGAGTACGTGCGCTGTGCATGCACCTCTTCTCTTCGTGCACGTCCCCCACCTACGTGGGTGTGTGTGAGAGATACAAACCGCATTCGTGAGTGTTTTTTGTTTTGGGGTGGGGGGTTGATTTCGTGAATTATTTGTGGGAATATGTGTCGATGACATCTGAAACAAAATTTTGCATGCAATGTGTGTGAAATGGAGCCCTATCCATATCATACATAGAGGGTCGGGCCATCCACGAGAAGAGTGGGAGGGGTCATAGCTATCGATAGAGTCGAAGAGAGGATCAAGTGGGTGGGTGCGAGATCGATGAAGAGAGCCATCGAAATTGTGTGTGTGTGCAAGTCAAAGATATAGGGTGACTGGCCTACCGGAACGTTAGAGGGCACATGTCAAGTTTGTGTGTGGCAGGGAGACATGACTAGAGCGCTCGATGTATCGGTGTGTGTGGGGGGGAGGGGGTGGGGGGAGGGGTAGGCAGAGGCCTATCTATAGAGGTAGAACGACTCGTATATGTGTTGAGAAGGAGAGACCCAGCTATGTCTTGAGGGAGATTGGTCGACATCCATACATAACTGAAGGACGGGAAATATGATGGGATAGAGAGAGAGAGAGGAGAGAGAGAGGGAGAGGGAGGGAGAGGGGTAGAGTGATGGATGGGTGATGGAGTTGCTTCTCGAAGATGGTGGGAGAGGCCTACTAGACAAACTGAGGGTGGAACTGCAATGTTATCAATAAGAGCGGGGATGTGTTTCTGTGTGTGCCTGTGCGTGATAGATTTGTCGGGACGCATCCATGGATGATGAAGGGGAACCATGTGTTTGGTAAGCAAACCTAACTAGATCGGTAGATCAATTGTTGTTTGTCGGAGGAAGGGAGAGACACAACTAATGAGGTAGATCGATTGATGTGTGGGTAAAAACGAGTTATAAGGACCTAGCTAGCTATATGTATAGCGAGAGATCGGTCGGTGTACGTCCATTTGTTAGAGGCAAATAAGGCCCAGCGAGACAGATAGACAGAGAGAATGGAGCTAGGAGGTGGTGCGAGAGGCCCAACTACTAGCTAGATAGGGGGAGGAGTGTGCGGTTGTGAGATCGATGAAAAGAGGGGCGAGAGTCTACATGTGTGTCTGACCGTATGAGAGACACGAGGCAAGGACACACAAAGGAGGACATTGAAGGTGTGTGTGTATGTTGTAGGCAAGCATCGCTGGAGAGGTTTGTCGATCGGTGTGTGTCGGAAAGGAGTTGTGGAGATTCTCGAAGAATGACCTAAAGAAAAAAATGAATGTGCCCGGTGGATAGAATGCCGAGGGAGGGGGAGGGCGAGGAGGGCGTGTGCATGCATGAGAGAAAGTTAGTGGTAGCTACAAAGGTTAGAGGATTGTGTGGGTGTAAGAGACTAACAAAGACCATAATTTGATATGAAAGTGGATTCATATATTTGAATAGGAGATCATAGTGTTTTAAACATTGCATGCATGAATATAGCGGTGATACACGTGCTGTGCACATGTTATACCATAATGTGATAATGCATGGCGTTTGCAACTCACGGCTAAATGCTGAACAATCTAAACCATACTATACATCAAACAATCTCACATTTTATTTGAATTTGTGATAATGTGTGGCGTTTGCAGCTTACAACTAAACATCGAACAATCTAAACAATACTATATATTGAACATTCTCACATTTTATTTGAATTTGTGGTAATGTGTGGTGTTTGCAACTCACATCTAAATACTTGTAGGCGTAGGGGGCGGGGCACCATACATAATGTGATAAACACATTATACATATGAGACATGGTTTAGATTATGAAGATGTAGCTAGAGCTAGAAATGTAATGTGATTTGAAATCAAAATAAAGTGGATTCAAAAAATCTAGTTCGAGTTCATATAGTACACATAGTTCATATGTAACTCGAGACTAATCATGTGGTGTGCTATGAAGATAATACACAAACGATGGTTTAACTTGACAATAATGATGATTGTAGATCTTATTAAAACAGAGAAACGAATTCAAATGATTTGACTTCACAACAATCATTACTGTAGATCTTATTCAAATAGAGAAATGAATTCAAATTTAGTTCATATTGAAGCGGTAGTATATACGTTTGGAATGCACTAAAACATTCATTTGAGTAGTAGGTTGCATGCATTATACACATAGAGAAATATTTTAATTGAACATAACATGAATTTAAAGTTTTGAATGACATTTGTAGTGCGCATTGATTTGGTACAGTACATGTTAGGCTTGTCCGGAAGTTTCAACCCGCACCTTGTTAGCCTGAAATATTTAAGATATATCTTTGTCTCGTTGTGCTCCGACAACTCCCTCCATCTCCACCCGCGCCTTGCTATTCCGAAATTGCAACGCGTGCGAAAACTCCCACCTCCTGTGAAATCCCGACACGCGAAATGCCCGTGGTACCCTGAACCAAAAGAACCGCCTCAAATCAGTGGGGGTACTTTTGTAACTTACCCCACATTTCGGACAAGCGCGTCTCTAAGCCATGGTTCCCCACTGCCATCCCATCTGCCCACCCATTCGTACACCGAGGCCGCGAAAACCCACGACGAAACCCCACACCCTGCTCCGTCCGCCAGCCAGCCGGAGCCTCTTCCCCGACGATGTCGTCCACAGCAACACCTCGATGTCCGCGGGCAGCGGGGGGCTGCTGTTTGGCCGGTGGTGGCTCACAGCTCAGGGGGGTGGATGTTGAAGATGAACCGCATGCCCTTGATTTTGTATCCAATGGCTGCAAAATCAATTGACCAGAGATGAAAAAGTTAGTCAACCGACGTGTAGCCTCACCTTGCTAGTGCGTTCAGTTTCGACAGCAAAATTCAGTTTCGACAGCAAAATTCAGTTTCGACAGTTAAGTTCAGTTTCGACAGTTAAGTTCAGTTTTGACAGTTAAGTTCGGTTTCGACAGTTAAGTTCAGAGATGAGCGGCTGATGTATTTTACATCTATCACTTTGTGGTTATGTATTTTACGTCATGTATTGGAGATGCTATTAGAATTCCACTCAGGTTAACGTTGTTTGTTGTCTCTCTTGTCCTGCTTCAGCCTCGGCGTCGTACAACTCACCGGAGCTGCTCCAACGACGAAACCCTCCATCACAGCGGAGCAGTACCTCGGGCTCCATCTCCAGACGCCTAAGATCTTCTTCCCCTCCTCCGACAGCAAAGTCAGCCGGAGCATCCTCACCGGCCAACCTAATCACGCTGAGATCGACATGGCTTCGCCAAAGAGGTTGTACACTTGTTGCATCTCTTTTTTACTCTACATGTTATATATATTGTCCACTAAGCACACGGATTTGTTCCTTTAGTGTCTCCTTGAAAGAAAAAACATAGGAATTTTAATTTTCACTTGTCCTCCTTTTCAAATTCCTATTCATGAAGCACAAGACTAAGAGATAGTAGCATAATAGCATTATAACCATACATTTTCTTGTGGTTTGACTTAATCTCACCATGCTTCTTTGCATCATGTGATATTCCATTTGTTGTGAATCAAACACCCAGATTGGCAGAAATCCTGTGTTTTTAAATTCTCTGTTTTGCACGTGCATTCCTATCCTATTCCTGTCTATTTCCTATCCCTGCATTGTTGGAATCCTCCAATTCAAATGAGCCCTTACAGAATTACTTCTCTTACTAATAGTTGTCAAAGAAAACCTTGCATGGTTTGTCCCGCTCCTGCTGCGCCGTCGTCCACCCCAGCTCAGCTGCTGCAACGACAGAAGGGTCCAGCACAGCAGGGATCCGGCCTCCAGACTGTCTTTCGCCGCCTCAGATATTCTTCCCCGCCGCTGGCAGCCATGAAAACTGCATTACCATTATCAACCAAGCAGATGACCTCGAGGACTACATGGGTTCGCAAGAGAGGTCGCACTCTTTCATGTCTGCTTACGTTATGCATCGCTTAATATTACATGCTACTTTATCGTCCTGTTCACCGATTAGACTCTGAGTCGACTCCAAACTAATGGTCAAACTTGAGTTTTTAAATGGTTGTAGGGTACATATCGGGGCCGCTATTAATAGTATCTATCTACTATCTGGTTAATCTCCGGTGTCTACTATGAGTTTCATGTTGGATGGGAAACAAACAGTAAATAAGCCATTATCTGTATTTTTTAACTGAAGCCATTATCTGCCTGCTATTATTGGTTTTGGGTCTATCCACAGGTTGCTACCATCACTTTGGATTTCTGCATGCAGTCCTTACATAATCTCACTATGTTTTATTCCTGTGCATGACAGTTATTGTAAACAATGGAACTGAACATGTAGAGCAAAAGAGACGAGCCTTGTGTGGCAATAAAATTTCATGCAGATGTCGCTCCATGGTAGGCGCAAAGGCAGCCCCCCTCCACGCATTTCAGATTGTAATCGAGAGGAAGATATCTGTTCTGAGGGGGATTCAGAAGGAGAAGACAACTCCTATTTACCCCCTAAGGTCTTCGCTCTAACTTGGCATGCTGATGTTGGTTATATCATGCATATGGTGTCTTGCATTGCTTACTTTATACATCAAAATTGTCATCTGCTTAGTTTAGACATCCTTTGTGCAAATGCCATCTGTTTAGTTTATTCATCGTTTATGTGAATTATGAAACGCCATCTTGTTTAGCCAGGCATCATATATGTGAATTTTGCAATGCCATCCTGCTTAGCCAGTCATCTTATATGTAAATTATATCAGGCCATCCTTTTTTTCATTACATATTACATTTGTCAACAATGTTAGTACATTCAACTGCTCTTCGTGTGCATCAGCCATTTGACACGGTGATGGAAAATTCTGGAGTGAAAACAAGGTCTTCAGAGCAGACTATGCTATTTGACGAAGCGCATATCTCGCTAGTTACGGATAGCTCCTCAGAGGAGGATTCAGAGACAAATGACTAGTCCTATTCCCCCCGAGGTGTATGCTCTAACTTGGCAGGGTTATGTTGCTCATATCGTGCGTATGGTGTCTCGCATTGCTATGTCATTTGATTAGTTTAGACATGCTTTGTGTGAATGTCACATGTTCAGTGTCTAATTACCATATATGTGAATTATGCATTGCCATCTTGTTGCAAGACATTATATATGTGAATTATACAATGCTACCTTGTTGCAAAGGCATTATATATGTGAATTATGCAATGCCATGCTGTTTAGCCAATCATCATGTATGTGAATTATATCATGCTATCATTTTTTGTATTACGTGTTCCATTTGTCGACAACATTTGTATATTCAACTACTCTTCCTGTGCATCATCCATTTGAAGTGGTGATGGAAGTATCTGGAGTGAAAACAAGGTATTCAGAGCAGACAATGCTACCTACTGAAGCAGACATCTTGCTGGTTACAAAGAGCTCCTCAGAGGATGATTCAGAGACTGATGACTAGTCCTATTTCCCCCCGAGGTCTATGCTCAAACTTGGCAGGGTTATATTACCCATGTCATGCATGTTGTCTTGCATTGCTTAGTTTTTACATCATATATGGATTGCCATCTGCTTACTTGCTTACTATATAAATCATATATTTGAATTATATCATGCCATCATGTTTACATAGTACATACACATCATCTGTCTGAATTATGGCATGGCAACCCATTTAATAAAGACATCATGTAGTTATATCATCTCATCCTGTTTAGTGTTTATAGTCATCATATTTTGAATTATGGCATTCTATCCATGAATGTATGTGAATTATGGCATGCCAACCTATTTAATAAACACATTATATAGTTATGTCATGTCATACTGTTTACATAGTCTCATATTTTGAACTATGTCTTTCCATCTTTTTTAGTTAGCCATCATAATGTGAAATTGTGTCATGCTATCCTGTTTAGTTAGCCATCATATATGTGAAATTGTGTCATGCTATCCTGTTTGGTTAGACAACATAAATATGAATTATTTCATGCCCTCTTTTATTCCCCACTATCCATTGCACCTGTCTATCATACAATGTCTATACTTTCAATTACTTTTCTTGTTTATCAGCCATTTGAATTGGAGAGTGTGATGGCAGTATCTAAGGGAGTAACAACACGGTCTTCAGAAAAGATAGTGCTACGAGTTGATGCAGATAGAACCACGGTTGTACTTGCCCAAGGACCAGATCCACCACACATAACCCAGATTCTCGCAGATTGTACCCCTACCCAGTTGGACAGAGAACCAACTACACCCCTTCTAACCCCAACCCCGGCAGATAGTAACCCAGTTCCAGTTGACACATCACCATCTCCATCACAGAGCACCCAAACACGAGAAGTTAGTAACGGAACTGCAGTGCCCAAAGCACGAGGACCACCACTCTGAATCCCAACTCAACACTTAAAGGAGAAGAAGATTTGTTCTTAGGTCAGGTTCTGTAGCTATGGTTCATACTCCTTTGCTCTTGCATTACTGTATTTACTCATACCAACTATTTTCAAATTTGAAGGATGGAATTGAAACTCCAATGGTGCAACAGGTATGTTTTAAACCTGTTTCTTTAACTGGTTTGCTGTTGTAACCTGCTCTATGTTGATTTCAGTTTCAATTGAATAAACAACTATGTTCTCATGTCATGCACATTCCAAGTGTTGTTATTGCTCTATAGTTACCCACACTTATATTCTGTCTATTCTGCTTTGTCTTGAACAAATATTATTTGAACTGTGTCTCTATCTTGATTTGGCAACAAAAACTAGAATGATATAGACCATAAAGTGACCATGGTACATAGATATATGTTTGTTTCATGTTGTTATCCTGTCCACTTTACTACTGAACTCATTTACCAAAATGAGTTTCATATACAACATGGTAAACATGTGATGTGTCTACTTGTTTCTCTTTTAGAATGCGGACAAAATATTGGAGAACAGTACCGCGTTATCAATGGTAAAGGAAGTAATGCAGATAAGGTTCAAGATAGTGAGACATCCCTGTTGGTCTCCAAGAAAGCTGATAAAAACTATCTTGACGACAGTGAGGGAACCCAAAAGTCCTGTCTTGATGTAGTGTTCAAGTTACTGGCCACTACTGCTAGCACAAGCTCTTCGAACTCGCTGCCTGAATCATTTCGTCTTCTTGAGTCTCAACTTCAAGTTGAAAGACATCGATCAGATGTGCTGCGACAGGAAGCTGAAGGACTGAGGAAGTCCCTGCAGAATTCAGATGCATATTTTCTGGTACAACAGCAAGCGCTGGAGATTTAAGCGCCAAACAAGAGAAAGTTAATAAGCTTGCTAAGAATCTTGCCAGCATTATGGGTACCCAGGATATTGTTTCTTGAGATCTTCTGAAGTGGTTTTAGTTTTGGATTTGTTTTGCTGCGGCGTTTATTTGCGCTGGTCACCAACTTCGACAACCAGTGTATATGATATACTGCTTTGTTCCCTATATTTGCACTGGTGGCAAACTTTGATGCCCAGTGGATGTAATATGTGTAATAGTCGTGATAGCCTAGCGTTAGTTGCTTGCTTATTTATTTCCTTGTTGTCCTGTTTATTTGTTTGCTTGTAGTCATTGCAGTTCTTTTTCCGCGGTTAGCTAGTGGCTGCAATAACCTATTTTTTAAAACTAGGCCACAATAACCATGGGCTAATATTTACTGTAGTGACACTGGGCCTCCTACTGGTCGTAGAAACAGTGGGCCTTCTACAGGCCGTAGAAACAATGGGCCTTCTACGGGCCGTAGAAACAATGGGCCTTCTGCGAGCCGTATCATCAATGGGCCTTATATGGGTCTTATGATCGATTGGCCAAACATGGGCCAAACAGACCGCATTATGGCCATAAACGGGCTAGAGTTGGAATCGTCCGTTCATGGGCTGACCATAACGGGCCATCGTTAATAGGCCATATTTGATGACGCTATGAAAACAGCCCAACGTATTAACGGACCACAAACGGGCTGACTGTAACCACGGGCTGAATTTGGCCCACAAGCAGAAAATGACAGTAACGGGCCGTAAGTAAACGAATGCTGGAAATGAGCCCAAGAATAAATGGGCTCTGAGAAGGCCGAAAGATAACATGGGCTGGAAACGGCCCAATGGAATAACGGGCCGTTAATGGGTATAAAGTGATACACTGTTCATTACGGGACAGTTTCACCACGGGCCGTTAATGGGTGTAAAGTGATACACTGTTCATTACAGACAGTTTCACCACGGGCCATTAATAGGCCAAGAGTTACATAGGGCCTCATATGGGCCAAAAGACGTCATGGGCCAAAACGGGCTGGAATCATATTGGATGGCCCAGATGACGCTACTGGGCCTAATTCGGATAGGGCGTAACGGGCCTTGGGTTAGCGGGCTGTAAATGGGCTATATGCGAACATGCCGTTAACAGGCTTTCCATGGGCCGGCCCGCCACCTTTTGACCAAGTCAAACGGGCCGGCCTTTTCACAGGAATGGGCCTCTGTTGGGCCGTGCCACATGTCGACGTATCATAGGCGCCTTCCGTCCAATGAGTGGATGACATCTGTCCCAACGATGAGCCGACACGTGTTTCCTCCAGCCAATGATGAGTTTACATGTGGAAAATCCCCATTGGTCGGGGCTGTTAATGGGTTATCGGATCCAAAACCTGACCCGGTAGCTTAACGGTGTTCCGTTACAGTGGATGCGACGTTTTGTCACCCTTGACGAAAGCACTTCTGTGACGCGCGATTTATCGCCATGGAAGTGGACACTTCTGTGATGATAATTTTGGTAATGTCATGGAACACTTCTACGATAGCACATGTATGACTATCTTGATTCTGTCATAAAATCGTCATGGATGTACATGCATGACAAAAAACGCGACCTACTATACAAACACGTATCATCACGGAAGTGTATTTTTTTGTAGTGTGAATACATGAACTCCTCAAACTATGGTCATCACCGGTAAGTATCCCGATTATTGTCACTTCGGGGTTAACGGATCATAGCACATAATAGGTGACTATAGACTTGCAAGATAGGATCAAGAACTCTCATATATTAATGAAAACATAATAGGTTCGGATCTGAAATCATGGCACTCGGGCCCTAGTGACAAGCATTAAGCATAGCAAAGTCATAGAAACATCAATCTCAGAACATAGTGGATACCAGGGATCAAACCCTAACAAAACTAACTTGATTACATGATAAATCTCATCCAACCCATCACCGTCCAGCAAGCCTATGATGGAATTACTCACGCACGGCAGTGAGCATCATGAAATTGGTGATGGAGGATGGTTGATGATGACGATGGTGACGGATTCCCCTCTCCGGAGCCCCGAACGGACTCCAGATCAGCCCTCCCGAGAGGTTTTAGGGCTTGGCGGCGGCTCCGTATCGTAAAACGCGATGAATCCTTCTCTCTAATTTTTTTTCTCCCCGAAACCAAATATATAGAGTTGGAGTTGAGGTCGGAGGAGCTCCAGGGGGCCCACGAGGTAGGAGGGCGCGCCCTAGGGGGGCAGGCGCGCCTCAAACCCTCGTGGATATGTGGTGGGCCCCCTGGCCTTCATCTTTTGCAAGGATTTTTTATTATTTCCGAAAATATGTTCCGTGAAGTTTCAGGTCATTCCGAGAACTTTTGTTTCTGCACATAAATAACACCATGGTAATTCTACTGAAAACAGCGTTAGTCCGGGTTAGTTCCATTCAAATCATGCAAGTTAGAGTCCAAAACAAGGGCAAAAGTGTTTGGAAAAGTAGATACGACGGAGACGTATCACTCACCATCATAGAAGGATGATCGAGTCTCCTGAATCCTCAAATCTGCAGCCAAACTCATCCTCTTGAATCTATATTCATACTCACAGTTTTGATTTTGCAGGTCATAGATCTGGGCTTGGAGGTGCTCGATTTTCTCATGAAGCTTGAAGATGGCCTCCCCAATGTCCTTGACGTACAGCTTGTGGTTCTTGGTGAACTCCATGATCATAATGTGATTGGAGTCGAGTCCACGCTCCACCATCTCCTCACACTTGAAAACTTGTTGCTCCAATGCCTCGAGCCTTGCTTCCGAGCTTTCGGTCCTCCTTGGTCCCCCAGCATCGCGGATGTGCAACAACCCCTCATGCATCTCAATGGTTTGAGGGTGTTGTAGCACCTCCGCGAGGAAGGGGTTGATGACCTTCTTGCTACCTCTTGAGCACTGCGTTGGTTTTCCCCGAAGAGGAAGGGATGATGCAGCAAAGTAGCGTAAGTATTTCCCTCAGTTTTTGAGAACCAAGGTATCAATCCAGTAGGAGGCTACGCGTGAGTCCCTCGTACCTGCACAAAACAAATAAATCCTAGCAACCAACGTGTTAAGGGGTTGTCAATCCCTACAAGACCACTTACGAGAGTGAGATCTGGTAGATATGATAAGATAATATTTTTGGTATTGTTATGATAAAGATGCAAAGTGAAATAAAAGGAAAGTAAAAGCAAAAGGAAATAACTAAGTATTGGTAGATTAATATGATAAAGATAGACCCGGGGCCATAGGTTTCACTAGTGGCTTCTCTTGAGAGCATAAGTATTCTACGGTGGGTGAACAAATTACTATTGAGCAATTGACAGAATTGAGCATAGTTATGAGAATATCTAGGTATGATCATGTATATAGGCATCACATTCGAGACAAGTAGACCGACTCCTGCCTGCATCTACTACTATTACTCCACTCATCGACCGCTATCCAGCATGCATCTAGAGTATTAAGTTAATGAAAATAGAGTAACGCCTTAAGCAAGATGACATGATGTAGAGGGATAAACTCATGCAATATGATGAAAATCCCATCTTATTATCCTCGATGGCAACAATATAATACGTGCCTTGCTGCCCCTACTAGCACTGGGAAAGGACACCGCATGATTGAACCCAAAGCTAAGCACTTCTCCCATTGCAAGAAAGATCAATCTAGTAGGCCAAACCAGACTGATAATTCGAAGAGACTTGCAAAGATAACCAATCATACATAAAAGAATTCAGAGAAGATTCAAAAATTGTTCATAGATAGACTTGATCATAAACCCACATTTCATTGGTCTCAACAAACACACCGCAAAAAGAAGATTACATCGAATAGATCTCCACAAGAGAGGGGGAGACCATTGTATTGAGATCCAAAAAGAGAGAAGAAGCCATCTAGCTACTAACTATGGACCCGTAGGTCTGAGGTAAACTACTCACACTTCATCGGAGGGGCTATGGTGTTGATGTAGAAGCCCTCCATGATCGATGCCCCCTCCGGCGAAGCTCCGGAACAGGCCCCAAGATGGGATCTCGTGGATACAGAAAGTTGCGGCGGTGGAATTAGGGTTTTGGCTCCGTATCTGATCGTTTGGGGGTACGTAGGTATATATAGGAGGAAGGAGTACGTCGGTGGAGCAACAGGGGGCCCACGAGGGTGGAGGGCGCGCCTGGGGAGGGGGCGGTAGGCGCGCCCCACTACCTCGTGGCCTCCTCTTTTATGTATTGACGTAGGGTCCAAGTCTCCTGGGTCTTGTTCGTTGAGAAAACCACGTTCCTGAAAGTTTCATTCTGTTTGGACTCCGTTCGATATTCCTTTTCTTCGAAACCCTAAAACAGGCAAAAACAGCAATTCTGGGCTGGGCCTCCGGTTAATAGGTTAGTCCAAAAACAATATAAAAGTGGATAATAAAGCCCAATAATGTCCAAAATAGTAGATAATATAGCATGGAGCAATAAAAAATTATAGATACGTTGGAGACGTATCAAGCATCCCCAAGCTTAATTCCTGCTCGTCCTTGTAAGTGCATCTAGTGCCACCCCTAGTTGGTTTTGGAGAATTGACGACAAACCTAGTTGAGGGACTAATGTGTTTGTGAGAATTGCAGGATAACACAGGTAGAAGTCCCTCATTGATTCGGTTTTTCTACCAGAGATGACCCCTAAAAATGAATGAAGACATTGAAGTCAAAGGTGGTATGTGAAGACATTCACATTGAAGACTATGACAAGAGAAGACATCGCATGAAGACTATGGAGCATGAAGACTTAGTTCTTTCATCGTTCTTTTTATTATTTGTTGAGTCGTAGGAACCACCGTACTGTTAAGTGGGGTCCAAGAGAACCAGTCAGAATGACCGAAGTGATGCTTAACCAAAATCCTATGTCTTCGAGTGAAGACTATGAGAGCAAATCTTGTCCAGAGTTGGATAAGTCAGCTTTGCTTGTAGCCCAAGTAAAGTTGCCATGTGTGTTTGAAATCTGACCGTTGGAACACGTGTTAGTTCCTTAGTGACCGAGGGTCATTTTAGACAAATCAGGTCGGGTTGCCTAGTGGCTATAAATAGCCCACCCCCTACAACCATAAACAGTTAGCTGCTCAGAGTTAGAGTACGGCTTTTGTCGTTTGAGAGCAACCCACCTCGAAGCCTTTGAGAGAGAATTCCTTGCGAGGATAAAGCCCTAACCACCCAGAGCCAAAGAGTGTTAGGCATCACTTAAGTCTTCCTGTCTGTGTGATTTGAAGACTTATTACAGTTGAGGACTGTGAATCCTCCAGTCGGTTAGAAGTCGCGTTCTGAGCATCCAAGAGTCATTGTGGATCGCCGGTGAACGAAGTCTGTGAAGGTTTGGAAGTCTACCTTGAAGACTTACCAGAGTGATTGGCGAGGACTGGGTGTCCTTAGCTCAAGGGGAATAAGGTGAAGACGAGGTCTTCTGAGTTGAATCTCAGCCTCCCTAACCAGACGTACAGTTGTCACAGCAACTGGAACTGGTCCAACAAATCATTGTCTTCAACGAGTCACTGGTTTCATCCTTCCCTTCCCTTTACTTACTGTTGGTCCTTGTGAAGTCATTGTACGATTGCATCACCATTTGGCTTCACTGAGTGATTACTTGTTCTGATTGGCTTCACAATATCTTCCTACCTGATCCTTACTGCCTAGCTGCTATTAGTCATTGCGCTTTCACTTCATTGAATACTTGACTATGGTTTGCCTAGTGTAGTCTACCTTTCGCTGCATGGTAATAGGTTTATTTCTATCGTTTGTCTTCGAAACTTCCATGTTTTGCAGACGTTCATAAAAATCGCCTATTCACCCCCCTCTAGTCGATCACTAGCACTTTCAATTGGTATCAGAGCAAGGTACTCCCTTGTTCTGTGTGATTCGGTTTAACCACCTGGAGTTTTAGCTATGTCGACTGCAGGGATAATTAAAGTCTTTGCTGCGTGCCCCGTCTTTGATGGAACTGAATATCCCTACTGGAAGAATAAGATGCGCATGCATCTTGAAGCCATTGATGTCGACCTATGGTATGTCGTCAAGAATGGCGTTCCCAAGGCTGGAGAAGGTGTCACCGCTGCTGATGTCTAGAAGTTTGTTCAACTGGACTCTACTGCCAAGAACATCATCTGTGGTCATCTGACCAAAGGACAGTATGGCCGCGTGAGTGCTTTGGAAACATCTAAGCTAGTTTGTGACTGGCTCTCAAAGGTCAACGAAGGCGTTTCAACCCAGAGAGATCACAAAATCAGTGTCCTTTGCAACCTCTTCAACCGCTTCAAGAGAAATGACAATGAGAATGTCCAGCTCACATTTGATCGACTCACTGACATCACAAATGAGCTCCAAGCCCTCGGCGCTACTGAGATCACCAAGCATGAAGTCGTCAAGACACTCCTGAGATCACTTGACAGCTCATTTGACACCCTAGCCTTGATGATTCAAGAACGTCCTGATTTCAAGACACTCGATCCGCCTGACATACTTGAGAGGCTCAACACACATGAGTTTTAGCTTTCTGAGAAAAGAGACATCTACAGTCCCAACTATGGGAGAACTCGTGCCTTGAAGGCAAAAGCTGTCTCCTCATCTGAAGAAGAATCTGACAGCAGTTCTGATGACCCTGAAGACATTGGAAAGGAGCTTGCTATGCTTATGAAGAAGTTCCAAAAATTCACCAAGAAGAAAGGCTTCAGAAAGTCTTCACGATCAAGCTCAAGGAATGATGAAGCTTCTGCTTATGACTACAAGAAGAGAACATGCCACAAGTGCAAGAAACCTGGCCACTACATCTCTGAGTGTCCGCAGTGGGACAATGAGAACAAGAAGAAGAAGAAGAGCAAGGAGTATGACTCTGACGACAAGAAGAAGAAGAAATACTCAAAGTCTTCTTCCAAGTCTTCCTCAAAGTCTTCATCACACAAGAAGAGCTCATCTGGCAAGGCTCGTGCGTTTGTTGGCAAGGAAATGGATTCGGAGGAGGAGTCCGATTCTGGCGTTGCGAGTCTGGCTACAGCATATGTTGCCAAGTCCATCTTCGACACTAAAGACAATGACTTCATCACCGACACCGATGCAAATGGCAAGGACTACTCCGCTCCTTCCTACTTCTTCATGGCACGCAGTGCCAAGGTAAACACACGCACTACTCACTATCAAACATCTAGTGACGATGACTCTGATTGTGGTTCCAAACCCAGCTACAAAACACTTGCTAAAATTGCAACTGAACAACAGAAAGCTATGGAACATATTCAAAAGCTATTAGACAAAAGCGATGATCTGTTAGACGCTGAAATGACTCGATCTCAGTCCTTAATTGAAGACATAAAAAATCTTCACGTTAAGTATGAGGAACTTGAAAGTCGTCATGAAACGCTCTCAACAACTCATGAAAAGCTTCCTATGATTATCTTCAAAGGAAGCAAGATCTTGAGAAATTGAGAGCGGCTCATGAAGATTTTCAAAAGGAAAACGAGTCACTTCGCGCCAAACAGATCAGTTCAGCTCAGGAAGGATTTGAACCACCATATCTTAAATGCATTGAGCGTGATAACTCTACTTCTGTTACTGAATGTTCTACTGCTGCTACTATTGCAATATCTTCAACTGTTGATGTGGTAACTAACCCCTCTGCTGAGGATACCACTGCTATTGCTGATGAGAATGCTAGGTTGAAGACACTGCTTGAAATAGGGATGCACAAAAGTCTCAAAGGGCATCAGACACTATGTGATGTCCTCAAAAGGCAGATCCTGAACCGAAACCCTAGGAAAGAGGGTGTAGGGTTCGAAAGGAAAATGAATGTTGATGGCTCTTACTGGAAACCTGAGCAGTATCCCAAAACCACATGGGTTGCTGCAAAGGGACCTTTAGTGGATCCATCCACTCTATCTGGCTTCACTTGTGCTAATCCCATTGTTCTTGATGAATCCTTTGATGCAAACTATAAACTGTTTAAGAATCAGAATGGTGAAGTGTTTGCCAGGTATATTGGTACTAACTGCAGGAATGGGCCTCCTATGAAGAAGGTCTGGGTGCCGAAAAGGTGTTTGGAGAATCTTCCTGTGAATGTCATCATGACACCACAAGTGAAGAAGACAAAACCCAGACCACAGGCTTCATACGGCCCAAAGGCTTCATATAGACAGAGGATTCACCTGAGTCGCACTAATGCAAATGTTTTGTAGGGAAGCCATACTCAGGCCTATGAATATGAGCACGGTTCATCAAACCGCCATGTTCATAAGACCAAGAACTATTCTGCTTATTCTTATGAGTACTATTGTCCACCTGCAAGACTTTTTGCTAGGGCTCCAAAGCCAAAGCTCTCAGATGCTGCACTTACATTGCTTCGAAGCCACCCTTGAAGATGTGGGTGGATAAGAAAGCTTAACTCTCTTTTGCAGGGAAAGATCTCCAGCCGAAAACCAAAATCATCTGACGCTATTGCTGGGGACCTTAAACATCTTGTAGGGCGCAATATCAAATGCCCAAATGGTCTTATTATGTACTTTGTTCCTGAATCGCTTGCTACTCGCCCTATCAGTCCAAATCTCGATCTAAGCTTTCATAACCCACTGGTTCGTCAAATGTTTTTGCTTCACAATTCTCTTCGTGAAGCCTATCCCCCTAACTGCACTGTAGGGTATGACACCAGCAGCTTCAGAATGGATTATTGATAGTGGGTGTACCAATCACATGACTGGCAAGAGAAGCCTTCATATGGACTCAACCTTACGTCCATCCGACAAGAGTCACATCACATTTGCTGACACTGGTAAAAGTAAGGTATTGGGTCTAGGTAGAGTTGCAATCTCAAAGGATCAACACATGGATAAAGTCATGCTTGTTGAATCCCTTGGTTTCAACTTAATGTCCGTCTCAATGCTTTGTGATTTAAACATGATCGTGATGTTTGGAAAATATTGTTGCCTTATTCTAATGGAATCTAACAAGTATCTAGTGTTTGAAGGGTATCGGAAAGATGATTTGTACGTGGTAGATTTCTCAGCAGGACCACAACTTGCCGTATGTCTTCTAGCAAAAGCTTCAGAATGCTGGCTCTGGCATCGGAGGCTAGGGCATGCTGGCATGAGGAACCTCCACACCCTTGCAAAGAAGAAGCATGCCATAGGCATCGAGGGCGTCAAGTTCAAGAAAGATCACTTATGCGGTGCCTATGAAGCAGGAAAGATGACGAGGGCCAAGCATCCCTCAAAGACAATCATGACAACGACTCGACCCTTCGAACTGCTCCACATGGATCTTTTCGGTCCCACTCATTACTCAACTCTTACTACTACTGCTTGTCTCTATGGCTTTGTCATTGTTGATGATTATTCTAGATATACTTGGGTGCATATAATCCTCTACAAGACTAAAGTGCAGGATGTCTTCAGACGCTTCACCAATCAAGCAATGAACAACTATGGCATCAAGATAAAGCACATCAGAAGTGACAATGGCACTGAATTCAAGAACACTGGCCTGGATACATATCTTGATACTTTAGGCATCACACATGAATTCTCAGCTCCGTACACGCCACAGCAGAATGGCGTTGTCGAACGCAAGAATAGAACACTTATTGAGATGGCTCGGACGATGCTTGATGAATACAAGACTCCAAGAAAATTCTGGCCTGAAGCCATTGATACTGCATGCCATATCATCAACCGTGTTTATCTTCACAAGCTTCTGAACAAGACATCCTATGAGATCCTCACTGGCAAGAAGCCAAATGTCAGTTACTTCAGAGTCTTTGGTGCCAGGTGCTGGATCAAGGATCCACATCACACTTCAAAATTTGCACCAAAAGCACATGAAGGCTTTATGCTTGGATATGGAAAGGATTCGCACTCTGTAACCTTTTTCACTATAAAGTGGTTGAAACAGTGGATGTGCGGTTCGATGAGACTAACGGCTCGCAAAGAGAGCACCTACCAAATGTGCTAGATGAAGTTCCATCCAGTGAATCAATCAAACTTATGGGAACTGGAGAAATCATACCTTCTGAAGCTCAGCCTGAAGAGGAACTTATCATCCCCGCACCTGATCAACCTGAAGACAATGATCAACCTGAAGACAATGCTCAGCCTGAAGACATTCCTTCTAATGATGACAACGATCAGCAAGAGCAAAATCTTCGTCCTGTACATCCTCGTGTTGCAAATGAAGTACAGATTGAGAGAATAATTGATAGCATCAATGCACCTGGTCCACTCACTCGTTCAAGGGCAACACAGCTAGCAAATTTCTATGGGCACTTCGCATTCGTCTCAATATCTGAACCCAAGAAAGTTGAAGAAGCCTTCATGGATTCAAGCTATGCAAGAAGAGCTTCAATAGTTTGAGCTGAATAATGTATGGGAACTGGTTAAGCGTCCCGATCCTCGCAAGCACAATATAATAGGCACCAAATGGATATATCGCAACAAGCAAGATGAGCATGGTCAAGTTGTCAAAAACAAACCTCATCTCATTGCTCAAGGATACACTCAAGTTGAAGGGATTGACTTCGATGAAACATTTGCTCCTGTGGCTAGACTTGAAGCCATACGCATACTGCTGGCCTATGCAAATCATCATAACATTCTTCTATATCAAATGGATGTGAAGAGCGCTTTTCTTAATGGCAAGATTGAAGAAGAAGTGTATGTTGCACAACCGCCTGGCTTTGAAGATCCAAAACATCCTGACATGGTGTAGAAGCTCAACAAGGCACTGTATGGCCTCAAACAAGCCCCTCGGGCTTGGTATGACACACTCAAAGACTTCCTGAAGAGCAAAGGCTTCAAACCTGGTTCCCTCGACCCCACTCTCTCCACGAAGACATATGATGGTGAACTATTTGTGTGCCAAATATATGTGGATGACATTATCTTCGGCTGCACCAATCAGAAATACAGTGAAGAGTTTGGATATATGATGCAAGAGCAATATCAGATGTCCATGATGGGTGAGCTGAAGTTCTTCCTCGGTCTTCAAATACGTCAGCAACGCAACGGCATCTTCATATCTCAAGAGAAGTACCTCAAAGATTGCCTGAAGAAATTTGGGATGCAAGACTACAAAGGCTTCACGACGCCAATGCCAGCCAAACATCATCTAGGTCCCGACGATAATGGTAAAGAGTTCGATCAAAAGGTATACCGCTCCATGATTGGTTCTTTACTTTATCTATGTGCATCTAGGCCAGATATTATGCTTAGTGTTTGCATATGTGCTCGATTCCAAGCGGCACAAAAGGAATCGCATCACTTAGCTGTGAAGCGAATTCTTCGATATTTGGCTTACACCCCAACACTAGGATTATGGTATCCAAAGGGCTCAGAGTTTGATATGGTTGGATTCTCGGATGCTGATTATGCTGGTGACAAGGTGGATCGCAAGTCTACATCAGGCACATGTCATTTTCTGGGACGATCACTTGTATGTTGGTCTTCAAAGAAGCAAAACTGTGTATATCTCTCCACTGCTGAATCTGAATACATTGCTGCTGGATCTTGCTGCGCTCAGCTTCTATGGATGAAGCAAACACTCAAAGACTATGGCATTCATCTAAAGCAAGTGCCACTCTACTGCGACAACGAAAGCGCCATCAAGATTGCCAACAACCCAGTTCAGCACTCGAAGACAAAGCACATTGAAATTCGTCATCACTTTCTCAGAGATCATGTTGTGAAGGAAGATATTGATATCATACACGTCAACACTGAAGAGCAATTGGCAGATATCTTCACCAAGCCCTTGGATGAGAAGAGATTTTGCAAGTTACGGTGTGAGCTAAATATCTTGGAATCCTCAAATGTCCTGTGATCAGGCACACATCCTAACACTTATGCATATTGATGACTTAGATATGCAACACACGAAGTAAAGTATATCTTCAATCAATGAAGACTTACATTCTAAGTGTGAATACATTAATGTGGAATTTGACTTCGGAGCGCCACGATAATTGTGCGCCGTGTCTGGGTCTAATACTTCCTATACGGTGGGTAACGCCAACACCAAATTCTTCTGTTTGAAGTGTGTTACCTAAGGAATTACATTTGCTATGTCTTCACATTTTGTTTGTCTTCATTTTCAACTTGTCTTCATGATTATCGTCACTATGTTGATTTGATTGTCTTTCTCATATATATATAAACTAGTGTTCTGTCCTCTACAACATTCACTTATAGCTATGTCTTCTTGTTGAATCTTTTGAACTAAGTGAATGTGATCGGACCCTAACCTCTCTATGCTTTCTATCTCAAACTCTATCTGTCCAAATCATATGCATTCTCTTGAAACTGACAAATGTCTTCTCTGTGTTCTTGTCAGCAGAAGATACAAAGACAAACATTAAGTCCGTTTTCAATGCTAATTCCTTCACCTGAAACCCGGAGAAGTGGGAACGACCACCCGACAATCTAGGCGTGCGTGGGAACGTGGAACAACCTCCGATATGTTGCATGATGGCCATGTGTCCTTCAGATGTGAATCGCCAGGGGCACCTGTGTAATAACACTGTGCCGTCCCTGTGTCTATAAATACACGCCTCACTACAGTCATTATCCTTTCTTCCACTCTCGCACAAACCCTAGCGCCACCGCTAGCCCTCGACGACGCCGGCGACGAAGCGCTTAGCTGTCGCGACCTCTCCGATGCCGTCTTCATGCCGGCCGCGGACATCGTCTTCTCCGCCATCGCCGTAGGTGTCCTCCGTCGCCAAGTTAGGGCACGGACGATCGAACTGCTCGGCCTCCTCTTCCACTCCGTCTAGCAGTTCTTCGTGTGGTAAATAAAACTTCCTTTTTACGGCCCCTTTGATCCTATAGATTCATCACTTTCTGCCACAAGAAGTTTCTATTCACACAAGTTGGATCTATTTCATACTGCATATCATAATATGCCTAGTATGTTCACTTATGCTTCACAAAGTAGTTAGATTCCTCACTTGTACTGATCCGTGGATTCGTACAAATCTGGAACCAACTCTTTATCTATGAGTGAATGTCTTCGCACGATGAGGTCAATGTCTTCTAAACTAATTTATCTTCAAAATCTTCTGAGAATGCATATGACCTCTTCCCCTTCCCTCGCACCTTAATGTTGTCACATGTACATGTCCGTGGGAGAATCCCTTGGTTCTCATAGTCTGCATTCATTTGCAGAATTCTTACAGCATCATATAAATTCTCCTGAAGCCAGTTCCTGTTTAACCTGCAGCCGGAAGCCTTTGAAACCTTTGAACATGTTGAAGCCATTCAGTTTAAAGTTCATGGCTACAGAGAAATCTACAAGGAAGGGAGGCAGACAGCGCCGTGGAAACACTGCTAAGGACCTGCCACCAGATCTATATGAGCAATACAAGTCAGATCCAGAAGAAACCTATGAAGAACGCAAGAAACGAATCCAATGGATTCGAAGACATTGGGCAGATGAATGGTTCAAGTACAGATTCGTCACCGACGAATATGCTGAGAAGAGTGCCATCAAGGGACCATGGGGAGATATCACACACAAAGGTCTTCAGCCCAAATCACAGTCCGAAGCTATTGCTCAAGGCTTTTACCCATGCATGCTTCGTGGACCTTAGCCTGCTAATGCCGACCCATCCTCTTTGTTATGGTGTCGCGAAGACAATCTCTTCAAGCGCAACTATTAGTTTGCACAGAACTCTGCCAAGGAAAACAAGAAGTCATTGGGATTAGACTTCAACCCAGGCCCCTCTGCGCCACGTGCTGATGGCACACGAGAAGCTGAACCCAATCTGGTTGGGCCCTTCTACAACCTAGAAGGTCTCATCACTCATATTATGGTTCAAGGGGCAGTCGTGGCTCAACCTGCAGATGATGTTGAATCTGACAAAGCACCTGCACCACTGAAGCCGCAGAAGCAGAAGAAGGCTAAAGCTTCAAAGTCTGCCTCAGCACCAAAAATCTTACGGGCGAAGCCACTGGCTACTGCACCTCCTGAAGACAGTGTGCAGTCTAAAGATCTCTCACGTATCTCCAAGAAGACTGAGATGAGAAAGAATACTGATCAGGCACTGATTGCTGCTGCTATTCTGCGCAATGACGCCATTGATCTGCCCAGCGATGAAGAGCTTGCAAATGACGCTCTTGAGCAACTGATCAAGAGCAAGGAAGAAGCAGAGATCTTCAATGATTTGCCTCTCTTTGATGTGGCAATCCTCCATAACTTCATTCATGAGTGGTTTGACACGCCCAACCTCAGCTTTGAAGATCTGCAACTTCCAATTGGCCTTAGTGTCGCCTTCCATGGCGCCATTGCTTCTGAGCTATCTCTAGCTCAGCGCATCGTTGAAAACTGAAGCAAAAGATTGACTATGAGAAAGCTCAGTTCAAGAAGCACATGGCCAAGATCAGCGTGCAAGATGTGAAAAACTTCAAGATTATGCTGCACGAGCTCAAGGAAGCCTTTCTCAAAAAGCGCGAAGAAGCTCAAGGTTCTCGTGAACGCATGAAGAGCCTGGCTGACAAGTGTGTGCAAGCCTACAATGAGGCTGAGAAGCGCAAGGCTCTTGGCCGTCCTGGCATCGACCCAAGAATGGCTGCAAAGAAGAAGAAGCCCTCAACTAACCAATCTGCACCTTCAAGGCAGGAAGAACCTCGCATAGTCTTCCCAAGCAGCATGACTGGCTCGAAGCCAAAGGTCAGGTCAACCGCTTCAAAACTGAAGAAGACGAGGACTGCCGAGGCTGAAGCCAAAAAACGAAAAATCCTGAAGCTTCTGATGTCGCTCCCTCTAAGAAGAAGCGCAAAACCAAGAAGGACCGGGCTGCTCCCACAAAGACCTTAGTTGTTGAACCTATCTCAATGGTTCGCCCTATATCTGAACACCACAAGCGCCAACTGATTGTTCGTGAGCCTGCTTCCACAGAGGCTCCTGATGCTGAAGACATTCCAGCAGTTGACCCCACCGCTGCTGAAGACATTGGTCACCATGACAATGTTGAATATGATGAAGTCCTTCCTCAGATCGAGCACCAACTGGTATCATCGCCTGTGCTTACGCACAGCGAACTCATCAGCATTGGTCGTCCTCTGACGCCAACTGCTCAGGATGCATCGTGGGCTGATCACCCACAGAGACAAGACACTCCAAGCTCTCCCCAAGCAACCCCATCAGTGCAAGAAGAGGATGATTTTGAGGCCCGGCCAACTCCATCTCCACAGGCGTCGCCAGCGCTACGCAGGCTTCGCAAAGGACCAAGGTCTCAAGTCCCTCTTTCGAGCGTTCCAGAAGGAGAAGTGCACCACCAATCTGTTGCACGTCAAGTGTTTCCAGATGCCACTCCTACTGTGACTGTCTCTGAGTCTGAAGCCAAAGGTGTTGAAGACAATCCGGCATCATCAGCCGATGACAAACAAGAAGAAGATCGTGTCCCTACACCCCCAAACTCTGAAGAAGCTGTTCCTGAAGTGAACGTGTCTGTGCCCGACCCTCCAGCTCATCAAGTGGAGGTTGAGAATCTTGAGGCTGCCACCACCAACACAAATGAAGCCAATGACGTAGTCATGGCTGAAGAAAATGTGGAGCCTGCACCAACCAATGTGCCAGAGGCCAATGAAGCCAATGATGCAACTGCAACAGATGTGCAGCCTGACACCTCTGTTGATGCCAGTGCTCCTGTTCCGCCACCAAGGCCACACACTATCGAGCAAGCATTCAACTATGGCCAACTTGTCACTGTCAAATGGCCTTTTCTGACTCCTCCGCCTGCTTCTGGTCCTCAATTTGACTATCACGTTGAGCACAGGCCTCAGGTTCAGAAGCCAATACCAAGGTTGCCCAGGTTTCTAGGCACTGCATCTGCACCCGGATCGTTCAATATCAACGGCTTCAAGGTACACAACACCTTCTTCAATAGCGGCAAGAACCCCTACTCAAGGGAAAGAATATCTTCTGATCGGTTCTGGAGCTATCAGCAGCGCAGTTATTACTCATGCATTTTGTATAATCAAGGTCGCATTTTCCCACATATGCGTCTTGACACTGAAGCCATAACTGGTCTGCCTTGCTTGGAAGAAGCTCTGGATTGCTTCAAAGAGTCTGGATTATTGCCGTTCGTCACCGACAAAGAGCATTGGAATGAAGAATTGCTGCTCCAATTCTATGCCACTCTTCATATCCGTGGCTACAATAGGGATCTGAAGACTTGGGTCCTTGAGTGGATGACAGGCAATGTTCATCATGAAGCCAAAGCCTTTGATATCATTGAGCTTACTAGCCTGCCCACTCCAGGCGATCTCTATGAACCTGGTTGTCAGCTTCACAGTGCTGCTATGGAAAGCATCTTCCACAAGCCTGAGCCCAATATGAGTCAGATGCTTAGCATGATGAAGCCTTTGCCTCCAGATGCTGAATATCCTAAGGAGTTCTATGTTGAAGACCTTGAGTATCTGCCACGTACTATCTATCACATCATAAGGCGAACTCTCTGGCCCATCAAAGGACATTCTCCACATGCCAAGCTAGAAGGCGCAATGAAGACGTTGGTCTTTCATATTCTTCATGGCAAAAGCTTTAATGCACAAGACTTCTTTATTCGCCAACTTACTACATCAGGATCTGATCTCTTTGGCTTGAAGTTTTATGCTCCATGGATTATGCGGCTGATCAAACTACACTCAGCTGTCACCTATCAGCCCACTGCTCGCAATCATCGGATCTTTCTGCCTGACGTTGATATGTCAGTTGAAGCCATCTATCCAGAGCCTACCAAGGAGCCTCTTAGTCTTCAGAATGCTGAGAATCAAAGCTTCTCTCAAAACATTGAAGGAGTTCAAGCAGTCTCTCGTGTTTATCCTCTGGCTGGCACTACACGTGCACCTCACCGTGCCCTCACTGAAGCCACTGACAGCACCATTGCCCAACGGCCCAAGAAGCGATACCGTGTTCTCAATGACCGAGAGCTTTTGGTTGCCCTTCATCAGAAACAGGATAGGCATCATGACTGGCTGAAGCGCCAAATGCAAAGCCTCTTGGTGGACGTAAACAGGATTCGCAATCTTGCCACCAAGAATGCCTTTGTTGCCCATGAAACCTGTCGGCGTACATGGAAAGGGCTGACGCTTATGTGTTCTGAAGATGATCTTCAAGAGGATGGCTTCTCTGAACGCTTCAAGTTTGACTCAACACCTCCAAGAAGGACTGTGCTGCGACGAACTCCGTCTCTTGAAGACTCTGAGTTCTCTTCCTCCGCGGCAACTATGAATACCAGAGTGATCGATGACGAAGACGATGCTACTTCACTGCCCCCTACTTCTGCACGCATCGACACTACCCCGATTTCGTCTGCATCGCCTAACAACACCGACGACCTTGCTGCTTCACCTAATCCTCATGGGAACGAGTAGATGCTCTATGTCTTCAAACCTTTTTGGTCCTTACTGACAAAAGGGGGAGAAGCATATGAGTTTGATAGTCTTCAAGCGGGTCCATATGGGCGGTTGCTTTATATTTTGCCCAGTGTTTACAACTCTCGTTTTGATACATTTGGTTCTTTGAGTTGTAACACTTAAACTCGATGGTCGTCTGCTACTTATTTGCTATTATGTGATGCGATGATAAATTCCACATGTGCGACGATAAATTCCGCACTTAGATCATTTTACAGACGTCAATTTTTCATTATGCATGTCATTATCTTCACATACTTTTCATGCATGATGAATTGTCATCATAAGTTGAAGAGGATCTCCACAAGTACAACCTGCCATGTGCATTTGCATTCCAAAAGCAAATTACTTATATGCACATCTTCAGGGGGAGCCCTTGCAACTTATGAAGACAATTCCCTATCCTTTACAATTTCACATATTATATTCCCCGTTGAAAACTTCAACTAGTTTGTCATCAATCACCAAAAAGGGGGAGATTGTAAGTGCATCTAGTGCCACCACTAGTTGGTTTTGGAGAATTGACGACAAACCTAGTTGAGGGACTAATGTGTTTGTGAGAATTGCAGGATAACACAGGTAGAAGTCCCTCATTGATTCGGTTTTTCTACCAGAGATGACCCCTAAAAATGAATGAAGACATTGAAGTCAAAGGTGGTATGTGAAGACATTCACATTGAAGACTATGACAAGAGAAGACATCGCATGAAGACTATGGAGCGTGAAGACTTAGTTCTTTCATCGTTCCTTTTCTTCTTTGTTGAGTCATAGGAACCACCGTACTGTTAAGTGGGGTCCAAGAGAACCAGTCAGAATGACTGAAGTGATGCTTAACCAAAATCCTATGTCTTCAAGTGAAGACTATGAGAGCAAATCTTGTCTAGAGTTGGATAAGTCAGCTTTGCTTGTAGCCCAAGTAAAGTTGTCATGTGTGTTTGAAATCTGACCATTGGAACACGTGTCAGTTCCTTAGTGACCGAGGGTCATTTCAGACAAATCAGGTTGGGTTGCCTAGTGGCTATAAATAGCCCACCCCCTGCAACCATAAACGGTTGGCTGCTCAGAGTTAGAGTACGGCTTTTGTTGTTTGAGAGCAACCCACCTCGAAGCCTTTGAGAGAGAATTCCTTGCGAGGATAAAGCCCTAACCACCCAGAGCCAAAGAGTGTTAGGCATCACTTAAGTCTTCCTGTCTGTGTGATATGAAGACTTATTACACTTGAGGACTGTAAATCCTCTAGCCGGTTAGGCGTCGCGTTCTGAGCATCCAAGAGTCATTGTGGATCGCCGGTGAACGAAGTCTATGAAGGTTTGGAAGTCTACCTTGAAGACTTACCAGAGTGATTATGTAACGCCCTCGATGCGGCTATATCTCCCACGTGTCGAAGCACGACTTAGAGGCATAACCGCATTGAAAGCAATGTCACAAGTGAGGTAATCTTCACACAATCCATGTAATACATAAGGGAAAGAGATACATAGTTGGCTTACAATCGCCACTTCACACAATACAAGAATAAAGCATTACATCATCCAAATACAATCAAGGTCCGGCTACGGAACCAAAATAAAAGAAGAACCCCAAATGCGACAAAGGTCCCCAATCGACCCCAACTGGGCTCCACTACTGATCGACTAGAACGAAACAACATAAAGGACAAGATCTTCATCGAGCTCCTCCTGAGCTTGGTTGCGTCAGCTGCACGGTCTCATCGGCACCTGCAAGCTGGTTTTGGAAGTATCTGTGAGCCACGGGGACTCAGCAATCTCGCACCCTCGCGATCAAGACTATTTAAGCTTATGGGTAAGGTAAAGGTATGAGGTGGAGCTGCAGCAAGCGACTAGCATATATGGTGGCTAACATACGCAAATGAGAGCGAGAAGAGAAGGCAATGCACGGTCGATAAAACTATGACCAAGAAGTGATCCAAATCTACTTACATCAAGCATAACTCCAACACTGTGTTCACTTCCCGGACACCGCCAGAAAGAGACCATCACGGTTACACACGCGGTTGATGGATTTTAATTAAGGTCAACTTCAGGTTTTCTACAACCGGACATTAACAAATTCCCATCTGCCCATAACCGCGGGCACGGCTTTCGAAAGTTCAAATCCCTGCAGGGGTGTCCCAACTTAGCCCATCACAAGCTCTCACGGTCAACGAAGGATATTCCTTCTAGCGGGAAGACCCGATCAGACTCGGAATCCCGGTTACAAGACATTTCGACAATGGTAAAACAAAACCAGCAACACAGCCCGAATGTGCCGACAAATCCCGATAGGAGCTGCACATATCTCGTTCTCAGGGCACACTCAGATGAGCGCTCCGTACAACTAAAACCAAACCTCGAGTTTCCCTGAGGGGGCGTTGCACAGGACTCTAGTTTGGACCAACACTCAGAGGAGCACTGGCCTGGGGGGTTTAGAATAAAGATGACCCTTGAGTCTGCAGAACCCAAGGGAAGGTGGTAGGTTGTTAGTGCAAATGGTAAAACCAAGGTTGGGCATTGCTGGAGGAGTTTTATTCAAGGCGAACTGTCAAGGGGTTCCCATTATTACCCAACCGCGTAAGGAACGCAAAATCCGGGAACATAACACCGATATGACGGAAACTAGGGCGGCAAGAGTGGAACAAAACACCAGGCATAAGGCCGAGCCTTCCACCCTTTACCAAGTATATAGATGCATTAATTAAATAAGAGATATTGTGATATCCCAACAAGTAAACATGTTCCAACAAGGAACAACATCTCCATGTCCCAACAAGGAACAAACTTCAATTTTCACTTGCAACTAACAACGCTATAAGAGGGGCTGAGCAAAGCGGTAACATAGCCAATCAACGGTTTTCTAGGACAAGGTGGGTTAGAGGCTTGGTTCAACAATATAGGAGGCATGATAAGCAAGTGGTAGGTATCGCAGCATAGGCATAGCAAAAGAGCGAGCAACTAGCAAGCAAAGATAGAAGTGATTTCGAGGGTATGGTCATCTTGCCTGAAATCCCGCAAGGAAGAAGAACGAGTCCATGAAGAAGACAAACAGACGTAGACGAACGGATCCTCACAAACGCGACGTTATCGGAACTAACCCGAAGAAGCAACACCGGAAAGAAAGGAAACAACATAGTAAACAACCACCACATCAACATGGCATGGTGCACAACCAAGTATGATGCATGTCCGGTTTAAATATGCATGGCATGGCAAAGGGCACAAACAAAACTACAAGTTAAGTGGAGCTCAATATGCAACGAGTTGCATATTGACGGAACACCACATCAATTATTTAGTTCTCTCTCATTTATGTACCCAACAATATTAAATGTTGTTGAACATGGAAAGAGGTGAAACATGAGTAAAATACACGGTCTAAGCAATTTAAATGGGGCCAGATATAACAAACAACGCATCCGGTAAACCTCACATGCATTTAGCAAATTAAAGCAAACAACAATTTAAACATTTTAATTGTTGTTATCATGATGCGGATGACATGAACAAGTTTATGCAATTTTTATTAAAAGTTGACAAGAGCATTATGAAGCATTTGTCACCATGGTGGAAAGAAAAGGGGTGCCACTGCAACGATAACGAAAACGGTGCCACGGCAACGTTCCGGTTCCGACAACTCATTGAGACGTCGGTGCAAAAGAAAGTGTGGCGGGAGCGTGCAAAGGATGGTGGGGTGATCCCGGTTACCGGGTGTCCCATGAGACAACGGTATGGCAACGGGGAACATGCAAGACACATGTCGGGCACGGTGCAAACGTGAGCATTTCATACAACACAAGCAATAATTCTCGGACGATCGTCTCGGGGTTATACCTTCCCAAAGGAGCATTCTGAGAGCGGTTCAAGTTCGTAGAGGAAGTAGTGGAAGTAGACATTCTCACGACGGTAGTGGAAGTAGTGGTACACAGGCCGTAGTCGTACACACTCCATAGAGGATCGGGGTCGCGGCGAGGAAGTTGACATTCACGGGGTTGACGGTAGGGCACACACATTCGGAGAGGAACTCGGTGTTCCGTTGCGGTGTAGGGGTACACGTTTCGAAGGTGAACTTGACGAATTCGAAACCCTTTGGGGTTGTCGTGGTACTTGGTGTCTTCGGACCTGTCGGTCTCGTTCTTGTGACATAGTTGAACTTGAAGTTTTTGGTTCAAAGGTCTCAGCGACGGTAGTCGTTCTAGGCATCGGGCGTCGAGGTACATGGTGACCAAGTGAGCTCCGGGGTACTTCACGAAACCCACCTCGGATGTAGTCGTTCATATTAGAAGATGGACTTGGCACGACCAAAATCTTCGAGGTTCAAGGTGTACTTGACATTTCGGTGCTGTAGTCGAATTTGCCGGTCTTGCTGAACTGAAGGGCATCGAGGGACTAGCAAAGGTCCTGCCTCAGAAGGTCACTGGAGGTGCGTGGAGGTAGCTCGAGCTACTGGTCGTCGGGGCATGGCCGAGCAATAGCTGGAAGAAATGGCCGGCATTGGCCTTGGCATGACGCAGGAGAGGCGGAGCTCCTGCTAGGGCGATGGCGGTGAGTAGGCAACGCAACTTGGCCGGTGCGGAGCAGAGCAGTAGTGAGGAGGAGAAGGGAGCAGGGGCACGCCTGAGGTGGAGTGGCGCCTGGTCGCCGGCGAGGTGGCCGTCCGGTCGCTGAGACGAGCGCGGGGTCGGGTGCTGTTGCGGGGTGCTCGTCTCCACGCGCAGCTCGGGCGTGAGGGAGTCAAGAGGAGCAGAGGAAGGGGAGGCCGGAGATCACGGAGGTGGCCGGGGCGGCAACTCCGATGGCCGGCCGACGAGGCCGTGGCGTTGGCGCAGAGGAGAGGCGCAGCTGCGCTTGTGGGGATGCGGCTTCGCAGCAGCTCGCACGGGAGGACGAAGAAGGATGCGGAGGAGAGGACGGCGCGGGGTCTGCATGATCCGGTGAGGGGCGGCGGCGTCTCGAGCTCCTGGTGGCCGGGAGAGAGAGCACAGGCAGGAGGGGAGGGCGACGGGATCTGGAGGAGGACGAGCGAGGGGGTCTCCTCTCCCTAGCGATGCGTGCGTGTGTGAGAGTGGCGGCGCGGGGGGAAAACGAGAGGGACATGGAGATCGAGCAGAGGCTGCGGCTAGGGTTAGTGGGGGAACTGGGCATGTAGGCCTAGGAGGCTGCGTGAGGTCTTGGGCCGGGAGGTGCGAATGGCCCGCGAGATGGGCTTCTGTTGCTGACCTCCTCTCCTAACAGGAAAAAAACAAAGAGAGAAAACGGGAGAGGAAAGAAGGGGTTGGGATTCAAGGAGTTTGGTAGGCCGGCCTGGCCCACTGGCTTGCGGGTGTTGGGCTCTCTCTCCCTCCTTTCTCCACATACTCTTTCCATTTTAAAACAAGACAAAAAGATAAAGAAAAGAAAGAGAAGGTAGGGGTGGAATCTAGGCATGGGGATAATATTTCTAGACTCACAAAAATGTGAGGAATTTAAATAAAATGCCAAGAGGATTTTTGGAGAAAAAAAAGAATTCGCACATATTGAGTTTAATTCAACATGTTTGAATTTTGAAACCCATTCGAAAGGACTCTAAAATGGGCTGAGCTTTTAGAGGGGCCTCGATAAAAGAGATGAGAGATATTGGCAAGGTTTGAAGGGCAAACTCGAAGAGGAATAGACATGGGAATTATTTTGCACGTGTGTTATGATGATTCCAAATTAATGGAATATTTAATATAGCTCCCTAAAATATTGGGAGGATATGTTATATAGAGAAGTCACCATGTGAGTTCCCTCAATTTAAATAGATCAACAGATCTATGCAGTTTATTTAGTTGAATTAAAAAAATGACATGATGGCATGATGACATGATGCAATGCACACGAAGCAAAGATGAATGCAAAGAACCAAACAAAACACACGATGAAACCCGGAAACCCAGGAAGGCAACTGAAGCTCCGGTATTGGGGCGTCACAGATTGGGCGAGGACTGGGTGTCCTTAGCTCAAGGGGAATAAGGTGAAAACGGGGTCTTCTGAGTTGAATCTCAGCCTCCCTAACCAGATGTACAGTTGTCACAACAACTGGAACTGGTCCAACAAATCATCGTCTTCAACGAGTCACTGGTTTCATCCTTCCCTTCCCTTTACTTACTGTTGGTCCTTGTGAAGTCATTGTACGATTGCATCACCATTTGGCTTCACTGAGTGATTACTTGTTCTGATTGGCTTCACAATATCTTCCTACTTGATCCTTACTGCCTAGCTGCTATTAGTCATTGCGCTTTCACTTCATTGAATACTTGACTATGGTTTGCCTAGTGTAGTCTACCTTTCGCTGCATGGTAATAGGTTTATTTCTATCGTTTGTCTTCAAAACTTCCATGTTTTGAAGACGTTCATAAAAATCGCCTATTCACCCCCCCTCTAGTCGATCACTAGCACTTTCAGTCCTCGAGTAGGTAAATGATAAAAACAGATGCGAAGTGCTACTTGGCATAATTTTGATGTAATTCTTCTTAATTGTGGTATGAATACTCAGATCCGAAAGATTCAAGACAAAAGTTCATATTGACATAAAAATAATAATACTTCAAGCATACTAACTAAGCAATTATGTCTTCTCAAAATAACATGGTCAAAGAAAGTTCATCCCTACAAAATCATATAGTTTAGTCATGCTTCATTTTCGTCACATAAGAATGCTCTCATCATGCACAACCCCTGCCGGGGTTCTGATCCACGAGCACCTATGGGACCGGCGGACCGAGTCCCTTTCGGTTCGGCGGGGGCGGAGGTCGCACGAAGAGCGGTTCGAGGCGAAGCACACGAGCAGTTTACCCAGGTTCGGGCCGCACGGATGCGTAAAACCCTACTCCTGCTTCGTGGTTTGTATTGAGTTCTTGCTCGGGAGCGCGGAGTGCTACAGTACACTCCAGCAGCTAACGAGACCGAGCGTGAGTGTTCTCTTTCTCCTAACCAGCCAACTAACCCCCCCCCCCATACGTTGCGCATGGCCTCCTTTTATATGCTCAAGGGGTCACCGACAGGTGGCAACGTAGACAAGGGTAAAAATGGAAAGGTGTTGCGGTAGGTACAGCTACCTGCTACAGTGTATCATACCTAACCCTAACGGCAGGGGACAAGGGCATTAAATGCCCGTCTGCATCGCTTAAACAGTGCAAAAGGGACCGTCAGGGACGCCACCGCTCGCCACGATGGCGATCTTGTCAGCGCCGCTTGCCACCGCGCACCCCTGGCTGCACAGCGTCCCGCCACGTACGCCTGGAAGGGTCCCAGAGCGACACGTTGGTGGATGCGCTGGAGCGCGGGCACAGAGTGGTGGCTTGCCGCGGCAAGCGCCTTGCCGCGGTCGTTGTCTTGTCGCGTCCGGGAGCTTGTCGCTCACCGGGCCTTGACAGGGCGCGAGGCGCGTCGCGGCAAGTTCCTTGAGATGCCTTGGTTGGCCTTCCCGGCAAGCTCCTCTTGCCGGGGTCTTGTCTCCTTAGCTCGGATACTTTGTTCTTGAATGGCTCCAAAGGAACCACGGAGGACCTTGGCGGTCACCCGGCAAGCCTTGCCGCGGGATGCTGCGACTGCCCGTGCACAAGTTCGGGATACTAAGGTACCCCTACTCTAGTACACCGACAGGAGCCCTCGGGCCTGGGCCATACACGGTGCCGATCGCTGTTGGGCCAGGCCCAAAACAGGGCACGGGCACGCGCGGCCTAGGTTACGCCGTATCTCTCCCCGTATCCACCGCACTCTCCCCGAACGGCACGCGTTGAATGCGGCGTCGCGGGAGAGATCGTGGGTGGTTTCTTTATTCGGAAATGTGGAACGTCCGCCCTCTCCCTCTTTATAAGCAGGGGAAACAGGGATAGTTCGCCCATTCGCCGGTTGCTGCTTCAATCTCAGGAATCTCCGTCGCTCCCTCGTCTTCCCGAATCTGAAAGAGAGCAGCGCCCCGCCCCCATCGCCACCAGCACCACCGACGCTGTCGACCTCCTCCACCACTTCCGCCATGGCTCCGAAAGCTGACAAGGGGAAGGTTGTGAAGTCGACCGAGGCGCATCAGCTTGCGGTGCTGCGAAAGGAGCGGGAAATCTCCCCCCCCCAAGCTCGCCGCGAAGGAGCTGAGGGAGAACCACTACCTCTTCTGGTCGACGGAGATGCGCGCGCATCCGCGCACGAAGGTACTCCCCGCCGCCGCTTGGAAGACAGCTCCAAACGGATACCCTTTCTTCGCCTTGTTCTTCTACTGCGGGCTCTGCCCGCCCTTCTCTGAATTCTTATGCGATATCATGAACACCTACGGGTTCCACCTCCTTGATTTCACCCCCAACGCCGTTCTGACCATGGCAGTTTTCGCACATCTCTGCGAAAACTTTGTCGGAGTCCATCCCAATGTAGCCCTTTTCCGCCACTTCTTTATACCCCGAGTAGAGAGGGGAGAGCCTTTATCCGGCGGAATCGCCTGGATCTCGAGGGCCGGCAAGAAGGAAACTTATTTGGAGGGAGAATTCCGCGGCAAGTGGGAGGAGTGGAGAGCAGACTGGTGCTGGATTGACGAGGAGAACCCGCAGCCATTCACCACCCGGCGCCAAGCCCCAGTAGCACGCGGCAGCGACTGGAGTGACGTGGCCCTGGAAGACGACAGGCTGAAGATTGCTGTCACCCGGATCCTGCGCCTCAGGCTTGCCGGGCTCACTGTGGGTGCTGTTGGCGCAGATTTTCTTCGCCGCCGCATCGCCCCCCTGCAGGAACGAGGGAGACCCTCCTGGGAGTTCAAGAATGCGGCGGATATCATGAGGCTGCGGCCGGGCCTCAACTTCAACTTCACTATTCTGGAGCTCAACGCGATGCTGCAGGAGCTGTTCAAGTATGACCCCCAACATCCCGAAGTGTTCAGGTTGCCGGGGGGCGTCGTTCCGTTGTGCAACAACTCCTCGCTCGACCGCATCTGTGCAATGATGCCACTGTGTGACTCGCATGGAATTGTGCCAACTTGGCAAGAGCCTGCAGACGACGTCGTGCAGCATTCTTCGATGGCTTAGTAGAAGTGCCGATCCGCCCCGACGAGAAGGATAGCCTCACCCGTGACACCACCGATGCGGAGATGACACGCATCGCCACTAGGCTGGAAGAGGCGGCGGCAGCCGCAGCCGCGGGCGAATTTGGATTCACAGTGGAGGAGGCAGATGCAGCAGAGGCGGCAAGCCGTGCTGAGCGAGGGGAGCCCGCCGGCGAGAAAGAGCTTGCCGGGCAGAAAGGGCTTGCCGGGCATGGCGTTGAGTCGAGCGAGCCCGCCGAGGATACGAGCGGCTCGCTGGATATCAACTCCTCTTCATCTTCATCTTCGGGTAGCTCGCCGCAAGCAGAGCCTCCATCCCCACCAAGAAGGCGTCTCCGCAAGGCCGGCGACGTAGCGGAGCGGCAGGCGGGCCAACAGTCGCCGCGCCGCGTGACGCGCTCCACCGCGGCAAACACCGTTGCCGCAGGAGCACCTCATGCTGCGACGGCAACTAGAGCGGGGTCTAGCCGGACCACCGCTTCTGCTCCTACCGCTTCTCACGCCGCGACGGCAACCGGAGCGGGGTCGTCTCAGACCACCGCCACCATTCCCGCCAAGCGTCCAAGGGAAACTACTCCTCCGTCTCCCCGCGCCGGGCGTGAGCCGGACTTCGACTTCTCCGTGTTCAGCTCCGACGAGGAAGAAGAAGAAGAGTAAGATTCTCTTGTTGTACTTGTAGTTCTTCAATCCTTGCTGTCTTGTCTTGTATCTCATTTGCTTTACTCTAAACTTGTTCCTTTTTAGGACTCTGGCCCAGAGAGCAGCAAAGAGAGCCAAGGTCCCGGTGATCGTCATCGAGGACGAGCCCACTGCAACAGTAGGGGGTGCGCCCGAGACAACCTTGCCGGACCCGGCAACTTTCCTCCAGAGCAGCCCCCAGCGTAAGTATATGATTTGCTTTTCGCTGTGAGGTGCGCATGGATACTCTGTCTTTGCTGATATCAGTTTGTTGGTTTGTGTAGAAGCAGAGCAGCCCCACCAGGAGCCAAGGGAGAGTCCTCCGGCAAGGGAGAGCTTTCCGGTAAGGGAGAAGTCTCCGACAAGGGACAGCACTAGCGGCCCCCCGACGGCGGAGACTATGACTGCAGAACCCAGGACAGGTAATCCTTTCGCTGCAAGATTTCCCTTGGGTTCTTCTTCTTTTGATCTTCTTCTTGGGTTTTTATTGGATTTTGCTTGACTCTTCTCCCTTTTCTGGCTGTCAGACCCATCTGCTACGGAGCCGATGGAGACCGAGGTTGCTGCCGACGAAGCAGCCTGTGCTGACGATCCCGCCGGCGCAGAGGCCGCCAAGGCTGCCGCCGCAGCAACTGGCGAGGGGTCCGGCGATCGCACTGACGACCCTGAGGCCGCAGGAGCGCCAGGCGCTGCGCCGACCGCCGACCCGTCTGCCGCTGCCGCAGCGCCAGGCTCCGAAGAGCCCCAGTCCGGCGTCTACTTGAAGGCCGGCGATGACGTCTTCATCAACCTCCCCTGGGCGTCAAGCTCCAGGGCGCCGGTCGAGGGAGAGATCTTCGACGGGGAGGTGCTCGCCTCCGCTGGGCTGACGCTGGTTGACGCGCCAAGCAGCAGCAGCAACGAGCCTGAGGAGGAGCGGCTGCTGCCGAAGTTGTTATCGCTCTACCGCGCGCGGCAAGCCAAACTGGAATCCCGCGAGGCACTTGTCGCGAAGGCGGGAGCGGACATCGAGAAGCGCGCGGAGGAGCTCCGGGGTCTCCACCAGGAAGCTCTCCGGTCCTTGGCAGAGGAGCGGGAGCAACTTGCCGAAGCGCAGAAGGCCTTCCTCCTCGAGAAGGCTGAAATCAGAGAGCAACAGCGGCTTGCCGCTGAGAAGCTATCTGCACAGGAAGGCGAGCTGGCGCAGCGGAAGGTCAATCTTGACGCCCACGAGGAGGAGCTTGCCGCGCGCGAGGAAAAATTTGGCGGAGCCCTCAAGCAAGCGGAAGATGCTGCCGCAGCCGCCGAGGCCGCCAAGAAGGAGCTGGAGATGAAGGTGGCGCAGCTGGAGGCCGATCTCGCCGAGAAGGGCAAAAAGCTCAGCGCCGCCAAGGTCTCCAATGTGGATCTTGAGTTGAAGCTAACCACTTTGACCAAGACGCTGGACGGCGCCAAGGAGCAAGAAGCAGCCTTGAAGGAGGAGATCAGGGCCGACAAGGCGCTGCTGGAGAGTGCTGCCGCCACCCAGAATGCTTTCAGGGAGATTGTGGAGCACTGGACGGAGAGTCTTGTGAGTGTTGCCGCAGACATTGACAGGGAGCTGGCGCAGCTAGGGATGGAGGATCTCAGGTATCCCTCCGACGAGAATCTCCAACCCAGCGCCAAGCTTGTCTTGTTCTTCAAAGGCGTGGCAACGGCCCTCCAGCGACTCCGGGAGAGAATCCCAAAGCAGCTGGCCGACGAGTCGCGCAAGATCTGCGTGGGAGCTCTTCAGAAAGTGTTGGTGAAGGTGGCCTTCTGCAATCCGGGCCTCAACCTCACCAACGTCCTCAAGACCCTGCCGCCGGATGCTGATCTGGAGGCGCTCAAGACCCTTGTCGCACCCATTGTGGACAAGGTGAGCGGGATCAAGAGGATCGAGGGCGCTCGCGTAGACTAGGCCGCCCACTTCTTCTTTTCTTGTCGCTGTTTGTCATGTTATGAAAACAATCTGTTAGAGCCGCGACAAGCTATCTTTGTAATATAACTCTATTTCGGGCAATGATTGCAATGTTATTCCCTTTACTTGATTCCTCCCTTTGTATGTTTTTGCCCTACGCTTTTAGGGAACTTGCCGGTGCAGGCACCTGAGCCGCGAGCGCTGAGTGCGGGACGTCAGCAGCCTGCTGGCGGTGCCGCTACCGACAAGAAACCTTGTCGCAACTAGTTGCAGCTCACTTAAGTTGTTGAGCGGACTCGAAACAAAGTAAGGGCGCAACTAGCTACGAGTTGGTTCCTCCGCGCACAGGTTTTCCATACAAAGTGCGGTCGTTCAAGGGAGATAACTTAAAAATTAAAAAAATCTGATTGCTCAAACTTTGGCAACTTAGCTTTTCTGTTGCTTGCTTCCCGGTAAGGCGAAACTTTCTTGAATGACGCCTGGTCCATACCATTATCTTCTCCTTCCCCCCC
>NC_041390.1:51767821-51804026 GCF_002162155.2 Triticum dicoccoides | reverse complement strand
AACCTTCCTTTCCTTGAGAAAAAGAAAGAAGAGAAAATAAAGATATGGAGCCTTACGGCTCGTTATTACTTACCGGGGAGTAGGTGCTGCACAAAGTATCAGATCACATATGCAAAAAATAGAAAGCATGAACTTGACAAGATGTGCGGAGCACATGAGCTTTACTTATGCACGGGGTATGCGCCCGGCTTTGTACAAAGGATTACATGCAACAGCGGCAAGACTTGTACAAAAGGTGGTTGCCGGAACAGGTTCCGGCAACCGCGCCTTACGGGTAAAACTTACGAAGATGCTCAATGTTCCAGGAGTTGCTCACCGGAATGGCATCTTCGGTCTCAAGGCGGACAGCGCCAGGCCTAGTGACTCGTTTCACCCGGTAAGGGCCTTCCCACTTTGGTGTCAACTTGTTGGAATTCTTGGCGGACTGAACACGCCGAAGAACAAGGTCACCTTCCTCGAGACTTCTGGCATTAACTTTGTGGCTATGGTAGCGGCGCAAAGCTTGCTGGTAGCGAGCAGCTCGTACAGCAGCCTGAAGACGGTCTTCCTCAAGGAGCAGCGCGTCATCTTGTCGCAGCTGCTCTTGCTCAAGCTCATCATAAGTGAGCACTCGAGGTGACCCGTATACGAGTTCCGTGGGGAGAACTGCCTCTGCTCCATAGACTAGAGCGAAAGGTGTCTGGCCAGTGGCTCGATTTGGCGTCGTCCTGATCGACCAAAGAACCACCGGCAGCTCCTCGATCCAGTTTCTTCCGCACTTGTGCAGCCTATGAAAGTTCTGGTCTTGAGCCCGCGCAGCACTTCAGCATTTGCCCTCTCCGCTTGACCGTTGCTTCTCGGGTGAGCAACAGAAGCGAAGCAGACCTTGGCGCCAAGATCTTGGACGTACTGCATGAAGGTGCGGCTCGTGAATTGCGTACCGTTGTCGGTTATTATCCTGTTAGGGATCCCGAAGCGGCAAACAATCGACCTGAAGAACTTGACTGCTGACTGTGCTGTCACCTTCCTCACTGGTTCCACTTCCGGCCACTTTGTGAACTTGTCGATTGCAACGTACAAGTACTCAAAGCCCCCGACTGCTCGGGGAAAGGGGCCGAGGATGTCGAGCCCCCAGACCGAAAATGGCCAGGATAAAGGGATCGTCTGGAGAGCTTGAGCTGGTTGGTGTATCTGCTTGGAATGGAACTGGCACGCTTCACACTTGGTTACTTGTGCAGTTGCATCCTGGAGGGCTGTCGGCCAAAAGAAACCTTGCCGGAATGCTTTGCCGACAAGTGCTCTTGCGCCAATGTGGTGACCACATATGCCTCCATGTATCTCTGCCAACAGCTTTTGTCCGTCTTCCCGGTGAATACACTTCAATTTCACACCGTTGAGTCTTCTTCTGTACAGTGTCTTGTCGACAAACTGGTACATACTTGACTGCCGGGCTACTCTTTCCGCTTCTTCTTGCTCTTCGAGAAGTTCTCCTGTCTGAAGGAAACGGACAATCCGCTGTGCCCATGCTGGAGCTTGTGGCTCGAAAACAAGAACTAAAGGCAACTCTGCGGCTGCGGGAACATCCGCTTCTACGGCGAGAATCTGTGGCTCTGCCGGAGCTTGACGTTCCTCGGCAAGCTTGCCGGAGCAAAACTTGTCGGGAGCTTCTGCTTCAACGGAACAAACCCTAGAGTTTGCCGGAGCAGATTGCTCCTCAGCGCAAGGCAAATCTGTTGCTGCGGGAACGTCCGCTTCTACAGCGAGAACCTGCGGCTCTGCCAGAGCTTGACGTTCCCCGGCAAGCTTGCCAGAGCAAAACTTGTCGGGAGCTTCTGCTTCAACGGAACAAACCCTAGAGTTTGCCGGAGCAGACTGCTCCTCAGCGCTCTTGGCGTTGATCCTGGGGACCTTATTGGCGGCGGCTTCGGGAAGCTCTGCCGGCAAATAGTCACCAGAAATCAACTTCCTCTTCTTGCTCTTTCCAGTTGATGGCGTTACAGACGGTTGAGTCAGCTTGAGCACAAAGATCCCTGGTTCCACAGGTAACTTAAGTGCGGCGCACTTTGATAGGCCATCGGCAATGGCGTTCTGAGCTCTTGGAACATGCTCCATCTGTAGGCCGTCAAAGTGCTCTTCTAGCTTTCTCACTTCGTCGATGTAGGCTTCCATCAACGGACTCTGATAGCTCTTGTTCACTTGGCGGACGACAAGCTGCGAGTCACCCCTGATAATGAGTTTCTTGATCCCAAGGTCTGCTGCAATCCTGAGATCGGCAAGCAAGCCTTCATACTCTGCAGTATTGTTTGTTGCTTGCTCCTTGGGAAAGTGCATCTGGACTACGTATTTGAGGTGCTCTCCGGTGGGTGCGACAAGCAGCACGCCAGCGCCGGCGCCTTGCAGCGAAAAGGCACCATCAAAGTACATCAGCCACTCTTTTCTTGCTTCTTTGACGGGGATGCTCGTTTCTAGAATTTCTTCGTCTGGTGTTGGCGTCCATTCTGCTATGAATTCTGCCAATGCTCTGCTTTGGATAGTTGAAGTACTCTCAAACTTGAGGCCAAAGCTTGACAGTTCCAGTGCCCACTCAACAATCCTGCCTGTCGCTTCTGGATTCTGTAGTATCCTCTTCAGCGGAAAGCGAGTGACAACTATGATTTCATGTGCTTGGAAGTAATGGCGCAGCTTTCTCGAGGCCATGAGAAGGCCGAAAAGCAATTTCTGCACACCAGAGTACCTTGACCTAGCCCCCTGCAGAAGGGAACTGACAAAGTAAACAGGGCGCTGCACCATTCTCTTCTGTATCTCCTCGCGCGTCTGCGTAGATCCATCCTTGTCGGGACCAGAGCTTGCCGGGGAAGCCCCCTGCTTGTCGCTGGATGCGTCTGCCGTGGTTGCTGGCTCGTCATCTGCCTCCCTCTCCGCTACTAGCGCAGCACTAACCACTTGATTGGTTGCCGCTATATACAGCAGCAACTTCTCTTGTGGCTTAGGTGCGACAAGTGTTGGAGCGGAGGACAGGTATCTCTTCAAGTCTTGCAGCGCAGCCTCCGCTTTCGGAGTCCATTTCATTGGACCTGCCTTTTTCAATATTTTGAAAAACGGCAGGGTGCGCTCTGCAGACCTAGAAATAAACCTGCTGAGAGCAGCCATGCAACCGGCAAGTCTTCGTATATCCTTGACGCGCTTGGGTGCTTCAATCTGCTCAATGGCCTTGATCTTGTCGGGATTGGCTTCAATTCCCCGCTGAGACACGAAGAACCCGAGAAGCTTGCCGGAGGGGACTCCAAACACACACTTCTCGGGGTTGAGTTTAAGGTTGATCTTGCGCAGATTTGCAAAGGTCTCGTCTAAATCTTGAACCAGAGTTGCCTTGTCCTTGCTCTTGACCACTATGTCATCCATGTAGGCTTCCACATTTCTGTGTACTTGTGGCTCAAGAGCGACATGGACTACTCTTGCAAATGTTGAACCAGCATTTTTCAAACCGAAAGGCATCCGTATGAAACAGTATGTGCCACATGGAGTGATGAATGCGGTCTTCTCCTCATCCTCTTCAGCCATGAAGATCTGATGGTATCCTGAGTATGCGTCAAGAAATGAAAGCAAATCACATCCGGCCGTGGAGTCAACAATCTGGTCAATGCGCGGCAAAGGAAATGGGTCTTTGGGACAAGCTTTGTTAACATCGGTAAAGTCGACACAAAGTCTCCATTTCCCATTTGCCTTGCGCACGACTACAGGATTGGCCAACCACGTAGGATGGAGCACTCCTCTGACAAGGCCTGCTGCTTCCAACTTCTTGATTTCTTCTGCTATGAATTCTTGGCGCTCCACTGCTTGCTTCCTGACCTTCTGCTTGACGGGCCGCGCATGAGGACAAACGACAAGATGGTGCTCAATTACTTTCCTGGGAACACCGGGGATGTCAGACGGTTGCCACACAAACACGTCGACATTCGCCCGCAGGAAAGCAATGAGCGCGCTTTCCTATTTAGGGTCGAGAGTGGCGCTGATGGTGAAGGTACCACCAGTGCCGTCCTCCTTGGCGGACACCTTCTTGGTTTCTGGCGGAGCTGCCATTGTCTTCTTACACTTGCCGGTGGAGCTCGATGGTGCGTCCTCAACGGCAGCGCAGCACTCCGAAGAGGTGCGCTTGCCGGAGTGGGCATCAGAACTCTTGCCAGACTTGGTCTTCTTCTTCCCCCCGGGAGCTTCAACGGCAGGTGACTTGCGATCTGCTGCGGCTGCCGCTTCCCGGTAGATCTTGTCGGCGCAGATAAGAGCATCCTTCTTGTTGCCAGGGACAGAGATGACGCTTATCGGGCCTGGCATCTTCAGCATGTTGTATGCGTAGTGAGAGGCTGCCATGAACTTGGCGAGTGCTGGACGGCCGAGTATCCCATTGTAAGGCAATGGAAAATCGGCAACGTCAAAAGTGACCCTCTCAGTCCTGAAGTTCACCTCGCTGCCAAATGTTACTGGCAACGTGACCTTCCCCTTTGGCTTGCTCCTTCCCGGGTTGATTCCTTGGAATGTGCCGGTCTCTTCAAGCTCGCTGTCAGGGATCTGGAGTTTCTGGAGTACAGCGGAGGAGATCAGGTTCAAACTGGCCCCGCCGTCAGCTAGCATCTTAGTGACCTTGAGGTTGCGGATAGTTGGTGAAACCAACATTGGCAAGCACCCGACCGCAGTTGTGCGATCAGGGTGGTCCTCAATATCAAAGATGATAGGCGTGCTGGACCATTTCAGAAGCTTGCGTGACTCGACAGGCGGTTCTGCCGCATTGACTTCCCGCACCCACTGCTTGAGTTGGCGGTGTGAAGTATGCAGAGAAGCACCGCCGTCAACGCACAAGACCTCTGTGGCTTTCTGGAACTCCTGCTCACTGGTCTCGACATCATCCATGTCTTCGTCGTCGTCGTCGTCTTCATCCTTGTCGCGGCCGCGGGGAGGTCTGTCTCCTTGCCGCTGCTTGGCCTTGCCGCGGCGTCCTCCCCGGCCAGCGTGCTTCTTGCTGGATTCTCCAGCGCCTCCTTGGGCCCTCTCCTTGTCGCGTCGCTCGTACTCAGCCTTTTGTTGCTGGACAAGCTGCTCGACCTTCTTGCAGTTCTGGAGGTCATGGCCCTTGGTGCGGTGGATCTTGCAGTACTGCTTGTCGGTGCCGTCCTGCTTGTCGGCGACCGCCACAGCCTGGCAGTTGGTGCATGCGGCAATCTCTTTGTCGGAGCTACCAACTTTGGCTTTCTTGGCGCCACCTTCGTTGCCGGACTGCTCAACGACTATCACATATTTGCCTTTCTTCTTCCTGTTCCGCCGCCGGTTTTTCCTTGCCGGGGCAGCATCCTCGCTGTCAGATCCTTCTGCTCCTGTATTCTCTCCGGGGAGTTTCCTCCCTTCCTCAGCACATGCACACTTGTCGGCCAGGGCATACAGCTCACTGACGTCTCTGATCTTGCACATCGCCATCTCCTCCCGCATCCTGCGATTACGCACGTTCTGATGGAACGCCCTGATGACCGCGGCAGGGTGGACATCTGGGATGTTGTGCTGTACATGGCTGAATCTCTGAATGTACTTGCGCAGGGGCTCTCCTTCCTTCTGGGCGAGCAGATGAAGGTCACTCTCTTGGCCATGAGGTTTGTGGCCGCCTGTAAAGGCGCCAACAAACTGATGGCATAAGTCTGCCCAGGAGGATATGGAGTCGTCCGGCAAGTGCATGAGCCAGGACCTGACGTTGGGCTTGAGCACCAGCGGGAAGTAGTTGGCAAGGATCTTGTCGTCCCGCCCCCCGGCAGCCTGCACCGCGATGGTGTAGATGCTGAGGAACTCCGACGGATGCGACTTGCCGTCGTACTTCTCTGGTACGTATGACTTGAAATTCTTCATGCTAGGCCACTGGACTTGCCGCAGCTCACGAGTAAACGCAGGACAACCTACCGCGTACGGCAAGCCGCCTGGTTCCCCTGGCGCATGCATGTCGACAGAGGGCCCAACGCGCTGGTCCAATTGACGTCGCGCTTCTCTTCGGTGCTCGATGCGAGTACGAGCGTCTTCTTGCTGTCGTTCGTGAAGTACTTGGCGCTGATCACAACGAGCTCGTGGATCTGATGACGCGGTGGAGTCGCTGTCGAGGTGTATCCGGCGAGTCAGCGATCTTGGCCTTCGGGCGGAGAGTGCACAATGGTTGCACCCCCACCGGTCTTGTCGCCACCGGCTCGTGCCTGGCTGACTTGCCGCGACTGTGACGTGCTCGGCTACTGTTGAGTGTCGCCATTGGCGAAGCCGATGAGACTCTGAATGGTGGCCCTCCAGTCGTCGATCTTGTCTGCCGTTGGAGGGTATTCCAGGAGCAGTTGAGCTCGCGCCAAAGCTTCTGCTGCAGTGGCGGGTGGTGGTGGCGAACGGTGCGAGGAGCGGGATATGCTCGGACTTCTAACTGTGTTAGAAGGAGTAGTATCCCGTCCAGGCGACCGTGCCTCGCTCGTGTCAGCATGTTGGCGTGCATGCTGGTCTTGAGCACTCCGAGATCCACCAGTTCGATCTTGGTCCAGCAAACGCATGGTACTGTGAGCACCATGACGCTGCCGGTCCCGCGCCTCCTGAGATGGGCGCGGTGCATGCACGGACGCCGAGGTCTTGGAGTGCGCCCGGTCGTTGTGGGAGCCGGCTATGCCGCCGATGGGCAGCGCAGCCTTGTCCTTGGACCTGGCAGCACCATGAGCTCGCTCGTCGACGCCCGTTCTTCCGCCGGCGTCTGCCCCATCAGCCGTTTGCTCCGGCGGTGGTGGGTTCGGTGCGGACGGAGTAGCCGCCTCCGAAGCCTTCTTCTTCGGCGGCATGTCGATGAAGATGATGAAGATCTAGCTCGCGTGAACGCCGGATCTGGTTCACACAACTTCGACGCCTCCTACCTGGCGCGCCAAAGATGCCGGGGTTCTGATCCACGAGCACCTATGGGACCGGCGGACCGAGTCCCTTTCGGTTCGGCGGGGGTGGAGGTCGCACGAAGAGCGGATCGAGGCGAAGCACACGAGTAGTTTACCCAGGTTCGGGTCGCACGGATGCGTAAAACCCTACTCCTGCTTCATGGTTTGTATTGAGTTCTTGCTCGGGAGCGCAGAGTGCTACAGTACACTCCAGCAGCTAACGAGACCGAGCGTGAGTGTTCTCTTTCTCCTAACCAGCCAACTAACCCCCCCCCCTAGGTTGCGCATGGGCCTCCTTTTATATGCTCAAGGGGTCACCGACAGGTGGCAACGTAGACAAGGGTAAAAATAGAAAGGTGCTGCGGTAGGTACAGCTACCTGCTACAGTGTATCATACCTAACCCTGACGGCAGGGGACAAGGGCATTAAATGCCCGTCTGCATCGCTTAAACAGTGCAAAAAGGACCGCCAGGGACGTCACCGCTCGCCACGATGGCGATCTTGTCAGCGCCGCTTGCCACCGCGCACCCCTGGCTGCACAGCCTCCCGCCACGTACGCCTGGAAGGGTCCCAGAGCGACACGTTGGTGGATGCGCTAGAGCGCGGGCATAGAGTGGTGGCTTGCCGCGGCAAGCGCCTTGCCGCGGTCGTTGTCTTGTCGCGTCCGGGAGCTTGTCTCTCACCGGGCCTTGCCGGGGCGCGAGGCGCGTCGCGGCAAGTTCCTTGAGATGCCTTGGTTGGCCTTCTCGGCAAGCTCCTCTTGCCGGGGTCTTGTCTCCTTAGCTCGGATACTTTGTTCTTGGATGGCTCCAAAGGAACCACGGAGGACCTTGGCGGTCACCTGGCAAGCCTTGCCGCGGGATGCTGCAACTGCCCGTGCACAAGTTGGGTGGAATAGAATATAATGAGGAGGGTGATGTCTTCTACACAACCTTCTTCTTGTAGACATTGTTGGGCCTCCAAGTGCAGAGGTTTGTAGGACAGTAGAAAATTTCCCTCAAGTGGATGACCTAAGGTTTATCAATCCGTAGGAGGCGTAGGATGAAGATTGTCTCTCTCAAGCAACCCTGCAACCAAATAACAAAGAGTCTCTTGTGTCCCCAACACACCCAATACAATGGTAAATTGTATAGGTGCACTAGTTCGGCGAAGAGATGGTGATACAAGTGGTATATGGATAGTAGATAATAGTTTTTGTAATCTGAAAATATAAAAACAGCAAGGTAACTAATGATAAAAGTGAACGTAAACGGTATTGCAATGTGTTGAAACAAGGCCTAGGGTTCATAGTTTCGCTAGTGCAAGTTCCCTCAACAATGATAACATAAGCGGATCATATAACTATCCCTCAACATGCAACAAAGAGTCACTCCAAAGTCACTAATAGCCGAGAACAAACAAAGAGATTATGGTAGGGTACGAAACCACCTCAAAGTTATTCTTTCCAATCAATCCGTTGGGCTATTCCTATAAGTGTCACAAACAGCCCTAGAGTTCGTACTAGAATAACACCTTAAGACACAAATCAACCAAAACCCTAATGTCACCTCAAGTATCCGTGGGTATGATTATATGATATGCATCACACAATCTCAGATTCGTCTATTCAACCAACACATAGAACCTCAAAGAATGCCCCGAAGTTTCTACCAGAGAATCACGACGAAAATGTGTGCCAACCCCTATGCATAGGTTCATGGGCGGAACCCGCAAGTTGATCACCAAAACATACATCAAGTGAATCACGTGATATCCCATTGTCACCACAGATATGCACGGCAAGACATACATCAAGTGTTCTCAAATCTTTAAAGACTCAATCCGATAAGATAACTTCAACGGGGAAACTCAATCCATTACAAGAGAGTAGAGGGGGGAGAAAACTTTATAGGATCCAAATATAATAGCAAAGCTCGCGGTACATCAAGATCGTATCATCTCAAGAACACGAGAGGGAGAGAGAGAGAGAGATCAAACACATAGCTACTGGTACATACCCTCGGCACCGAGGGAGAACTACTCCCTCCTCATCATGGAGAGCACCGGGATGATGAAGATGGCCACTGGAGAGGGATTCCCCCTCCGGCAGGGTGCCGGAACGGGTCTAGATTGGCTTTCGGTGGCTACGGAGGCTTCTGGCGGTGGAACTCCCGATCTATTGCACTCCCCGATGTATTTAGGGTATATGGAGATATATAGGCGGAAGAAGTACGTCAGGGGAGCCACGAGGGGCCCACGAGGGTGGAGGGCGTGCCCTAGGGGGGTGGGCGTGCCCCCTACCTCGTGGCCTCCTCGAAGCTTCCCTTACGTGCACTTCAAGTCTTCTGGGCTTCTTTCCTTCCAAAAATGAGTTCCGTGAAGTTTCAGTACAATTGGACTCCGTCTGATTTTCCTTTTCTTCGAAACCCTAAAACAAGGTAAAAACAGAAACTGGCACTGGGCTCTGGGTTAATAGGTTAGTCCCAAAAATGATATAAAAGTGTATAATAAAGCCCATAAACATTCAAAACAGTAGATAATATAGCATGGAGCAATCAAAAATTATAGATACGTTGGAGACGTATCAGCATCCCCAAGCTTAATTCCTGCACGTCCTCGAGTAGGTAAGTGATAAAAATAGAATTTTTGATGCGGAGTGCTACTTGGCATAATTTCAATGTAACTCTTCTTAATTGTGGCATGAATATTCAGATCCATAAGATTCAAGACAAAAGTTTTATATTGACATAAAAACAATAATACTTCAAGCATACTAACTAAGCAATCATGTCTTCTCAAAATAACATGGCCAAAGAAAGCTATCCCTACAAAATCATATAGTCTGGTTATGCTCTATCTTCACCACACAAAATATTTAAATCATGCACAACCCTGATGACAAGCCAAGAAATTGTTTCATACTTTTGATGTTCTCAAACTTTTTCAATCTTCACGCAATACATGAGCGTGAGCCATGGACATATCACTATAGGTGGAATAGAATGGTGGTTGTGGAGAAGACAAAAAGGGAGAAGATATTCTCACATTGACTAGGCGTATCAACGGGCTATGGAGATGCCCATCAATAAATATCAATATGTGTGAGTAGGGATTGCCATGCAACGGATGCACTAGAGCTATAAGTGTATGAAAGCTCAACAAAAGAAACTAGTGGGTGTGCATCCAACTTGCTTGCTCACGAATACCTAGGGCATTTTGAGGAAGCCCATCATTGGAATATACAAGCCAAGTTCTATAATGGAAGATTCCCACTAGTATATGAAAGTGACAACATAGGAGACTCTCTATCATGAAGATCATGGTGCTACTTTGAAGCACAATTGTGGTAAAAGGATAGTAGCATTGCCCCTTCTCTCTTTCTCTCTCATTTTTTTTATTTTTTTATTTGGGCCTTTCTCTTTTTTATGGCCTCTTTTCTCTTTTTTTATTTGGGCTTCTTTGGCCTCTTTTTTTTCGTCCGGAGTCTCATCCCGACTTGTGGGGGAATCATAGTCTCCATCATCCTTTCCTCACTGGGACAATGATCTAATAATGATGATCATCACACTTTTATTTACTTGCAACTCATGAATTACAACTCGATTCTTAGAACAAAATATGTCTCTATATGAATGCCTCCGGCGGTGTACCAGGATGTGTAATGATGCATGGGTGACATGTATGAAAGAATTATGAACGGTGGCTTTGCCACAAATACAATGTCAACTACATGATCATGCAAAGCAATATGATAATGATGAAGCGTGTCATAATAAACGGAACGGTGGAAAGTTTCATGGAAATATATCTCGGAATGGCTATGGAAATGCCATAATAGGTAGGTATGGTGGCTGTTTTGAGGAAGATATATGGTGGGTTTATGGTACCGGCAAAAGTTGCGCGGTATTAGAGAGGCTAGCAATGGTGGAAGGGTGAGAGTGTGTATAATCCATGGACTCAACATTAGTCATAAAGAACTCACATACTTATTGCAAAAATTTATTAGTTATCGAAACAAAGTACTACGCGCATGCTCCAAGGGGGATAGATTGGTAGGAAAAGACCATCTCTCGTCCCCGACCGCCACTCGTAAGGAAGACAATCGATAAATAAATCATGCTCCGACTTCATCACATAACGGTTCACCATACATGAATACTACGGGAATCACAAACTTCAACATAAGTATTTCTCAAATTCACAACTACTCAACTAGCATGACTCTAATATCACCATCCTCATATCTCAAAACAATCATCAAGTATCAAACTTCTCATAATCTTCAATGCACTTTATATGAAAGTTTTTATTATATCCTTCTTGGATGCCCATCATATTAGGACTAGTTTCATAACCAAAGAAAATTACCATGTTGTTCTAAAAGGCTCTCAAAATGATATAAGTGAAGCATAAGAGTTCATCTATTTCTATAAAATAAAACCACCACCGTGCTCTAAAAGGATATAAGTGAAGCACTAGAGCAAATGACAAACTACTCCGAAAGATATAAGTGAAGATCAATGAGTAGTCGAATAATTATGCAACTATGTGAAGACTCTCTAACATTTAATAATTTCAGATCTTGGTATTTTATTCAAACATCAAGCAAAACTAAATAAAATAACATCTAGAATAGCAAACATCATGTGAAGAAGCAAAAACATAGGATCAACCGAAACTAACCGATAGTTGTTGAAGAAGAAAGGTGGGATGCCAACCGGGGCATCCTCAAGCTTAGACGCTTGAGACTTCTTGAAATATTATAAATCACGGTCTCCCTGAATCCCCAAGCTTGAGCTTTTGTGTTTCCTTAATTCCTCCCATATCACGGTCTCCCTAAATCTCAAAAGCTTCATCCACACAAAACTCAACAAGGACTCGTGGGATAAGTTAGTATAAATCAATTGGAAAACCTTATCATACTCTACTGTAGCAAATCAAAAAAAATATTATTCAACATTGCATACTAAATGCCTTTGCATATTTAATAGTCCTATCCTCAAATAGAATTATTAAAGAAACAAACATATGCAAACAATGCAAGCATAACAGCAATCTGCCTAAACAGGATAGTCTATAAAGAATGCAGCTAGATCCATACTTCCATAACTCCAAAAATTATGAAAGAAAATTCCCACTGTAGTAAATTTATCATATCTTAATATGCAAAAGGTTTCAACATTTTATCACATTCTGACTTTTCCAGGGAATTATTGCAACAGCGGTAAACTTTCTGTTTTCAAACAGCAACATGTGGACTTCTAAAATAGGCATAGTAAAGGCTATCAATGCCACTTTTATTGAAATAAAAGATGAAAAACATTGTTCTAAATAACAGCAAGAAAATCTTAACAAAATAAATTGACGTTCCAAGCAAAACACATATCATGTGGCGAATAAAAATATAGCTCCAAGTAAAGTTACTGATGAACGAAGACGAAAGAGGGGATGCCTTCCGGGGCATCCCCAAGCTTAGGCTTTTCGTTGTCCATGAATATTACCTTGGGGTGACTTGGGCATCCCCAAGCTTAGGCTCTTGCCACTCCTTATTCCATAGTCCATAGAATCCTTACCTAAAACTTGAAAACTTCACAACACAAAACTTAACAGAGAACTCGTAAGCTCCGTTAGCGAAAGAAAACAAAACACCACTTCAAGGTACTGTAATGAGCTCATTATTTATTTATATTGGTGTTAAACCTACTGTATTCTAACTTCTCTATGGTTTATAAACTCTTTTACTAGCCATAGATTCATTAAAATAAGCAAACAACACACGAAAAAAAGAATCTGTCAAAAACAGAACAGTCTGTAGTAATCTGGATCAAACGTATACTTAAGAACTCATAAAATTCTAAAATAAATTTCTGGACCTGCGGAATTTATCTATTAATAATCTGCAAAAATAATTAACTAAATAGAACTTTCCAAATAAAAATGGCAGAAATTCTTGTGAGTGCTAAAGTTTCTGTTTTTTACAGCATGATCATAAAGACTTCACCCAAGTCTTCCCAAAGGTTCTACTTGGCACAAACACTAATTAAACAACTAAAACCACATATAAACAGAGTCTATATGAATTATTTATTGCTAAATAGGAGCAAAAAGCAAGGAACTAAAATAAAGTTGGGTTGCCTCCCAACAAGCACTGTCGTTTAATGCCCCTAGCTAGGCATGATGATTTCAATGATGCTCACATAAAAGATAAGGATTGAAACATAAAGAGAGCATCATGAAGAATATGACTAGCACATTTAAGCCTAACCCACTTCCTATGCATAGGGATTTTGTGAGCAAACAACTTGTGGGAACAAGAATCAACTTGCATTGGAAAGCAAAACAAGCTTAACTTCAAAATTTCATACCTTCAAGCGCTAACCTCCCCGGCAACGGCGCCAAAAAAGAGCTTGATGTCTACTACACAACCTTCTTCTTGTAGACGTTGTTGGGACTCCAAGTGCAGAGGTTTGTAGGACAGTAGCAAATTTCCCTCAAGTGGATGACCTAAGGTTTATCAATCCGTAGGAGGCATAGGATGAAGATGGTCTCTCTCAAGCAACCCTGCAACCAAATAACAAAGAGTCTCTTGTGTCCCCAACACACCCAATACAATGGTAAATTGTATAGGTGCACTAGTTCGGCGAAGAGATGGTGATACAAGTGGTATATGGATAGTAGATAATAGTTTTTGTAATCTTAAAATATAAAAACAGCAAGGTAACTAATGATAAAAGTGAGTGTAAACGGTATTGCAATGTGTTGAAACAAGGCCTAGGGTTCATACTTTCGCTAGTGCAAGTTCCCTCAACAATGATAACATAATTAGATCATATAAGTATCCCTCAATATGCAACAAAGAGTCACTCCAAAGTCACTAATAGCGGATAACAAACAAAGAGATTATGGTAGGGTAAGAAACCACCTCAAAGTTATTCTTTCCAATCAATCCATTGGGCTATTCCTATAAGTGTCACAAACAGCCCTAGAGTTCGTACTAGAATAACACCTTAAGACACAAATCAACCAAAACCCTAATGTCACCTCAAGTATCCGTGGGTATGATTATACGATATGCATCACACAATCTCAGATTCATCTATTCAACCAACACATAGAACCTCAAAGAGTGCCCCAAAGTTTCTACCAGAGAATCACGGCAAAAACGTGTGCCAACCCCTATGCATAGGTTCATGGGAAGAACCATCAAGTTGAGCACCAAAACATACATCAAGTGAATCACGTGATATCCCATTGTCACCACAGATACGCACGACAAGACATACATCAAGTGTTCTCAAATCTTTAAAGACTCAATCCGATAAGATAACTTCAAAGGGGAAACTCAATCCATTACAAGAGGGTAGAAGGGGGAGAAAACCTTATAGGATCCAAATATAATAGCAAAGCTCGCGATACATCAAGATCGTATCATCTCAAGAACACGAGAGGGAGAGAGAGAGAGAGATCAAACACATAGCTACTGGTACATACCCTCGGCACCGAGGGAGAACTACTCCCTCCTCATCATGGAGAGCACCGGGATGATGAAGATGGCCACCGGAGAGGGATTCCCCCTCCGGCAGGGTGCCGGAACGGGTCTAGATTGGCTTTCGGTGGCTATGGAGGCTTCTGGCGGCGGAACTCCCGATCTATTATGCTCCCCGATGTTTTTAGGGTATATGGAGATATATAGGCGGAAGAAGTACGTCAGGGGAGCCACGAGGGGCCCACGAGGGTGGAGGGTGCGCCCTAGGGGGGTGGGCGCCCCCCCTACCTCGTGGCCTCCTCGAAGCTTCCCTTACGTGCACTTCAAGTATTCTGGGCTTCTTTCCTTCCAAAAATGAGTTCCGTGAAGTTTCAGGTCAATTGGACTCCGTTTGATTTTCCTTTTCTTCGAAACCCTAAAACAAGGTAAAAACAGAAACTGGCACTGGGCTCTGGGTTAATAGGTTAGTCCCAAAAATGATATAAAAGTGTATAATAAAGCCCATAAACATTCAAAACAGTAGATAATATAGCATGGAGCAATCAAAAATTATAGATACGTTGGAGTCGTATCAGGGGGTTATGTGGAGAAGACAAAAAAGGAGAAAGTATCACATCAACGAGGCTAATCAATGGGCTATGGAGATGCCCATCAATTGATGTTAATGCAAAGAGTAGGGATTGCCATGCAACGGATGCACTAGAGCTATTAATGTATGAAAGCTCAACAAAAGAAAGTAAGTGGGTGTGCATCCAACTTGCTTGCTCACGAAGACCTAGGGCACTTGAGGAGGCCCATTGTTGGAATATACAAGCCAAGTTCTATAATGAAAAATTCCCACTAGTATATGAAAGTGACAAAACAAGGGACTCTCTATCATGAAGATTACGGTGCTACTTTGAAGCACAAGTGTGGCAAAGGATAGTAACATTGTCCCTTCTCTCTTTTTCTCTCATTTTTTTAATTTGGCCTTTCTCTTTTTTTTATATGGCCTTTCTCTTTTTTTTTTATAATTCCTCATTTGGGACAATGCTCTAGAAAATGATGATCATCACACTTCTGTTTATTTACAACTCAATGATTACAACTCGATACTAGAACAAAAGATGACTCTATACGAATGCCTCCGGCGGTGTACCGCGATATGCAATGGACCAAGAGTGACATGTATGAAAGAATTATGAACGGTGGCTTTGCCACAAATACTATGTCAACTACATGATCATGCTAAGCAATATAACAATGATGAATGTGTCATGATAAACGGAATGGTGGAAAGTTGCATGGCAATATATCTCAGAATGGCTATGGAAATGCTATAATAGGTAGGTATGGTGGCTGTTTTGAGGAAGATATAAGGAGGTTTATGTGTGAAAGAGCGTATCATATCACGGGGTTTAGATGCACTGGCGAAGTTTGCGCCAACTCTCAATGTGAGAAAGGGCAATGCACGGTACCGAAGAGGCTAGCAAGGATGGAAGGGTGAGAGTGCGTATAATCCATGGACTCAACATTAGTCATAAAGAACTCGCATACTTATTGCAAAAATCTACAAGTCATCAAAAACCTTGGCACTACGCGCATGCTCCTAGGGGGATAGATTGGTAGGAAAAGACCATCGCTCGTCCCCGACCGCCACTCATAAGGAAGACAATCAAAAACACCTCATGCTTCAAATTTGTTACATAACATTTACCATACGTGCATGCTACGGGACTTTCATACTTCAACACAAGTATTTCTCAATTTCACAACTACTCAACTAGCACGACTTTGATATTATTACCTCCATATCTCAAAACAATCATCAAGCATCAAACTTCTCTTATTTTTCAAATCACTCATAAGAAAATTTTACTAATCTTGAATACCTAGCATATTAGGATTTTAAGAAAATTACCATGCATTTAAGACTCTCAAAATAATCTAAGTGAAGCATGAGAGATCAATAGTTTCTATAAAACAAATCGACCACCGTGCTCTAAAAGATATAAGTGAAGTACTAGAGCAAAACTATATAACTCAAATGATATAAGCGAAGCACATAGAGTATTCTAACAAATTCCAAGTCATGTATGGCTCTCTCAAAAGGTGTGTACAGCAAGGATGATTGTGGTAAAGTAAAAATCAAAGACTCAAATAATACAAGGCGCTCCAAGCAAAAGACATATCATGTGGTGAATAAAAATATAGCTCCAAGTAAAGTTACCGATAGAAGTAGACGAAAGAGGGGATGCCTTCTCGGGCATCCCCAAGCTTTGGCTTTTATCTTGGGGGTGCCATGAGCATCCCCAAGCTTAGGCTCGTGCCACTCCTTGTTCCATAATCCATCAAATCTTTACCCAAAACTTGAAAACTTCACAACACAAAACTCAAAGTAGAAAATCTCGTGAGCTCCGTTAGCGAAAGAAAACAAAAGACCACTTCAAGGTACTGTAATGAACTCATTATTTATTTATATTGGTGTTAAACCTACTGTATTCCAACTTCTTTATGGTTTATAAACTATTTTACTAGCCATATATTCATAAAAATAAGCAAACAACACACGAAAAACAGAATCTGTCAAAAACAGAACAGTCTGTAGTAATCTGTAGCTAGCGCAAGATATGGAACCCCAAAAATTCTAAAATAAATTGCTGGACGTGAGGATTTATATATTAATCATCTTCAAAAATAAAAATGACAGCAGTTCTCGTGAGCGCTAAAGTTTCTGTTTTTTACAGCAAGTTTAACAAGACTTTCCCCAAGTCTTCCCAACGGTTCTACTTGGCACAAACACTAATTAAACACAAAAAACACAATCAAAACAGAGGCTAGATAAATTATTTATTACTAAAGAGGAGCAAAAGGCAAGGAATAAAAATAAAATTGGGTTGCCTCCCAACAAGCGCTATCGTTTAACGCCCCTAGCTAGGCATAACAAGCAAGGATAGATCTAGGTATTGCCATAATAGTAAGATAGATTATTAAAACTCATTTCATATTCTCTACGTTCAGAAGCAAGTTTTCTTTGAGGCAAGAAAAAGTAATCAAAAGGGCTAAATTTAATGGGACAAAAGTCCCCAAGATCAACCTTGGGAGGTATAGGTTCCTCCTTTGGTCCTTCATATTGCACAACCAATTCATCATTATAAGCATTCTTTTGACAGAACTTTGTGAGCCTATATTCAAGAGAATATCCTAGTTCATTATTTCGAATAGCCAAATCATCATTGAGTTCAGAAATTCTATCAACTAAAACATTGGTAGGAACCCTTTTTCTAAGACTTTCATTTAAAGCAACATATTCTAGAGATTGAAAACGCATTATTTCTTCTTGATCAAAGAGGATGGCCTCTATGGGAGGACGGCAAGTGTCCACCCTATAATGTGCAAAGATTTCTTTGGCCTCTTTTATTATGAATCTAAACTCATGAGCCAAAAAGATAGTAGCGGCACGCTTAACAGAAGAATGCTCAATATTAGAAAATTCTAGGAAAATCCTTTGTATGCAAGGATGCATGTGCATGAATTGTCTTTCAAGTTCAACTACAAGCATGGCAATAGCGTCCACAAGACTACTAGTTCTATGCAGGATAGAACTACCCATAGAAGGTAAAGCACCGGCACAAGTAAAGAAATCTTGAATAACTCCTTTTCCAATAATATTACCACTAGCAACACGGAATTTTTTTGTATGTAAGATGGTGGGTTCTTTAGTAGGAGCATCAGAATTTTTCATGATATTATTATTGTCCATGTTGACTATAATTTCCCCAATTTCAGACATAGTGGTAGAAGGTAAGGGACTAGTCATAACGACAAGCAAACGAACTAACACACAAGCAAACAAAAAGCAAGCGGGCAAAAAGAGGCAAATGGGAAAGAGAAGGAGGATAGAGAGAGGGCAGATAAAAAGGCAAGGGTGAAGTGGGGGAGAGGAAAACGAGAGGCAAATAGCAAATAATGTAATGCGGGAGATAAGGGTATGTGATGGGTACTTGGTATGTTGACTTTTGCGTATACCTCCCCGGCAACGGCGCCAGAAATCCTTCTTGCTACCTCTTGAGCACTGCGTTGGTTTTCCCCGAAGAGGAAGGGATGATGCAGCAAAGTAGCGTAAGTATTTCCCTCAGTTTTTGAGAACCATGGTATCAATCCAGTAGGAGGCTACGTGCAAGTCCCTCATACCTGCACAAACAAATAAATCCTCGCAACCAACGCATTAAGGGGTTGTCAATCCCTACACGGCCATATCGAGAGTGAGATCTGATAGATATGATAAGATAATATTTTTGGTATTTTTATGATAAAGATGCAAAGTAAAATAAAAGCAAAGTAAAAGCAAAAGGAAATAACTTAGTATTGGTAGATTAATATGATAAAGATAGACCCCGGGGCCATAGGATTGACTAGTGGCTTCTCTCGAGAGCATAAGTATTCTACGGTGGGTGAACAAATTACTGTTGAGCAATTGACAGAATTGAGCATAGTTATGAGAATATCTAGGTATGATCATCTATATAGGCATCACGTCCGAGACAATTAGACCGACTCCTGCCTACATCTACTACTATTACTCTACTCATCGATCGCTATCCAGCATGCATCTAGAGTATTAAGTTAATGAAAACGGAGTAACGCCTTAAGCAAGATGACATGATGTAGAGGGATAAACTCATGCAATATGATGAAAACCCCATCTTGTTATCCTCGATGGCAACAATACAATACATGCCTTGCTGCCCCTACTGTCACTCGGAAAGGACACCGCAACATTGAACCCAAAGCTAAGTGAGGGAGTCCTGGATTAGGGGGTGTCCGGATGGCCGGACTATACCTTTGGCCGGACTCCTGGACTATGAAGATACAAGATTGAAGACTTCGTCCCGTGTCCGGAAGGGACTTTCCTTGGCGTGGAAGGCAAGCTTGGCGATACGGATATGTAGATCTCCTACCATTGTAACCGACTCTGTGTAACCCTAGCCCTCTCCGGTGTCTATATAAACCGGAGAGTTTTAGTCCATAGGACGAACAACAATCATACCATAGGCTAGCTTCTAGGGTTTAGCCTCTCTGATCTCGTGGTAGATCTACTCTTGTACTACCCATATCATCAATATTAATCAAGCAGGACGTAGGGTTTTACCTCCATCAAGAGGGCCCGAACCTGGGTAAAACATCATGTCCCCTGCCTCCTGTTACCATCCGACCTAGACGCATAGTTCGGGACCCCCTACCCGAGATCCGCCGGTTTTGACACCGACATTGGTGCTTTCATTGAGAGTTTCTCTGTGTCGTCACTTTTAGGCCCGATGGCTTCTCCGATCATCAACAGCGATGCGATCCAGGGTGAGACTTTTCCCCCCAGACAGGTCTTTGTATTTGACGGCTTTGCACTGCGGGCCAATTCGCTTGGTCATCTGGAGCAGATCGAAATCTATGCCCCTAGCCATCAGGTCAGATTTGGAAGTTTGAACTACACGGCCGACATCCGCAGAGACTTGATCTTCGATGGATTCGAGCCACAGCCGAGCGCGCCGCACTATCACAATGGGCATGATTTAGCTCTGCCGCCGAACAGTGCCCTGGAGGCCGCACCCGTGTCCGCTCCGACCCCTAGCTCGGAGCCGATTACACCAACCGAGGATGGGTGGTTAGACATCGCCTCGGGGGCTGCAATCTCTACGGCGATCGAGCCAAACACTAGCCCTATTCTCTGCGAAGCCCGTGACTCCAAGGAGCCGGACTCCTCTCCGGACTCCGAGCCCTCTGCGCCCCGACCGATCGAACCCGATTGGGCGCCGATCATGGAGTTCACCGTTGCAGACATCTTTCGGCACTCGCCCTTCGGTGATATTCTGAATTCACTGAAGTCTCTCTCTTTGTCAGGAGAGCCCTGGCTGGAGTATGGTCGGCAAGGTTGGGATGCGGATGACGAAGAAATTCAAAGCCCACCCACCACCCACTTCGTAGCCACTGTCGATGATTTAACCGACATGCTCGACTTCGACTCCGAAGACATCGACGGTATGGACGCCGATGCACGAGACGATCAAGAACCAGCGCCTATAGGGCACTGGAATTCCACCTTGTCGTATGATATATACATGGTGGACACCCCAAAAGAAGGCAATGGCGGCGGAACAGCGGAGGATGACCCCTCCAAGAAGCAGCCTAAGTGTCGGCATCAGCGGCGCTGCTCTAAATCCCGCCAAAACAAAAATGGTGATTCCGGAACGGGGGATAATAACACCCCGGACAGTGCCGAAGACAACCACCTCCAGCAAGATTTAGCACAGGAGGATAGAGAAGCCAGCCCTCATGAGGGAGCGGCAGACAAAGAGGTCGAGGACGATAATTATATGCCTCCCTCCGAAGACAAGGCAAGCCTCGACGACGACGAATTTGTCGTGCTGGAGGATCCCATCGAACAAGAGCGTTTCAAACGCAGGCTTATGGCCACGACGAGCAGCCTCAAGAAAAAACAGCAACAACTTAGAGCTGATCAAGATTTGCTAGCCGACATATGGACTGAAGTCCTTGCGGCCGAAGAGTATGAACTCGAACGCCCCTCCAAGAGCTACCAAAAGCGCAGGTTGCTACCTCAATTAGAGGAGGAAGCACTTAAATCACCAGCACATGATGCGGCCGACCGGCCACCCCGTGGCCGCGATAGAGAGGCCTCTCGGACCTCCACTCAAGCCGCACCCCGGTGCCGCTCAAAAACTACCAAGGCATGGGAAAATGCGCCAGACCTGCGAGATATATTGGAGGATAAGGCAAGGCAAACAAGATCGATCTACGGATCACGTGGGTGCCCCACAGCATGAGACGATACTCGTCACGCCGGATACAGTAAATCCAGCCGGGCCGAACACAGTAGACAAAGCTCGTTTGAGCTGCGTCGTGATGTAGCCCAATACAGAGGCGCCGCACACCCACTATGCTTCACAGATGAAGTAATGGATCATAAAATCCCCGAGGGTTTCAAACCCGTGAACATCGAATCATACGATGGCACAACAGATCCTGTGGTATGGATCGAGGACTATCTCCTTCATATCCACATGGCCCGCGGTGATGACCTACACGCCATCAAATACCTCCCACTCAAGCTTAAAGGACCAGCTCGGCATTGGCTCAACAGCTTTCCAACAGAATCAATTGGTTGTTGGGAGGACCTGGAAGTCGCATTCCTCGACAATTTCCAGGGCACTTATGTGTGACCACCATATGCCGATGACCTAAGCCACATAATTCAGCAGCCAGAGGAATCGGCCAGACAATTCTGGACACGGTTCCTAACCAAGAAAAATCAAATTGTCGACTGTCCGGACACAGAGGCCCTAGCAGCCTTCAAGCATAACAGCCGCGACGAGTGGCTTGCACGGCACCTAGGATAGGAAAAGCCGAAATCTATGGCAGCCCTCACGACACTTATGACCCGCTTTTGCGCGGGAGAAGACAGCTGGCTAGCTCGCAGCAATAACATGACCAAGAGCCCTGGTAATTCGGATACCAAGGACAACGGTGGCAGGTCGCGTCGCAACAAGCAAAAGCGCCGTATTAACAGCGACAATACTGAGGATACGACAGTTAATGCCGGATTCAAAGGCTCTAAACCCGGTCAGCGGAAAAAGCCATTCAAAAGAAACACTCCGGGCCCGTCCAGTTTGGACCGAATACTCGACCGCTCATGCCAGATACATGGCACCCCCGAAAAACCAGCCAATCACACCAACAGGGATTGTTGGGTATTCAAGCAGGCAGGCAAGTTAAATGCCGAAAGCAGAGACAAGGGGCTGCATAGCGATGACGAGGAGGAGCTTCGGCCACCGAGCAACAGCGGACAGAAAGGTTTTCCCCCACAAGTGCGGACGGTGAACATGATATACGCACCCCACGTCCCCAAGAGGGAGCGGAAGCGTGTGCTAAGGGACGTATATGCGATGGAGCCAGTCGCCCCAAAGTTCAACCCATGGTCTTCCTGCCCGATCACTTTTGATCGAAGGGACCACCCCACTAGCATCCGTCATGGCGGATTCGCCGCATTGGTTCTAGACCCAATTATTGACGGATTTCACCTCACTAGAGTCCTTATGGACGGCGGCAGCAGCCTGAACCCGCTTTATCAGGATATAGTGCGGAAAATGGGCATCGATCCCTCGAGGATTAAACCCACCAGAACGACCTTTAAAGGCGTCATACCAGGTGTAGAAGCCAACTGTACAGGCTCAGTTACACTTGAAGTGGTCTTCAAATCTCCAGATACTTTCCGAAGCGAGGAGTTAATCTTTGACATAGTCCCGTTCCGCAGTGGCTATCACGCACTGCTCAGGCAAACCGCATTTGCCAAGTTCAATGCGGTGTCGCACTACGCATACCTCAAGCTCAAGATGCCAGGCCCTCGAGGCGTCATCACGGTCAATGGAAACACCGAACGCTCTCTCCGAACGGAGGAGCATACGACGGCTATCGCAGCGGAAGTACAAAGCAGCCTCTCAAGGCAATTCTCTAGTCCGGCCATTAAACATTCGGACACCGTCAAGCGCGCCCGGAGTAACCTACAACAAGACCGCCTGGCACGTTCCGAGCAAGCGTAGCAATGCGGCCCCAACCCCAGCCCTCACGAACTTGCGAAACCAGTGCCGCGCGTACAAAACTATTCTCTGGAAATACCATGGGCACAGGGGGAGGGGCACCATCATGGCACACCCGAAACGCGGCTTAAACCGCACTAGGGGCTGCCGATTTCTTAAATTTTCTCTTATTTTCAGGACTCCATTCTTCGGAAGGCTTGTCCGGCAGTACAATTGTCGCACAAACGATACAACCAGGGAAGCAGAAAGCTACGCCACACTACGGAACTGTAAGGTGGTCTCTATAACGAGCAGTATACCTGTTTCGCATAACATTCTGCAGCTCACCCCTGGAAAGGACATATTTGATAGTCCCATCTTTTGCTTATCGCACTATTTGTATCGTTCTGCTTTGATCACAGCTTTTTTAAATAAACAATGCATAGCTTCCGTCTATTATCGCATTACCTTTTTTTTACGAACATATGTTCATTAATGACATGTTGCAGCCGTACACTTTGGTACGGCCAATACGCCAAGGGCTTAAGTACCCCACAACATGGAGTGAGAAGTCCGAACACTTTCACAAGTGCGGCACCCTGAACTTATAGCATTATATGCATCGGCTCCGAATCATGTCTTGGGTCAATAGTTGGGTTTGACCGGCTCCTATGTTTTGGTACCTTACGTTCCATTATATCGGCTAAGGTAGCACTAGGAGAACTACTGCAATTGTGCCCCAGTTGAGCTGGGCTAAGCACCTCAGTAGAGAAAGCTAAAACTGACCGTCATGATGAGGCGAGATCTGGTCGTTGTTCGAGAGGTTTTCGAGTCCCTAAAGGCTTATGCCGCTTAGAGCGAGGAGTCGGCTTTGTCCGGCCTAGGCGTGGATAGCGGCCCGAACTCGGTATTCCGAACACTAGGGGCTTCGCCGAAATTTAAAATTATAAAATTCTATGGCTAAGTGAGAGTGTTCAAGCATTATAGTCCGATTGCCTTGTTCGTTGTGTTGAGCGCCTCCCTCGAAGGACCCAAGAATGGGAAAAAGAGCGCTCATGTTTATCCCGAACACCCCAGCACTCGTGGCATGGGGGCAGAAGCCGACGACTCGCCATCTCTCAAATTTGATAAACGGCCGCACATAAGGTAATATTTTAAATTCAAAAGTGTTGCTTAGCGCATATGAGCAAATTTTCAGCGTACAGGATCACAAATGCGAGTTTACTCAAAAATTACATCTTTGGAGCATTCATCCGCTATAAGGCGGGCACCCTTCAGAACGCCCTCATAATACGCTTCCGGGACGCGATGCTCCTTGCCCGACGGTGGCCCGTCCTTCACCAGCTTCTCCGCATCCATCTTGCCCCAGTGCACTTTAGCACGGAGCGCTTGATTACTTCAAGCCGTGGACAGGCATCCACCAGCCGCCTCACTAGCCCGAAGTAGCTCCCAGTCAGAGCCTCTCCAGGCCACAGCCGAACTATGAGGCCCTTTACGGCCTGTTCGGCAACCTTGTGGAGCTCGACCATCTGCTTCAGCTGGTCGCTCAAAGGCACCAGGTGTCCAGCCTCAGCATACTGAGACCAGAACACCTTCTCCGTCGAGCTCCCCTCTTCCGTTCGGTAGTAGGCGGCGGCATCAGACGCACTGCGGGGCAAATCTGTGAATGCTCCTGGAGAGCTCCGGACTCGGGTAAGTAACAAATAATTCACTTTCACGTTCTTGCATTGCATAATGAATGCCTTACCCGCCGCTATCTTCTTCATCGAGTCAATTTCTTTGAGGGCTTTCTGGGCTTCGGCCTTGGCAGACTTTGCGCTTTTGAGGGCTGCTGCAACCTCGGACGCTTGCGTCTTTGAGTCAAGCTCCAAACTCTCGTGTTTTTTCACGAGAGCCTGGAGCTCTTTCTGCACCTCCTCCACCCGCGCCTCCTGCTTCTCTCTCTCCGTGCGCTCCGCGGCCGCCCTGTTTTCGGCCTCGGACAGCGCCTGCTTAAGGGTTGCCACCTCGGCCGTTGCCCTGTAATAGCACGTTGATCCTGTCATTTTTTCGCAACCACATCTTCTCTATATAATTGCGCAAGGTATTACTTACCTTCCTTCTCCTCGAGTTGCCTCTTGGCATGGCCGAGCTCGTTCTCGGACCACGCGAGGTTCTGCTTCAGCGTATCCACCTCTGCAGTCAGTGCGGCGGAGGCCAGCGGCGAAGCCTGCATACGCATATTGACTTGATTATGTTAGACTCCTGCGATTATTAGATCCTCTATTCGGCTTTTCTTTCCGAACGCCGAACAGAGCATCAGGGGCTACTGTCTATGCGGTAATATTTTTACATATTCTTTACCTACCTCAAAGCCTGTTAGAAGGCTGGCACATGCTTCAGTCAGTCCGCTCTTGGCGGACTGAACCTTCTGGATCACCACACTCATAATAGTGCGGTGCTCCTCGTCGATGGAGGCGCCGTTAAGCGTCTCCAACAAATTGTCCGGTGCCTCCGGTTGGACGGAGGTCACCGGCTCGGTAAGCTCGCTCCTCTTGGAAGGAGGCCGCCTACTGGAGTCCGGAACCATTGAAGGTTTCGACGCGGTGTCCGGCTCAAGGCCGGACTCGGAGCCCTTGGGGGTTTTATCCCCTTTGCGCCTGGAGTCCGGGAGGTCGCCTTGCGGCGCCTCCAGGACCACCTCCTCCTGGCTTGGAACCTGTTGGGACAACACCTCAGCGTCGTCCGTAGGGTGGGGGAGGTAGCCGTCAGAAGCGAATTCACATCCGACGAATCCAGGGAACCACTCGACGACACGTCGAGCCGGTCTTTGGGTGGACTGCATAAACATGTTCGACATAAGGAAAAGCTGTGCAATGGAAGAATACTATGAATCACTCGGGTATCCGGACACTTACGATCTCGCCAGGGGCTTGGCCCTGTGCGGCCACTCCTCTTCGCCGTCATCGGCGTTGGTGGAGCCGTCTGGAGGAAGGGTTTTCCCCTTCTTGGACCCTTCGGCCTCCCCAGTTGGGTTGGCCTTCCTTTTCTTCTCTCCCCCCGCTGGAGGGGGAGAGGTCTCTTCTTCCTCCTCCTCGTCTTCACGGGAGGAGTGCGTCTTGGAGTCGTCGGATGATGAATCCGACACCCCCAGGCACCGGGCACTCTTCCGAGTCCCCGTGGCCTTCTTCTTGGCCTTCTTCTCCGGCACCACATAGGGTGCCGGAACCAGCAGCTTCGCCAAGCGAGCGTCCGCTGGGCCTTCGGGCAAAGGAGCCGGACAGTTGATCTGTCCGGACGTCTCCTGCCAATCCTATCAAAGGTAAGGGAGCTTAAGATCCCGCATGGAGTCAAACTATGAAAAACTAATACCCTGTGAAAGGTAAAAACAGCTTACCGCACGAGCACGATGCTGCGTGCTGAATCCGCGATCCTCGGTAGCTGATGCGGGGGCCTCGGCGCCCTTGAAAAGCACCTTCCAGGCATCTTCGTATGTTGTGTCGAAGAGCCTGCTTAGAGTTCGGTGCTGTGCCGGGTCGAACTCCCACAGGTTGAAAGCCCGTTGTTGACACGGGAGGATCCGGCGGATGAGCATAACCTGGACTACGTTGACAAGTTTGAGCTTCTTGTCCACCAGGGTTTGGACGCATGTTTGGAGTCCGGTCAGCTCTCCTTCTTTACCCCACGACAGGCCTGTCTCTTTCCAGGAGGTGAGCCGCGTAGGGGGTCCGGATCGAAACTCGGGGTTGCGACCCATTCAGGGTCGCGCGGCTCGGTGATGTAAAACCACCCCGATTGCCACCCCTTTAGGGACTCCACGAAGGAGCCCTCGGGCCATAGGACGTTGGGCATCTTTCCCACCATGGCGCCTCCGCACTCCGCCTAAGTGCCGGGCACCACCTTCGGCTTGACATTGAAAGTCTTGAGCCATAGGCCGAAATGGGGGCGGATGCAGAAGAAAGCCTCGCACATGACGATAAACGCCGAGATATTGAGGACAAAGTTCAGGGCCAGATCGTGGAAATCCAGGCCATAGTAGAACATGAGCCCCCGGGAAATGGGTGGAGAGGGAAGCCTAGTCCGCGAAGGAAATGGGGGAGGAACACCACCCTCTCATGGGGCCTGGGGGTGGGGATGAGCTGCCCCTCTTCGGGAAGCCGGTGCGCAATGTTGTTAGACAAGTATCCAGCCTTCCTCAGTTTTTTGATGTGTCCCTCCGTGACGGAGGAGACCATCCACTTGCCTCCCGCTTCGGACATGGCTGGAGAAGGTTGAGGTGGGGTGTGCGGACTTGGGCGCTGGAGCTCGAGTGCGCGGAAATGGATAGGCAAAGGAGGAAGAAGGCGTGGATAAAAAGGTGGATCCTTATCCCCTTATATGGGCGTACGCGACTATGCGCCCCCACCAGCCTGGTAAAACTCGCTTATCTCCCAAGCGTCGTAGTCAATGGCGCGGTTGGGTTACCCACACCCGTATTGATGAGAATCCTGGAATAAGGGGACATGATCTCTGCTTTAATAAGACGTGCCGAGGAAACCGCCTCGCTAAACACGCTGAGGTGGGACAATAAAACGATTCAAATAAGGACTTGGCCATGGTGTGATGTCATGCTACGGAATACGTCAGCAGATTAGATTTGTGTAAATATTATTCTCTCTATGGCAATATGTGGAAACTTATTTTGCAGAGCTGGACACTACCTTTGTGTTCAAAATCTTCTATGAAGTACTTGGAGGAGGAACCCGCCTTGCAATGCCGAAGACAATCTGCGTGCCGGACTCGTCGTCATTGAAGCCTGGTTCAGGGGCTACTGAGGGAGTCCTGGATTAGGGGGTGTCCGGATGGCCGGACTATACCTTCGGCCGGACTCCTGGACTATGAAGATACAAGATTGAAGACTTCGTCCCGTGTCCGGAAGGGACTTTCCTTGGCGTGGAAGTCAAGCTTGGCGATACGGATATGTAGATCTCCTACCATTGTAACCGACTCTGTGTAACCCTAGCCCTCTCCGGTGTCTATATAAACCGAAGAGTTTTAGTCCATAGGACGAACAACAATCATACCATAGGCTAGCTTCTAGGGTTTAGCCTCTCTGATCTCGTGGTAGATCTACTCTTGTACTACCCATATCATCAATATTAATCAAGCAGGACGTAGGGTTTTACCTCCATCAAGAGGGCTCGAACCTGGGTAAAACATCGTGTCCCCTGCCTCCTGTTACCATCCGACCTAGACGCACAGTTCGGGACCCCCTACCCGAGATCCGCCGGTTTTGACACCAACACTAAGCACTTCTCCATTGCAAGAAAGATCAATCTAGTAGGCCAAACCAAACTGATAATTCGAAGAGACTTGCAAAGATAACCAATCATACATAAAATAATTCAGAGAAGATTCAAATATTGTTCATAGATAGACTTGATCATAAACCCACAATTCATCAGTCTCAACAAACACACCACAAAAAGAAGATTACATCGAATAGATCTCCACAAGAGAGGGGGAGAACATTGTATTGAGATCCAAAAAGAGAGAAGAAGCTATCTAGCTACTAACTATGGACCCATAGGTCTGAGGTAAACTACTCACACTTCATCGGAGGGGCTATGGTGTTGATGTAGAAGCCCTCCGTGATCGATGCCCCCTCCGGCGGAGCTCCGGAATAGGCCCCAAGATGGGATCTCGTGGATACAGAAAGTTGCGACGGTGGAATTAGGGTTTTGGCTCCGTATCTGATCGTTTGGGGGTACGTAGGTATATATAGGAGGAAGGAGTACGTCGGTGGAGCAATAGGAGGCCCACGAGGGTGGAGGGCGTGCCTGGGGGGGGGGGGGTAGGCGTGCCCCTACCTCGTGGCCTCCTCTTTTGTGTCTTGACGTAGGGTCCAAGTCTCCTTGGTCTTGTTTATTGAGAAAATCACGTTCCCGAAGGTTTCATTCCGTTTGGACTCCGTTTGATATTCCTTTTCTTCGAAACTCTAAAATAGGCAAAAACAACAATTCTGGGTTGGGCCTCCGGTTAATAGGTTAGTCCCAAAAATAATATAAAAGTAGATAATAAAGCCCAATAATGTCCAAAACAGTAGATAATATAGCATGGAGCAATCAAAAATTATAGATACGTTGGAGACGTATCACTTCTCGAAGAACTTGTCCTTGGAGGCACTTGAAGATGACATGACGACCTAGATCTGTCAGGAAAACAGCTCGAAACAAAGACAGGAGATATTTGCGTGATACAGTGGTCAAAACCTTTGGGAGGTTATATAATAAATTTTTACCGACCAAAAGAAGTATCGTGCAAGAAAACGGAGTCCGGAAAGTGCACGAGGTGCCCACGAGGCAGGGGGCGCGCCCAGGGGGTAGGGCATGCCCTCCACCCTCGTGGAAGCCCCGTGTCCTTTCCGGTCTGCTTTTTATTTTCCTATTTTTTATATATTCCAAAACGGAGAAATATTGTCATTAGAACTATTTTGGAGTCGGTTTACTTATCGTACCACGTACCTATTCCCTTTCGGAGTCTGAAACATTTCGGAAAGTGTCCCTTATGTATCCCTCCGGGGTTATAGTTTCAATAACATTAGTTTCAACATTTATGGATTACCTGAGATATAATGTTTGATTCTTTGACCATTTACCACCCTCGAATTTGTGCCTTCGAAGTTGTTGGTTTTTATGGCACCGAAACGATAGACCTCCTCGATAACGTAAGGACCTTCCCATTTAGAGAGAAGTTTGCCTGCAAAAAAAATCTTAAACGAGAGTTGTATAGCAATACATAATCACCTACATTAAACTCACGCTTTTGTATCCTTTTGTTATGCCATCTTTTAACTTTTTCTTTGAACAGTTTGGCATTCGCATAGGCCTGGGTTCTCCATTCATTAAGTGATTTAATGTCAAATAACCTCTTCTCACCGGCAAGTTTGAAGTCATAGTTGAGCTCTTTAATAGCCCAATATGCCTTATGTTCTAGTTCAAGAGGTAAGTGACAAGCTTTGCCATAAACCATTTTATACGGAGACATACCCATAGGATTTTTATATGCAGTTCTATAAGCCCATAATGCATCATCAAGTTTCTTGGACCAATTCTTTCTAGATCTATTAACAGTCTTTTGCAAAATTAATATGAGCTCTCTATTACTTAAATCTACTTGACCATTAGACTGTGGGTGATATGGAGATGCAATTCTATGATTAACATCATACTTAGCAAGCATTTTATGAAAGGCACCATGAATAAAATGTGAACCACCATCAGTCATTAAATATCCAGGGACTCCAAACCTCGGGAAAATAACTTCTTTAAGCATCTTAATAGAGATGTTATGATCAGCACTACTAGTTGGAATAGCCTCTACCCACTTAGTAACGTAATTAACAGCAGCTAAAATATGTGTATACCCATTAGAGGAAGGGAAAGGTCCCATATAATCAAAGCCCCAAACATCAAATGGTTCAATAACAAGTGAATAATTCATAGGCATTTCTTGACATCTACTAATATTACCAATTCTTTGACATTCATCACAAGACAAGACAAACTTACGGGAATCCTTGAAGAGAGTAGGCCAATAAAAATCGGATTGCAATACCTTGTGTGCAGTTCTATCTCCAGCATGGTGCCCTCCATAGGCTTCGGAGTGACACTTGCGTAGGATCTGTTCCTGTTCATACTCAGGTACACAACGTCTAATAACACCATCTACTCCTTCTTTATAAAGATGTGGGTCATCCCAAAAGTAATGCCTTAAATCATAGAAGAACTTTTTCTTTTGCTGGTATGTGAAACTAGGTGGTATAAATTTAGCAACAATGTAATTAGCATAATCAGCATACCATGGAGCAGTACGAGAAGCATTTATGACATTTAATTGTTCATCAGGAAAGCTATCATCAATAGGTAGTGGGTCATCAAGAACATTCTCTATCCTAGACAAGTTGTCTGCAACGGGGTTCTCAGCTCCCTTTCTATCAATGATATGCAAATCAAATTCTTGTAGCAGGAGAACCCATCTAATAAGTCTAGGTTTAGCATCTTTCTTTTCCATAAGATATTTAATAGCAGCATGATCAGTGTGAATAGTTATTTTAGAATCAACAATATAAGATCTGAACTTATCACAAGCAAATACAACTGCTAAGAATTCCTTTTCGGTAGTAGCATAATTTCTCTGGGCATTGTCTAGAGTTTTACTAGCATATTGAATAACATTTAATTTCTTATCAACCCTTTGTCCTAGAACAGCCCCTACATCACAATCATTAGTATCACACATAATTTCAAAGGGTAAATTCCAGTCAGGTGGCTGAACAATAGGTGCAGAAATCAAAGCTTTCTAAAGTATTTCAAATGCTTCTACACAATCATCATCAAAGACAAAAGGAATATATTTTTGTAATAGGTTAGTCAGAGGTCGAGAAATTTTTGAGAAGTCCTTAATGAACCTTCTATAAAAACCGGCATGACCGAGAAAACTTCTTGTACCTTTGATGTCCTTGGGACATGGCATCTTTTCAACAGCATCAACTTTAGCTTTATCAACTTCAATACCTCTTTCAGAAATTTTATGCCCCAAGACAATACCTTCATTAACCATAAAGTGACACTTCTCCCAATTCAAGACAAGATTAGTTTCTTCACATCTCTACAAAACTCGATCAAGTTTGCTCAAGCAATCATCAAAAGAGGATCCATAAACGGAGAAATCGTCCATGAAAACCTCACAAATCTTTTCACAAAAGTCAGAGAATATAGCCATCATGCATCTTTGAAAGGTAGCAGGTGCATTACATAAACCAAAAGGCATACGTCTATAAGCAAAGGCACCGAAAGGGCAAGTAAAAGTGGTCTTAGCTTGATCATCAGCTGACACAAGTATTTGAGAGAAACCAGAGTAACCGTCTAGAAAGCAAAAATGTGTATGTTTGGATAATCTTTCTAGCATTTGATCAATAAAAGGCAAAGGGTAATGATCTTTTTTAGTAGCTTTATTTAATTTGCGGAAATCAATTACCATCCTATAACCTGTAATAATTCTTTGTGGGATCAATTCATCTTTATCATTAGGAACAATGGTAATACCTCCCTTCTTAGGGACACAATGGACAGGACTTACCCACTGACTATCAGCAACAAGATAAATTATACCTGCCTCAAGGAGCTTTAATATTTCCTTTCTTACCACTTCCTTCATCTTAGGATTTAGCCGCCGTTGGTGATCAATAACTGGTTTGGCATCCTTCTCCAAATTTATTTTGTGTTGACATAGAGTGGGACTAATGCCCTTAAGATCATCATGAGTATATCCAATAGCAGCACGGTGCTTCTTCAGAGTTTTCAATAATTTATTTTCTTCATGCTCTGAAAGGTTAGCACTAATAATAACATGATATATCTTCTTTTCATCCAGATAAGCATATTTAAGAGTATCAGGTAACGGTTTAAGCTCAAACATAGGATCACCCTTGGGTGGAGGAGGATCCCATAGGATTTCAACAGGCAAGTTGTGTTTCAGAATAGGTCCTTGTTTAAAGAATACTTCATCTATTTCCCTTCTTTCATTCATGAACATATCGTTTTCATGGTCGAGCAAATATTGTTCTAAAGGATCATTAGGAGGCACATCAATAGAAGAAAGACCAATAATTTGATCCTTACTAGGTAATTCCTCATCACGGGGTTGTCTATGAAATTTAGAGAAGTTAAACTCATGAGACATATCACCCAAACCAATAGTAACAACATCCTTTTCACAGTCTATCCTAGCATTAACAGTATTTAAGAAGGGTCTACCAAATATAATGGGACAAAAGCTATCTTGTGGGGAACCAAGAACAAGAAAATCAGTACGATATTTAACCTTCCCACACAAGACTTCAACATCTCTAACAATCCCAATCGGTGAAATAGTATCTCTATTGGCAATCTTAATTGTAACATTGATATCTTTTATCTCAGCGGGTGCAATATCGTGCATAATTTCTTTGTATAAGGTATGAGGTATTGCACTAGCACTAGCACCCATATCACATAAGACATGACAACAATGATCTCCTATTTTAACAGAAATAACATCATGCCTATAACAGGTCTCTGTTTATCCTTAGCACCAGGCTTAGCAATTCTAGCAGTTTCTTCACATAAATAAATAACATGCCCATCAATATTATCGGCCAAGAGATCTCTAACCATAGGAATATTAGGTTCAACTTTAATTTACTCAGGGGGTTTGTGTAAGGATGGCAATGGGTCGGGTTTGGATCGGGTTGAACAATCTCAAATCCATATCCATGTCCATGAAGACAGTCTTTGCCCGCCCATGAAAAAAATCCATGGGTGAAAAATTGTGTCCATTTCCAAATCCGATGGATATCCATACCCATTGGATATCCATTGGGTCCTCTCGAGACATATAAATAAGACATAACACAATATTAACATAAACTCTTCCATTCCTCACCTCGTGGTAGGCTAGGCTTCACTTATGGTAAATCAACATCCACTAACAACCTAAGATCATTTAGTATTTTTCTAACAGATGAGAATGATGAGTCATTTAAGGAGGAGGTAAAAATAAGGGAAGGGGTGTTGGATTATGTTACAGAGGGGATTGAATGTCAACTAAAAAAGTTATGATGGGGATTGTGTAATTTCTTATGCATGTTTTAGATAAAAAAAGTGTAAAATTGTTGTGGGACATATGACCGTGGGGCAGGGATAGCATATTTTCCCCATTAAGTCATACTATTGGGTCGGGTTTGGGTATATCCATGGGTACAAGATTATATCCATGCCCTATCCACGAACAATCGGGTCGGGTTTGGGCGCCGCCCATGGACACAAAAGCATATCCAAACCCTATCCATTCGGGTCGGATATCCATGGATATCTATGTCCATGGATAAAATTGCCATCCTTAGGTTTGTGTGTCCTAATATTAATCTTGTTGACTACAGTTGAAGCTTTAGCATGATCCTTAATTCTAACAGGGAAAGGTGGTTTCTCAACATAAGCAGTGGGAACAACGGGATCATCATAAGTGATAGTTTTTTCTTCAAATTTAATAGGTGCAATTACTTTTGTTTCAACGGGAGGATTATATTTAAACCATTTCTCCTTAGGGAGATCAACATGAGTAGCAAAAGATTCATAGAAAGAAGCTACTATCTCAGAGTCAAGTCCATATTTAGTGCTAAACTTACGGAAAACATCAGTATCCATAAAAGATTTAACACAATCAAACTTAGGTATCATACCTGAATCCTTACCTTCGTCGAGATCCCAATCTTCAGAGTTGCGTTTAATCCTCCCCAATAAATCCCATCTGAATTCAATAGTATTCATCATAAAAGAACCAGCACAAGAAGTATCGAGCAAGGAGCGATCGTTGTCAGAAAGCCGAGCATAATTTTTTTGAATAATCATTTCTCTTGAGAGCTCATGATTGGGGCATGAATATAATATTGACTTAAGCCTCCCCCAAGCTTGAGCGATGCTTTCTCCTTCGCGAGGCCAAAAATTATATATATAATTACGATCACGATGAATAAGATGCATAGGATAAAACTTCTGGTGAAATTCCAATTTCAATCGCTTATAGTCCCATGATACCATATCATCACATAGCTTATACCATGTCAATGCATCTCCCTTCAAAGATAACGGGAAGACCTTCTTCTTGATAACATCGTCGAGCATACCCGCAAGCTTAAATAATCCACAAACTTCATCCACATAGATTAAGTGCAAATTAGGATGCAATGTTCCATCTCCTGCAAAAGGATTAGGTAGCAATTTCTCTATCATACCCGCAGGAATTTCAAAGTAAACATTTTCAGTAGGTTCAGTAGGTTGAGGGGTAACTAATTGTGGTTCCGACGAGGTGAAGATACCCCGTACAAACCCCTCAAAGGATTATGTTCCATAGTAACAAGTGGCAGTAAATTTCAGCACACTATATAAATTTTTCCTTACCAAATTCCACCTACCAAAGGCGCTTCACTCCCCGGAAACAGTGCCAGAAAAGAGTCATGATGACCCACAAGTATAGGGGATCTATCATAGTCCTTTCGATAAGTAAGAGTGTAGAACCCAACGAGGAGTAGAAGGAAATGATAAGCGGTTTTGAGCAAGGTATTCTCTGCAAGCACTAAAATTATCGGTAACAGATAGTTTTGTGATAAAGTAATTGGTAACGAGTAGCAAGTAATAAAAGTAAATAAGGTGCAGCAAGACGTCCCAATCCTTTTTGTAGCAAAGGACAAGCCTGGACAAACTCTTATATGAAAGAAAGCGCTCCCGAGGACGCATGGGAATTATCGTCAAGCTAGGTTTCATCACGTTCATATGATTCACGTTCGGTACTTTGATAATTTGATATGTGGGTGGACCGGTGCTTGGGTACTACCCTTACTTGGACAAGCATCCCACTTATGACTAACCTCCATTACAAGCATCCACAACTACAATAGAAGTATTAAGGTAAACCTAACCATAGCATGAAACATATGGATCCTAATTAGCCCCTTACGAAGCAACGCATAAACTAGTGTTTAAGCTTCTGTCTGTAACGCCCCAGATATAACTTTCCCAATTTGTACTCCAACTCTTGTCGTTTCCGGCGTTAAGTTATATTTATTTCTCGGGTTCGGGTCTTTGTCTTCGTGTGTTCTTTTCGTTTTCATGCATCTCATATCATGTCATCATGTGCATTGCATTCGCATACGTGTTCATCTCATGCATTCGAGCATTTTCCCCGTTGTCCGTTTTGCATTCTGGCGCTTCGTTCTCCTCCGGTGGTCATTTCTAGCTTTCTTTCGTGTGTGGGGATTAAACATTTCCGGATTGGACCGAGACTTGCCAAGCGGCCTTGGTTTACTACCGGTAGACCGCCTATCAAGTTTCGTATCAATTGGACTTCGTTTGATACTCCGATGGTTAACCGAGGGACCGAAAAGGCCTCGTGTGTGTTGCAGCCCAACACCCCTTCAATCTGGCCCAAAACCCACCAAACTCAGCTCCATCATCTAGAGCGTTCGATCACGATCGCGTGCCCGAACACCGCACCTCATTTGGACTCTCCTAGCTCCACTTATGCCTATAAATAGCCCCCCGTTTTCGGATCTCGGATCTCTCCCCGTCCAACCCTAAAAAAAAACTTATCCGCGCCGACGGACATGTCCGGAGCCTAGCCGGACACGTCTGCGGCGCCCCCTCGCCCACTCCCCAATCGCCATGTGGCAGAGCGACCTCGCCGCCGCCGCCGGGCCCGAGGCCCACGCCCGGCCC
>NC_041390.1:51758025-51767415 GCF_002162155.2 Triticum dicoccoides | reverse complement strand
CTGCCCCAAGCCCGACGCCGCCGCCTCAACACCGCCGCCCTTGCCGCCCCGGACCACCGCCTCCTCCGGCGCCGACCTCGCCGCCCGCCGACGTCGGAAAGTTCCCCGGCGAGCTCCAACTCCGGCAACCTGGAAGTCCGCGCCATGAACAGTGCTCTCAGATCTGGATCTGAGATATTTTGAATCTCGGTTGACTTTTATCCCCGAAACCCTAGTTTTTTGAGCATACTTTGACCTGCCATATCTCCGCATCCGTAGCTATGATTTGGACATATAGTATATCAAAATGTTCGTCTCGACGAGTACATCATTTCATTCCATTGCATCATTTTCATTTGAGTTCATCTTGATGCCCGAAATGCTGCTAGAAGGAGGCTTCGTGAGTTAATTGTCAGATCTGCTAGTTCATCTTAGACTTTTGTCATTTTTGCCATGATTGTTGTGTGCATGATATGCCTGTGAGTCCTTCATATGTTTTGTTAAGCATTTTGTCTTCTTTCCAGAGGTGCAACCCATGCATTTTTAGGATGTGTGTGGTGACTTGTGCAAGCTTGCAAAGTGAGGCACCCGGTAAATCTGTTTTCAGGGACTTAGTTGTTTTCACTAAGTCTGGGATTATTTAGTTCATGATGCCTTATGTTCAGCTTGTTTCCTAGTGATCCGTGCCTCTTTTGAGGATGATCGGTAAAGGAGTTTTGGTAATCTTGTTATGATCTATCCATCCATGTCTTTACTTGCAATTATGGAGCACCATAGCTTGAATCAATCGAGCTCTACTTTTGCTTCGTGGTGAATCTGGGCAGATCGTCAACGTGTTTGCGATTTTGCCGATGCTATTGTAGTTGATCCGTGCATGCTATGCCATTGTTCTTGCCATGTCTAGCTAGCATTTTGTGCCTTCTTAATGGATGTATGCTTACCTTGCCATGACTTGCACCATAGTGAGTGCATCGAGCTCGTTTACATGCCTTCGTGAGTTAAATTTCAGCATGTCTCAGTTTTCACTAAGTCTGAAAACTGATTGTGTTGGAGCTATGTTCGTGTGCTTGTTAGTATATTTTGTGATCCCTTTTGGCCCCAGGTCACTTTGGGACTTTTGTTAAGCTTGTTGAGTAGCTCCATGCCAAATTCTTATTTGTCATAATCAGGTCTTGTATCATGTTGTTTTGCTGCTCCGAAGAGGGCTTCGTGATCTGAAATTTCAGACTAGTGTTAATTTCACTAAGTCTGAAATCGGTTTTGCATTTGCGTTTTTGCCATGCTTGTTTGAACCTCATAATGGATGATTTGGCCGTGGCTCAGTGCTAGTCTTTTGTTAAGCATCTTGTGTGCATCCCTGCCATGTCTTTTGTTGTCAAGTTTGGTGGTTGTAGCATGTTCATTTCATTGCATTTAGATGCCTACTTGCTGTAAATCGTAGACCGGTGTCATATCTTAAAACGCTTGTCATTTCTAAACCGCAACTCTGATTCCAATGAACTTTATATTGTTTTCAAGCGATTTCATCCCCTCTATCCAGTGGCAAACTTGGTTTTCCAAGTTGAGGCCAGGTTCATGCATTTCCTGTCATATCTTGCATTTTGCATCCCGCATCGCACCCCGCATAGCATATCATCATTGCATCTTATTGTTTGAGTTTGCACGTGGTTGATTGTATACTTGTTGCTTGTTTGTCTTGTTTGGGTAGAGCCGGGAGACAAGTTCGCTAACGAGGAACCCGCTGAGTTTGCTTTTGAGGATCCAGTCAACTCTGACAGCTTTGCAGGCAAGATGATCATACCCTCGAAATCACTACTATCTTTGCTATGCTAGTTTGCTCGCCCTTGCTATGCCAATGCTACGATGCCTACCTTTTGCTTGTCAGCCTCCCAATTGCCATGTTGAACCTCTAACCCACCTTGTCCTAGCAAACATTTGATTGGCTATGTTACCGCTTTGCTCAGCCCCTCTTATAGCGTTGCTAGTTGCAGGTGAAGATTGGAGCCGTTCCTTGTTGGAACATTTACTTACTTGTTGGGATATCATTATATTGCTATGTTATCTTATTTCATCTATACACTTGGTAAAGGGTGGAAGGCTCGGCCTCTCGCCTAGTGTTTTGTTCCACTCTTGCCGCCCTAGTTTCCGTCATATCGGTGTTATGTTCCCGGATTTTGCGTCCCTCATGCGGTTGGGCTATAATGGGAACCCCTTGATAGTTCGCCTTGATTAAGGCTTTGCCAGCAATGCCCAACATTGGTTTTACTATTTTCCACCTAGCCTCTTTTTCCCTTGGGTTTCCGGAGCCCGAGGGTCATCTTTATTTTAGCCCCCACGGGCCAGTGCTCCTCTGAGTGTTGGTCCCAACTAGAGTCCTGTGCAGTGCCCCCTCGGGGAAACTCAAGGTTTGGTTTTAGTTGTATGGAGCGCTCATCTGAGTGTGCCCTAAGAAAGAGATATGTGCAGCTCCTATCGGGATTTGTCGGCACATTCGGGCGGTGTTGCTGGTTTAGTTTTAACCTGTCGAATCGTCTTGTTGTACCGGGATACCGAGTCTGATCGGTGTGTCTTGGGTGGAGGTCTATTCCTTCGTTGACCGTAAGAGCTTGTCATGGGCTAAGTTGGGACTCCCCTGCAGGGATTGAACTTTCGAAATCCGTGCCCGCGGTTATGGGCAGATGGGAATTTGTTAATGTCCGGTTGTAGATAACTTGAACTAAACTTAATTAAAATGAATCAACCGTGTGTGTTACCGTGATGGCCCCTTCTCAGCGGAGTCCGGGAAGTGGACACGGTGTTGGAGTTATGCTTGCGTAGTTTGTTTCCTTTATATTCTCGCTCGCGCTTTGCCTCCTCTTCCCGCTCTCTTTTGCATATAAGTTAGCCACCATATATGCTAGTCGCTTGCTGCAGCTCCACATATACTTGCCTTATCCTTCCTATAAGCTTAAATAGTTTTGATCGCGAGGGTGCGAGATTGCTGAGTCCCTGTGGCTCACAGATACTATAACTCCAGATGCAGGTCCAGGTGTTTCCGCTCCAGGTGACGAGTACGAGCTCAACTGGGAGTTCGACGAGGATTCTCAGTGTTACTACGTGTCTTTTCCTGATGATCAGTAGAGGTGCCTAGTTGGGGTTCGATTCAGGGTCTTGTCGCATGTTGGGTTCTTTTCTATTTTGGCGCCGTAGTCGGGCCATGAGTGTTTGATTGATGGATGTTATTTATGTACTTTGATGTGACGTGGCGAGTGTAAGCCAACTATGTATCTCCCCCTTTTATTATATTTACATGGGATGTTTGTGATGATTGCCTAACTTGCGACATTGCTTTCAATGTGGTTATGTCTCTAAGTCGTGCCTCGACACGTGGGAGCTATAGCCGCATCGAGGGCATTACAAGTTGGTAATCAGAGCCTTCCCCGACCTTAGGAGCCCCATTGCTTGATCGTTTTTAGCAGCCGAGTTGTGTCTAGAAAAATGTTTTGAGTCATTTAGGAAGTATATATCGGAGAGCTTAGGAATTCGTTTTACTTCCCAGTCTCCTCATCGCTCTGGTAAGGCATCCTGACGTAGAGTTTTGACTCTTCTCTTCTCAAATTTCACAAAAAAAAATTAGGATCACGCGAGTATCTTGGAATCGTTCCGATGGTTTATGATGAGAATACTGTCTTGGTGCCTCCTGTCAGGGGTTTAGTGGAAGTGTCCCGGGGAGTTGAGCTCTGAGGTGTTGTCATCATAATTTTATCGTTGCAATTCTGGAATACTTGAGATATGTTCGCTGACATCGAAAATCTCTTTTATGTAGTTGGTTGGTGAGATAACCTCGACGCCACCCAGTACTGGGGCGGGAGTTCGGGAGTATCGCCATAACTTGTATAACGGATACTTTTCGAAGGTTGAGGTAGATGGTTTCCGAAGGTTTCTTGGTTATGTGTTGAAGGATGGATACAGCTGGATGTAGGTATTGCTAGTTTGGGTGAGATATTATGCTTCCCCTGTATCCCCAACACCTGATTGCATAACCGGAAAATTTCAGGAGTTTCATAGGTGGGAATTCTCGTAGCTCTAGTTCTTCTTCCACGGATATTGGTTTGAGATTGGGATTTCTTACCGATTATTCGTTCTTGATCCGTACCTTGTTGATTTAATTCTTCCACCTTCATTCTATGTGGCTTTGCAATTTAGGAATATGTGACCACTTCAAGAGAAATGCATTCGTTCATTTTGTTCGGATGTGAAGACTTTATGTTGCAATTTTTCATTCCGTTGGATTCAGCTTCAATATTTATCTGTCTATGTGCTAATGGTGGTCAACCTCTTCAGGATGGCTCCTCCAACGCGCACGACTCCGAATCCTGATCCGCCACCACTTCCTCCTCCTCCAGAAGCATGGCAAGGTGATGGCCGCTACTAATGCAAACACACAGTTGATCATGCAAATCCTCCAAGAGCACAATCAAGGCAGACAAGGGAATCAAGGCAACAATCAGCACCACTTTGCTACACTGAACCAGTTCCTCGCTAATGGTCCAAAGACGTTCAGCAGTTGTGTTGAGGCTTCCGATGCTGACGATTGGCTTGTGGATCTGGGCACGCATTTTGAATGCAGCAACGTCAGGCCTGAAGATTTCGTCAAGTTCGCTTCTTTCCAGCTCAAAGATCAGGCAGCAGAATGGTTCCAGCAGTACAAGGATTCCAGAGGTGGACGTCTGATCACTTGGGATGTTTTCCGTCAAGATTTCCGAGCTCATCACATTCCTCAAAGTGTGGTTGAGAGTAAGCGTCAGGAATTCCGCAATCTGAAGCAAGGCTCTTTGTCTGTCTATGACTACAACAAGTTGTTCCAGAAGCTCGCCTGCTTTGCCAAGCAAGACGTACCTGATGAGAAGAGCATGATATATCAGTTCAGGGGTGGTCTCCGAGAAGATATTCAGCTCGCTCTTGCCCTCTTTGAGCCGTTGAGATACGATGAGTTCTACAACATGGCACTGAAGCAAGAGGCTGCTCAGTTGAGGTGTGATGCTTCCAGGAAGCGAGCCAGAGATGTCACTCCTTCTTCCTCTACTCAAGTGGCCAAGCAGCAGAAGTATTGCTTCCTCCTCCTCCGTTCCGTCAGCCGTATCAGCAGAAGAGCAAAGGTGGTAGTGGTTCTTCCCACCCACCCAACCCTGGCTTTCAGAACAAGTCTTCGTCTCAACCTCCAAGATCGAGTGCTCCGTACCACTGTCCGCTTTCAGAGGTCACGTGCAACAAGTGCCAAGAAAAGGGTCACTATGCCAACAAGTGTTTCAACCAGAGGCGTCTTCCTCCTCCTCCTCCTATGAGATCGGCAAGTACAACAGTGGTCAAGCATAATCCCAAGCATGCCAAGGTCAATTTGATGAATGCAGTTCAGGCATAGGATTCTTCAGATGTCATCATGGGTAATCTTCCTGTTAATGATGTTCCTGCTAAAGTACTTTTTGACACTGGTGCATCGCATTGCTTCATTGCTAAACCTTTTGCATCAAAGTATGAGTGCGATTATCAGTATCTGCAAAGTTCTTTGCAAATTGTGTCACCGGGCAAGCAAATGATAGCTAACACCTGTGTTCCGGATGTTACTATCACTTTGGGTGACTACAAGTTCCTAGCTTCTCCTATTGTTCTGGGTGACTCGGATATTGATCTTATTCTCGGAATGGATTGGCTTTCTAAGCACAAGGCACATCTTGATTGTGCAGCCAGACAGATTCAATTGACTCATTCGTCTGAGGATGTAATTGTCTTTGCCGCTCGTGATGATACCATCCGTCTGTTTTCTCTCAATGAGAAGGGTGAACTGGATGCTATCTCGCAAATTCCAGTCGTTTGCAAATATCAAGACGTCTTTCCAGAAGAGCTCCCAGGAATGCCTCCGCACCGGCCAGTTGAATTTGTTATTGATCTAGAGCCCGGCACGGAACCTGTGTGCAAACGTCCTTACAAGCTCGGACCTGAAGAGTTGAAGGATCTGAAGAAACAACTCGATGAGCAAGAGAGAATGGGTCTCATCCGGCCTAGTTCTTCTCTGTGGGGTTGTGGTGTTCTTTTTGTGAAGAAGAAGGATGGATCGGACCGAATTTGTGTTGATTACCGTCCATTGAACAAGAAGACCATCAAGAACAAATACCCACTTCCCAACATCAATGAGCTGTTCGAACAACTCAAAGGTGCCCAAGTATTCTCCAAGCCTGATCTCCGTATGGGTTATCATCAGATTCGAATCCGTGAATAAGATATTCCCAAGACGGCTTTCAGGACAAGTTTTGGTTCATATGAATACACTGTCATGTCTTTTGGCCTCGTCAACGCTCCTCCGACGTTCTCTCGCATGATGAACTTCATCTTCAATGCCTACACCAATGACTTCGTTTTGGTCTATCTCGACGACATTCTGGTTTTCTCCAAGAACAAGGAAGACCATGCCAAGCACTTGCGTTTGGTGCTTGATAAGCTCAGGGAACATCAATTCTACGCCAAGTTCTCCAAGTGTGAATTTTGGCTCGATGAGGTTCTTTATCTTGGTCATATCATCTCTGCCAAGGGCATTGCCGTGAATCCTGAGAAGGTGTCGGCAATTGTGAATTGGGAACCTCCTCAGAACGTGAAGCAACTCCGCAGTTTCCTCGGTCTCGCAAGCTATTGCCGAAGATTCGTTGAAAACTTTTCTAAGATCGCAAAGCCTCTCTCAAATCTTCTTCAGAAGCACGTCAAGTACGTTTGGTCTCCGGAGTGTGATATTGCTTTCAACACTTTGAAAGAGAAGTTGATCACTGCTCCAGTCTTGACTCCGCCTGATGAATCCAAACCGTACGAGGTCTTTTGTGATGCCTCTCTCCAAGGTCTCGGCACAGTTTTGATGCAAGAGAAGAAAGTTATTGCTTATACCTCCCGCCAGTTGAAGCCTAATGAGAAGAACTACCCCACTCATGATCTCGAGTTGGCGGCAGTTGTGCATGCTTTGTTGACTTGGAGACATCTTCTATTGGGAAGAAAAGTGGACATTTTCACTGATCACAAGAGTCTCAAGTACATCTTCACTCAGCCTAATCTCAACCTCAGGCAAACTCGATGGGTCGAAATGATTCAAGAGTATAATTCGAGTATCGAGTATACTCCAGGCAAGGCCAATGTGATCGCTGACGCTTTGAGCAGGAAAGCATATTGCAACAGTCTGATTCTTAAGCCTTATCAACCCGAGCTTTGTGAAGCTTTCTGTAAACTGAATCTGCAGGTTGTTCCTCAAGGTTTCCTCACCAACCTTCAAGTCTCTCCTACCTTAGAAGACCAGATTCGCCAAGCCTAGCTTCTTGATGCTATGGTGAAGAAGGTGAAGATTGGGATTGCCAAGAGTCAGTCCAAGTACAAGTGCTACCGCCTTGATGACAAGGACACTCTCTTCTTCGAGGATCGAATTGTTGTACCCAAGGGTGAACTTCGTAAAGTGATCATGAACGAGGCTCACAATTCTCTCCTCTCCATCCACCCTGGGAGTACGAAGATGTATCAGGACCTCAAGCAAGCTTATTGGTGGACTCGAATGAAGCCCGAGATCGCTCAATTCGTGAACGAGTGTGATGTCTGCAGAAGAGTGAAGGCAGAACACCAAAGGCCAGCAGGTCTCCTCCAACCTCTTGCCATTCCAAAATGGAAGTTTGATCACATTGAAATGGACTTTGTGACTGGGTTTCCAAAGTCCAAGCGTGGCAATGATGCTATATTTGTCGTCATCGACAAGCTCACCAAAGTGGCTCACTTTCTGCCTATCAAAGAGTCGATCACTGCAGCTCAATTGGCGGAACTCTATACCTCTCATATTGTCTCTCTGCACAGTATTCCTCAAGTGATATCTTCAGACTGTGGCAACATCTTTACCTCCAAGTTTTGGGATTCGTTTCAGAAGGCCATGGGCACCAACATCCGCTTCAGCAATGCTTTCCATCCTCAAACAAGCGGTCAAGTCGAGCATGTCAACCAGATTCTTGAAGATATGCTCAGGGCTTGTGTGATCTCCTTCGGCATGAAATGGGAGGATTGTCTTCCTTATGCTGAATTCTCCTATAATAACAGTTTTCAAGCAAGTTCGAGCAAGGCCCCATTTGAAATTCTGTATGGCAGGAAGTGCTGTACCCCTCTCAACTGGTCTGAAACCGGTGAACGTCAGCTGCTGGGTAATGACTTAATCACAGAGGCAGAAGAAATGTGCAAAGTCATTCATGATAACCTCAAAACAGCCCAATCCCGCCAGAAGAGCTACTCTGATAGTAAGCACCGTGATTTGGCTTTCGAGATCGGAGATCATGTTTACCTCCGCGTCTCTCCTATGAAGGGTACTCATCGCTTCGGTATCAAAGGGAAGCTTGCCCCTAGATACGTGGGACCTTTCAAGATTGTCAGCAAGAGAGGCGACCTCGCCTATCAACTCGAGCTTCCTTCAAACTTTGCAAATGTTCATGATGTGTTCCATATCTCTCAGCTTCGAAAGTGCTTTAAGACTCCTGACCGCACAGTCAACTTCGAGGACATTGAGCTCCAAGAAGATCTCTCTTACCGTGAGCACCCAGTTGCTATTCTTGAAGAGACGGAACGCAAGACTCGCAACAAGTCAACCAAATTTCTCAAAGTCAAGTGGTCTCACCATTCCGACCGTGAAGCTACCTGGGAATGCGAGGATCACCTCCGTTCTGAGCACCCGACGTTCTTTCAGTCGTAGATCTCGGGACGAGATCTTTTCGTAGTGGTGGAGTGTTGTAACGCCCCAGATATAACTTTCCCAATTTGTACTCCAACTCTTGCCGTTTCCGGCGTTAAGTTATATTTATTTCTCGGGTTAGGGTCTTTGTCTCCGTGTGTTGTTTTCGTTTTCATGCAACTCATATCATGTCATCATGTGCATTGCATTCGCATACGTGTTCATCTCATGCATTCGAGCATTTTCCCCGTTGTCTGCTTTGCATTCCGGCGCTTCGTTCTCCTCCGGTGGTCATTTCTAGCTTTCTTTTGTGTGTGGGGATTAAACATTTCTGGATTGGACCGAGACTTGCCAAGCGGCCTTGGTTTACTACCGGTAGCCCGCCTGTCAAGTTTCGTATCAATTGGACTTCGTTTGATACTCCAACGGTTAACCGAGGGACCGAAAAGGCCTCGTGTGTGTTGCAGCCCAACACCCCTTCAATCTGGCCCAAAACCCACCAAACTCAGCTCCATCATCTAGAGCGTTCGATCACGATCGCGTGGCCGAAAACCGCACCTCATTTGGACTCTCCTAGCTCCACTTATGCCTATAAATAGCCCCCCCGTTTTCGGATCTCGGATCTCTCCCCGTCCAACCCTAAAAAAAAAAACTTCTTCGCGTCGACGGACATGTCCGGAGCCTAGCCGGACACGTCC
>NC_041390.1:51740098-51757824 GCF_002162155.2 Triticum dicoccoides | reverse complement strand
GCCGCCTCAACGCCGTCGCCCTCGCCGCCCCGGACCACCGCCTCCTCCGGCGCCGACCTCGCCGCTCGTCGACGCCGGCAAGTTCCCCGGCGAGCTCCAACTCCGGCGACCTCGAAGTCCGCGCCATGAACAGTGCTCTCAGATCTGGATCTGAGATATTTTGAATCTCGGTTGACTTTTATCCCCGAAACCCTAGTTTTTCGAGCATACTTTGACCTTCCATATCTCTGCATCTGTAGCTCCGATTTGGACATATAGTATATCAAAATGTTCGTCTCGACGAGTACATCATTTAATTCCATTGCATCATTTTCATTTGAGTTCATCTTGATGCCCGAAATGCTGCTAGAAGGAGGCTTCATGAGTTAATTGTCAGATCTGCTAGTTCATCTTAGACTTTTGTCATTTTTGCCATGATTGTTGTCTGCATGATATGCCTGTGAGTCCTTCATATGTTTTGTTAAGCATTTTGTCTTCTTTCCAGAGGTGCAACCCATGCATTTTTAGGATGTGTGTGGTGACTTGTGCAAGCTTGCAAAGTGAGGCACCCGGTAAATCTGTTTTCAGGGACTTAGTTGTTTTCACTAAGTCTGGGATTATTTAGTTCATGATGCCTTATGTTCAGCTTGTTTCCTAGTGATCCGTGCCTCTTTTGAGGATGATCGGTAAAGGAGTTTTGTTAATCTTGTTATGATCTATCCATCCATGTCTTTACTTGCAATTATGGAGCACCATAGCTTGAATCAATCGAGCTCTACTTTTGCTTCGTGGTGAATCTGGGCAGATCGTCAACGTGTTTGCGATTTTGCCGATGCTATTGTAGTTGATCCGTGCATGCTATGCCATTGTTCTTACCATGTCTAGCTAGCATTTTGTGCCTTCTTAATGGATGTATGCTTGCCTTGCCATGACTTGCACCATAGTGAGTGCATCGAGCTCGTTTACATGCCTTCGTGAGTTAAATTTCAGCATGTCTCAGTTTTCACTAAGTCTGAAAACTGATTGTGTTGGAGCTATGTTCGTGTGCTTGTTAGTATATTTTGTGATCCCTTTTGGCCCCAGGTCACTTTGGGACTTTTGTTAAGCTTGTTGAGTAGCTCCATACCATATTCTTATTTGTCATAATCAGGTCTTGTATCATGTTGTTTTGCTGCTCCGAAGAGGGCTTCGTGATCTGAAATTTCAGACTAGTGTTAATTTCACTAAGTCTGAAATCTGTTTTGCATTTGCGATTTTGCCATGCTTGTTTGAACCTCATAATGGATGATTTGGCCGTGGCTCAGTGCTAGTCTTTTGTTAAGCATCTTGTGTGCATCCCTGCCATGTCTTTTGTTGTCATGTTTGGTGGCTGTAGCATATTCATTTCATTGCATTTAGATGCCTACTTGCTGTAAATCGTAGACCGGTGTCATATCTTAAAACGCTTGTCATTTCTAAACCGTAACTCCGATTCCAATGATCTTTATATTGTTTTCAAGCGATTTCATCCCCTCTATCCAGTGGCAAACTTGGTTTTCCAAGTTGAGGCCAGGTTCATGCATTTCCTGTCATATCTTGCATTTTGCATCCCGCATCGCACCCCGCATAGCATATCATCATTGCATCTTATTGTTTGAGTTTGCACGTGGTTGATTGTATACTTGTTGCTTGTTTGTCTTGTTTGGGTAGAGCCGGGAGACGAGTTCGCTAATGAGGAGCCCGCTGAGTTTGCTTTTGAGGATCCAGTCAACCCTGACAGCTTTGCAGGCAAGATGATCATACCCTCGAAATCACTACTATCTTTGCTATGCTAGTTTGCTCGCTCTTGCTATGCCAATGCTACGATGCCTACCTTTTGCTTGTCAGCCTCCCAATTGCCATGTTGAACCTCTAACCCACCTTGTCCTAGCAAACATTTGATTGGCTATGTTACCGCTTTGCCCAGCCCCTCTTATAGCGTTGCTAGTTGTAGGTGAAGATTGGAGTCGTTCCTTGTTGGAACATTTACTTACTTGTTGGGATATCATTATATTGCTATGTTATCTTATTTCATCTATACACTTGGTAAAGGGTGGAAGGCTCGGCCTCTCGCCTAGTGTTTTGTTCCACTCTTGCCGCCCTAGTTTCCGTCATATCGGTGTTATGTTCCCGGATTTTGCGTCCCTCACGCGGTTGGGCTATAATGGGAACCCCTTGATAGTTCGCCTTGAATAAAGCTTTGCCAGCAATGCCCAACATTGGTTTTACTATTTGCCACCTAGCCTCTTTTTCCCTTGGGTTTCCGGAGCCCGAGGGTCATCTTTATTTTAGCCCCCACGGGCCAGTGCTCCTCTGAGTGTTAGTCCGAACTAGAGTCCTGTGCAGCGCCCCCTCGGGGAAACTCGAGGTTTGGGTTTAGTTGTATGGAGTGCTCATCTGAGTGTGCCCTGAGAAAGAGATATGTGCAGCTCCTATCGGGATTTGTCGGCACATTCGGGCGGTGTTGCTGGTTTAGTTTTAACCCGTCGAATCGTCTTGTTGTACCGGGATACCGAGTCTGATCGGTGTGTCTTGGGTGGAGGTTTATTCCTTCGTTGACCGTGAGAGCTTGTCATGGTCTAAGTTGGGACTCCCCTGCAGGTATTGAACTTTCGAAATCTGTGCCTGCGGTTATGGGCAGATGGGAATTTGTTGATGTCCGATTGTAGATAACTTGAACTAAACTTAATTAAAATGAATCAACCGTGTGTGTTACCGTGATGGCCCCTTATCGGCGGACTCCGGGAAGTGGACACGGTGTTGGAGTTATGCTTGCGTAGTTTGTTTCCTCTCGCTCGCGCTTTGCCTCCTCTTCCCGCTCTCTTTTGCGTATAAGTTAGCCACCATATATGCTAGTCGCTTGCTGCAGCTCCACATATACTTGCCTTATCCTTCCTATAAGCATAAATAGTTTTGATCGCGAGGGTGCGAGATTGCCGAGTCCCTGTGGCTCACAGATACTATAACTCCAGATGCAGGTCCAGGTGTTTCCGCTCCAGGTGACGAGTACGAGCTCAAGTGGGAGTTCGACGAGGATTCTCAGTGTTACTACGTGTCTTTTCCTGATGATCAGTAGTGGTGCCTAGTTGGGGTTCGATTCAGGGTCTTGTCGCATGTTGGGTTCTTTTCTATTTTGGCGCCGAAGTCGGGCCATGAGTGTTTGATTGATGGATATTATTTATGTACTTTGATGTGACGTGGCGAGTGTAAGCCAACTATGTATCTCCCCCTTTTATTATATTTACATGGGATGTTTGTGATGATTGCCTAACTTGCGACATTGCTTTCAATGTGGTTATGTCTCTAAGTCGTGCCTCGACACGTGGGAGCTATAGCCGCATCGAGGGCGTTACACTGTCACTCTAGCAACCCATCATCTAATTATTACTTCCCAATGCCTCCCTCTAGGCCCAAACAATGGTGAAGTGTCATATAGTCGACGTTCACATGACACCACTAGAGGGATGACAACATAAATCTCATCAAAATATTGAACGAATACCAAATTCACATGACTACTAATAGCCAGACTTCTCCCATGTCCTCAAGAACAAACGTAACTACTCACAAAGCATATTCATGTTCATAATCAGAGGGGTATTAATATGCATAATGGATCTGAACATATGATCTTCCACCAAGTAAACCAATTAGCATCAACTACAAGGAGTAATCAACACTACTAACAACCCACAGGTACCAATGTGAGGTTTGGATACAAAGATTGGATACAAGAGATGAACTAGGGTTTGAGATGAGATGGTGCTGGTGAAGATGTTGATGGAGATTGACACCCTCCCAATGAGAGGATCGTTGGTGATGATTTCCCCCTCCCAGAGGGAAGTTTCCCCGGCAGAACAGCTCTGCCGGAGCCCTAGATTGGTTCCGCCAAGGTTCGGCCTCGTGGCGGCGGATTTTCGTCCCATAAGCTTGCTTATGATTTTTCTCGGACGAAAGACCTCATATAGCAGAAGATGGGCATCGGAGGGCCACCAGGGGGCCCACGAGGCAGGGGGCACACCCAGGGGAGTAGGGCGCGCCCCCCACCCTTGTGGCTAGTGGGTGGCCCCCCTCTGATACTTCTTGCGCTCAATATTTTTTATATATTCTGGAAATAACTTTCATGAAGTTTCAGGACTTTTGGAGTTGGGCAGAATAGGTCTCTAATATTTGCTCCTTTTCCAGCCCAGAATCTCAGCTGCCGGCATTCCCCCTCTTCACATAAACCTTATAAAATAAGAGAGAATAGGCATAAGTATTGTGACATAATGTGTAATAACATCCCATAATGCAATAAATATCGATATAAAAGCATGATGCAAAATGGACGTATCACTATGTTGTAGATCAATAGCTCGCGATGTAGCTCCCCGTTTATTTTTTGATATGTTCCTAGAGAAAAACTATGTTGAAAGATGAAAGTAGCAATGATGCGGACTAGGTCCGTGATCTGAGGATTATCCTCATTACTGCACAGAAGAATTATGTCCTTGATGCACCGCTAGGTGACAGACTGTAACGCCCCGGACACACCCGCCGGTGGTCGTTACTCCTGGCGGGATCTAGACTGGCCCCACCGATCAATACTAGTCTTTTCTGCGCACTTTGTCCTCACTTGTGCGCACCCAATACTAGTCTTTTCTGTGCATTTTGTCCTCGCTCGTGCGCACCCGGGAGCAACTTCCCGGTCGGTCACCCAGGATCTAGACTGGCCCCACCGATCAATACTAGTCTTTTCTGCGCACTTTGTCCTCACTCGTGCGCACCCAATACTAGTCTTTTCTGCGCATTTTGTCCTCGCTCGTGCGCACCCGGGAGCAACTTCCCGGTCGGTCACCCATCATGAAACTACTCCAAGCTGAGCACGCTTAACTTTGGAGTTCTGTCAGAATGGGCTCCCGGAAAAGACGGAATTCCTTATTGATATGAGTAGTCTATCATCCCTAATAAGCCAGGATATCACATACACCCCCACTCAGAGGAACCGACGTCCTCGTCAGGTCACAGGAACGTTCCCTCTTGGCACATACGTTCGTGCTTCCAGTCCGGTACATGTGCCATGCCGTGTGCTACGACGGGTCATAAACGTCATGAACAACATGACCGCACACCTGTCTGCAAACATCCGTGTAACCGCGAGGGTCAGCTTTGATACCAACTTGTAACGCCCCGGACACACCCGCCGGTGGTCGTTACTCCTGGCGAGATCTAGACTGGCCCCACAGATCAATAATAGTCTTTTCCGCGCACTTTGTCCTCACTCGTGCGCACCCGGGAGCAACTTCCCGGTCGGTCACCCATCCTGAAACTACTCCAAGCTGAGCACGCTTAACTTTGGAGTTCTGTCAGAATGGGCTCCCGGGAAAGAAGGAATTCCTTATTGATATGAGTAGTCTATCATCCCTAATAAGCCAGGCTATCACACAGACCTATTGCAGGAGTAGATACAGACGTTATGAACATTCGGCAAAGCTCAGTATGATGACTACTTCATAGTTTAGTCACGGAACATATAAAATGTTTTATGGCTTAGAACCAGGACTTCAAAATGTTTTGAAATGTCACGGAACATATAAGATGTTCTAAGAGTTGAAATTGGTATTTCATACGCATGCCCGTGTCGAGAGGTAGGAGACCTCTGACAATACTTTGCCTACAAAGATGGAGGAGAATAGCTCAACCAGTGAGCATGTGCTCAGATTGTCTGGGTACTGCAATTGCTTGAATCAAGTGGGAGTTAATCTTCCAGATAAGATAGTAATTGACAAAGTTCTCTAGTCATTATCACCAAGTTACTAGAACTTAGTGATGAACTATAATATGCAAGGGATAACAGAAACGATTCCCAAGCTCTTTGTGATGCAGAAATCGACGAAGGTAGAAATCAAGAAAAGCATCAAGTGTTGATGGTTGACAAGACCACTAGTTTCAATAAAAGGGCAAAGGGAAGAAGGGGAACTTCAAGAAGAACGGCAAGCAAGTTGCTGCTCAAGTGAAGAAGCCCAAGTCTAGACCTAAGCCTGAGACTAAGTGCTTCTACTGCAAAGGGACTGGTCACTGGAAGCAAAACTGCCCCAAGTATTTGGAGGATAAGAAGGATGGCAAAGTGAACAAAGGTATATTTGATATACATGTTATTGATGTGTACTTTACTAGTGTTTATAGCAACCCCTCAGTATTTGATACTAGTTCAGTTGCTAAGATTAGTAACTCGAAATGGGAGTTGCAGAATGAACAGAGACTAGTTAAGGGTGAAGTGACGATGTGTGTTGGAAGTGGTTCCAAGATTGATATGATCATCATCGCACACTCCCTATACTTTCGGGATTAGTGTTGAACCTAAATAAATGTTATTTGGTGTTTGCGTTAAGCATGAATATGATTTGATCATGTTTATTGCAATACGGTTATTCATTTAAAGTCAGAGAATAATTGTTGTTCTGTCTGCATGAATAAAACCTTCAATGGTCATACACCCAAGATGAATGGTTTATTGAATCTCGATCGTAGTGATACACATATTCATAATATTGAAGCCAAAAGATGCAAAGTTAATAATGATAGTGCAAATTATTTGTGGCACTGTCGTTTAGATCATATTGGTGTAAAGCGCATGAAGAAAATCCATGCTGATGGGATTTTGGAATCACTTGATTATGAATAGGTTGGTGCTTGCGAACCATGCCTCATGGGCAAGATGACTAAGACTACGTTCTCCGGAACAATGGAGCAAGCAACAGACTTGTTGGAAATTATACATACTGATGTATGCAGTCCGATGAGTGTTGAGGCTCGCAGCAGGTATCGTTATTTTCTCACCTTCACAGATGATTTGAGTAAGATATGGGTATATCTTCTTAATGAAACATAAATCTGAAACATTTGAAAAGTTCAAATAATTTCAGAGTGAAGTGGAAAATCATCATAACAAGAAAATAAAGTTTCTACGATCTGATCGTGGAGGCGAATATTTGAGTTACGAGTTTGGTCTTCATTTGAAACAATGTGGAATAGTTTCGCAACTCACGCCACCTGGAACACCACAGCGTAATGGTGTGTCCGAACATCGTAACCGTACTATATTAGATATGGTGCAATCTATGACGTCTCTTACCGATTTACCACTATCGTTTTGGGGGTTATGCATTAGAGATAGCTGCATTCACGTTAATTAGGGAACCATCTAAATCCGTTGATACGACGCCATATGAACTGTGGTTTGGCAAGAAACCAAAATTGTCATTTCTTAAAGTTTGGGGTTGCGATGCTTATGTGAAAAAGTTTCATCCTGATAAGCTCAAACCCAGATCGGAGAAATGTGTCTTCATAGGATACCCAAAGGAGACAGTTGGGTACACCTTCTATCATAGATTTGAAGGCAAGACATTCGTTGCTAAGAATGGATCCTTTCTAGAGAAGGAGTTTCCCTCGAAAGAAGTGAGTGGGAGGAAAGTAGAACTTGATGAGGTAACTATACCTGCTCCCTTATTGGAAAGTAGTTCATCATAGAAATTTGTTCCTATGACTCCTACACCAATTAGTGAGGAAGCTAATGATGATGATCATGTAACTTCATATCAAGTTACTACCGAACCTCGTAGGTCAACCAGAGTGAGATCCGCACCAGAGTAGTACGGTAATCATGTTCTGGATGTCATGCTACTTGACCATGACGAACCTACGAACTATCAGGAAGCGATGATGAGCCCAGATTCCACGAAATGGCTTGAGGCCATGAAATCTGAGATGGGATCCATGTATGAGAACAAAGTATGGACTTTGATTGACTTGCCCAATGATCGGTGAGTCATTAAGAATAAATGGATCTTCAAGAGGAAGACAGACGCTGATAGTAGTGTTACTATCTACAAAGCTCGAATTGTCGCAAAATGTTTCCGACAAGTTCAAGGTGTTGACTACGATGAGATTTTCTCACTCGTATCACTGCTTAAAAGTCTGTCCGAATCATGTTAGCAGTTGTCGCATTTTATGAAATCTGGCAAATGGATGTCAAAATTGCATTCCTTAATGGATTTCTTAAAGAAGAGTTGTATATGATGCAACAAGAAGGTTTTGTCAGTCCTAAAGGTGCTAACAAAGTGTGCAAGCTCCAGCGATCCATCTATGGACTGGTGCAAGCATCTCAGAGTTGGAATATATACTTTGATAAAGTGATCAAAGCATATGGTTTTATATAGACTTGCGGTGAAGCCTCTATTTACAAGAAAGTGAGTGGGAGCACTACGACATTTCTGTTAAGCATATGTGAATGACATATTGTTGATCTGAAATAATGTAGAATTTTCTGGAAAGCATAAAGGAGTATCTGAAAAGAGTTTTTCAAAGAAAGACCTCGATGAAGCTACTTACACATTGAGCATCAAGATCTATAGAGATAGATCAAGACGCTTGATAAGATTTTTCAATGAGTACATACCTTGACAAGTTTTTTTTGAAGTAGTTCAAAATGGAACAGTCAAAGAAGGAGTTCTTGCCTGTGTTGCAAAGTGTGAAGTTGAGTAAAGACTCAAAACCCGACCACATCAGAAAATAGAAAGAGAATGAAAAGTCATTCCCTATGCCTCAGTCATAGGTTCTATAAAGTATGCTATGCTGTTTACCAGTCCTATTGTATACCTTAGCATAATTCTCGCAAGGGAGTACAATAACGATCTAGGAGTAGATCATTGGACAGCGGTCAAAATTTATCCTTAGAGGACTAAGGAAATATTTTTCGGTTATGGAGGTGATAAAAGAGTTCGTCGTAAAGAGTTACGTCGATGCAAGCTTTTCACATCGATCTAGATGACTCTAAGTCTCGATCTGGATACATATTGAAAGTGGGAGCAATTAGCTAGAGTAGCTCCGTGCAGAGCATTGTAGACATAGAAATTTGCGAAATACATACGGATCTGAATCTTGCAGATCCATAGACTAAACTTCTCTCACAAGCAAAACATGATCACTCTTTGGGTGTTAATCACATAGCAATGTGAACTAGATTATTGACTCTAGTAAACCCTTTGGGTATTAGTCACATGGAGATGTGAACTAATCACAAAAAGATGTGAACTAGATTATTGACTCTAGTGCAAGTGAGAGACTGAAGGAAATATGCCCTAGAGGCAATAATAAAGTTATTATTTATTTCCTTATATCATGATAAATGTTTATTATTCATGCTAGAATTGTATTAACCGGAAACATAATACATGTGTGAATACATAGACAAATAGAGTGTCACTAGTATGCCTCTACTTGACTAGCTCGTTGATCAAAGATGGTTATGTTTCCTAACCATAGAAATGAGTTGTCATTTGATAAATGGGATCACATCATTAGGAGAATGATGTGATTGACTTGACCCATTCCGTTAGCTTAACACTTGATCGTTTTAGTTTACTGCTATTGCTTTCTTCATGACTTATACATGTTCCTATGACTATGAGATTATGCAACTCCCGATTACCAGAGGAACACTTTGTGTGCTACCAAATGTCACAACATAACTGGGTGATTATAAAGGTGCTCTACAGGTGTCTCCGATGGTACTTGTTGAGTTGGCATAGATCGAGATTAGGATTTGTCACTCCGATTGTCGGAGAGGTATCTCTGGGCCCTCTCGGTAATGCACATCACTATAAGCCTTGCAAGCAATGCAACTAATGAGTTAGTTGCGGGATGATGGATTACAGAACGAGTAAAGATACTTGCCGGTAACGATATTGAACTAGGTATTGAGATATGCTACCTCTTGAGCATGCGTTGGTTTTCCCTTGAAGAGGAAAGGGTGATGCAGCAAAGCAGCGTAAGTATTTCTCTCAGTTTTTGAGAACCAAGGTATCAATCCAGTAGGAGACCATGCGCGACTCACCTCGTACCTACACAAACAAATAAGAACCTCGCAACCAACGCGATAAAGGGGTTGTCAATCCCTTCATGGCCACTTGCAAGAGTGAGATCTGATAGAGATAATGATAATAAGATAAATGTTTTTGGTATTTTTATGATATAGATTGAAAGTAAAGATTGCAAAATAAAATAGATTGGAAACTTGTATGATGGAGAATAGACCCGGGGGCCATAGGCTTCACTAGTGGCTTCTCTCAAGATAGCATAAGTATTATGGTGGGTGAACAAATTACTGTCGAGCAATTGATAGAAAAGCGAATAATTATGAGAATATCTAGGTATGATCATGTATATAGGCATCACGTCCGTGACAAGTAGACCGACTCCTGCCTGCGTCTACTACTATTACTCCACACATCGACCGCTATCCAGCATACATCTAGAGTATTAAGTTCATAAGAACAGAGTAACGCTTTAAGCAAGATGACATGATGTAGAGGGATAAACTCATGCAATATGATATAAACCCCATCTTTTTATCCTCTATGGCAACAATACAATACGTGTCGTTTCCCTTTCTGTCACTGGGATCGAGCACCGCAAGATTGAACCCAAAGCTAAGCACTTCTCCCATTGCAAGAAAGATCAATCTAGTAGGCCAAACCAAACTGATAATTCGAAGAGACATGCAAAGATAACCAATCATACATAAAAGAATTTAGAGAAGATTCAAATATTGTTCATAGATAAACTTGATCATAAACCCACAATTCATTGTATCTCGACAAACACACCGCAAAAAGAGTTACATCGAATAGATCTCCAAGAAGATCGAGGAGAACTTTGTATTGAGATCCAAAGAGAGAGAAGAAGCCATCTAGCTACTAGCTATGGACCCGAAGGTCTGAGGTAAACTACTCACACATCATCGGAGGGGCCATGGAGTTGATGTAGAGGCCCTCCGTGATCAATGCCCCCTCCGGCGGAGCTCCGGAAAGGGCCCCAAGATGGGATCTCTTGGGTACAGAAGGTTGCTGCGGTGGAAATAGGTTTCCGTGGTGCTCCTAGATGTTTTCGGGGTACGTAGGTATATATAGGAGGAAGAAGTAGGTCGGTGGAGCCACGAGGGGCCCACGAGGATGGAGGGCGCGCCCAGGGGTAGGCGCGTCCCCTGCCTCGTGGCCTCCTCGCTGATTGCTTGACGTCCACTCCAGGTCCTCTGGATCACGTTTGTTCCAAAAATCATGCTCCCGAAGGTTTCATTCCGTTTGGACTCCGTTTGATATTCCTTTTCTACGAAACAATGAAATAGGAAAAAAACAATAATTTGGGTTGGGCCTCCGGTTAATAGGTTAGTCTCAAAAATAATATAAAAGTGTAAACTAAAGCCCATTAACATCCAAAACAGATAATATAATAGCATGGAGCAATCAAAAATTATAGATACGTTGGAGACGTATCAAGATACCGATGATCGAATCTCGGGCAAGTAACATACCGATGACAAAGGGAACAACGTATGTTGTTATGCGGTTTGACCGATAAAGATCTTCGTAGAATATGTAGGAACCAATATGAGCATCCAGGTTCCGCTATTGGTTATTGACCGGAGACGAGTCTCGGTCATGTCCACATAGTTCTCGAACCCGTAGGGTCCGCACGCTTAAAGTTCGGTGACGATCGGTATTATGAGTTTATGTGTTTTGATGTACCGAAGGTAGTTTGGAGTCCTGGATGAGATCGGGGACATGACGAGGAGTCTCGAAATGGCCGAGACGTAAAGATCGATATATTGGATGACTATATTCGGACATCGGAAAGGTTTCGAGTGATTCGGGTATTTTCTAGAGTACCGAGGAGTTACGGGAATACGAGGAAGAAGTAATGGGCCTCAAGGGCCAAGTGGTGGAAGTGAGGAGGCAGGGCACGCGACCCCCCTAGCCCAAACCGAATTGGACTAGGGGGTCGGCCCCCTTTCCCCCTTTTCCTCCCTCTCCTTCATTCTCCTCTTCCCCCTTCCTTTCCTCCTCCTAGTAGGAGTAGGACGAGTAGGAAAGGGGAGTCATACTCCTACTAGGAGGAGGAATCCTCCTCCTGGCGCACCCTACAGGGGCCGGCCGGACTCCCCCCTTGCTCCTTTATATACGGGGGCAGGGGGCACCCTAGGACACACAAGTTGATCATTGATCTCTCTTAGCCGTGTGCGGTGCCCCCCTCCACCATAATCCACCTCGATCATATCGTTGCAGTGCTTAGGCGAAGCCCTGCGTCGGTAGCATCATCATCACCATCATCACGCCGTCGTGCTGATGGAACTCTCCCTCGAAGCTCTGCTGGATCGGAGTTCGTGGGACGTCACCGAGCTGAACGTGTGCTGAACTCGAAGGTGTCGTACGTTTGATACTTGGATCGGTCGGATCGTGAAGTCGTACGACTACATCAACGCTTCCGCTTACGGTCTACGAGGATACGTAGACAATACTCTCCCCTCTCGTTGCTATGCATCACCATGATCTTGCGTGTGCGTAGGAATTTTTTTGAAATTACTATGTTCCCCAACATTTGGCACCTTTTGGATGAACTCTGCATGTTTTAATTGAATTGGTCGATGATATGAACTATATGCATGTTTATGGTTAATTTGTTATGTATGTTAATCATTCGAATGATTGATGAAATATCACTCAATAGTTTGAAATATATGTGACAAAGGCTATAAGAATTGGTCAATTTTTTAAGGAGTTAATTATAAGAAGGCATATAAGAAGTTAAAATGTAAGGAATCGGCTAGAGATTCCCTTAGATCACCTTGCCAGAAAACACGACAAAGAAAAAGTCAGTCCACTAACACAAACTTTCATGCTTAATTCAGAATTCATGTGTGGATTTGATTTGAAGCACCACAACTAACAAATTCGATCCAAACATAACATTACACGTGCATATAGAACTAAATGCAGGAGTTCTTTTTTACTGTGTTTAATTTGTCTAGTCAAAGCATCTACAGCCGGACTTGGCAAATAAGGGTTGGGTTGTTCGCCCATTAATGCGGTACGTGAGCTGGGTTCGGAACTTCGTGAAACAGTTCGGTCTATATCCGGTGTGGGCGTTAGAGCATTGAGAGGACCTTTCCCTAATACGGGAGGACCGGGAAGGATGCATCTCTGGTGTACTAGTTATCATGCCTACGGTAAACGTTGGGTAGCCAAGTACGCAGAGGATAACTGTTGAAAGCATATAAGTAGTAAGCCCATCCCAAGATGAGTGCTCTCTCCTCTGACTTCTCTAGAGCCTCCGGTGTCACAACTGAGACAACGACGGGTTCTCCACCCATATGGGGATGGAACAACAAAAGTATGGAAATATGATAAGGTAGTAACGAGACGAGCCATTTGGATAGGTGTGAAGTGGAAGTAATCTGACCCCTCAAACACCTGAGGACGCACCCGGGTGCGTCCGTGGACAGTGACCAGTCAGACCTCAAATATTTGACTCTACAGCTAGGCACATCAAATTAGAAACTCAAATCCATATTGTCACATGCAGCGTGAAACCTAATCTAGGCGGAACTCGCCCGGTTCCGCTATGACCATGTTCAGTGGCCGATTGCGCTCCCCAGAGTGTTAGTTCGGTCACCGGCAAGGTAGAGTAGGGCATGGGACAGAGCCGGCTCACGGGACTCAAGGCGCCGTCGTCTCCCATGCCCTACTCTTCCTCGTTGGAGCCCGGAACCCGAATGGTGTCGGTGAACGTCAGATCGATGATGGATCCGTCCTAGGACAAGCCGACGACATCCACCACAATGCGGTTGCGCCGCTTGGACTGGTGCACCATACGGGGCGCTGGAGAATGCGACTCCGCCTCGCCGATGTCCACCACCGCGAGGGCTTCCGCCGCCACCCGCGCCAACTGAGGGGTTGTGCGCCCACCAACGCGTTCGGACGCCGGACAGACGGCACCACCTCCGGTGAGGCAGCGATGGCACACCTAGCGCAGGATCCATGCACCATTTGGGCGGACACAATGGATTCCCGACGGAAGGAGTCCGAGCGCTGCCTCTCATGGGCCTCCTCCCGGGAGCGGCGGAGCGCAAGCCGGATGACCATCTCCTCCTTGGGGCCCCATGGGATGAGCTCAGGGTCGACAGATCTGGAGGTAAAGGACTCAGACCCGCTGCCCCACAATGTCGGAGAAGGTCGGAGATCGCCGGACGGGTGCTTGGGTGGCGGAGAGGAGTGGGTGAAGTGGCTAAAGTTTGGTCCGACGAGTGGATAGGGAGAAATATATGTGGGGTTGGGTGGGCCGGCATGGGCCGGGTCCGACGTGGCGGACGCACCCGGACGCTCCATATCCACCTCATATTTGGGTTGGATATGAGAGGTACCGGCAGTCCAGGCGTTTGAGGCCCGTCTGGGTCAATTTTTTGTGACAAGGCCATCCGCCTAGACGTTTGAGGCGGGTTTAGGGCGCCCAGTTGTAGATGCTCTAACGAATGAAGAAGCAAAGACCCTCGTCTGAATGTAATTCCTGCAAGCTGCGACATACCTCACATGGAAGTTGGTAATGATAACAGAAAACTTGAAAACGGTTCTTTATCCCTTTGGTTCCTGATACTTTGAGAATAACAAGATGCTTCTAGTAATAGGATTTTACAGATTACTTAAGATTCAGAGGTGAAGCTAGATGGGAAATGTTTCGATCAAGTAACAGGAAAAGTAGAGTAGTTGATATAGTTGGTACATATAAAGCTTTAAATTCTGACAATGAAAATGAGCAGGATTTCTATTCTGATGATGAGGATCAAGGTGAAGTTCATGGTGACATTGATAGCGTTGTTAGGAGTATTGATGCTGGTTCAGGTAGTAATAAGAAACAGTGACTTTAGTAATGGAATATATGTGAACAAACGTGGATGGAGAATTAGGGGTTGTTCGGATTTCGCCCAAGCCAGATGGACCAACACATGTTAAGCCAATTTTTTGGTGAGAGAAACTGCCGCCTCCGTTTTGCCAGCTCTTGGCTACCATCCAAACAGCCCCTTAATGCCACAAAATGATCATTTCCTATTTGGTCATAGGCTCAAAACGTATATCAAATTGATCTAAAGTTAGCATTTTAATAAAAAGGTAGGATGTGTCGATTTGGACAAAGCAAAAGTAAGGGCTGTTTTTTTGTCGAAGTCCCAATAATAAAAGGCATTTAATCAGATTTCTCATAAATTTATATTAATAATTTGATGCACACAACCATCAGCAATGCCATTCATCACTAACAAATTCAACAGCCTATCCGTTGTTTAAAATGGAGTAAAACCAGGTAAATAGGAAAATACAGGACTAAGGATCATCCGATCCTATTTCGTGATAAAACTAGTTGCAAAGTAAGTATTTCTGTGTGCGAGAAACATTTTCTTCGTACTCTTTGAATCCTTGAACGCCTCAGCACCAGCTGTTGACATCATGTCATGCCGTGAGTTTCTCTCCAATAATGTTACTCCTGCAAGATATATTAGTTGGAATTGTGCCTATCCTACTTGCTATATTCTAAGACATATTCCTTGATCATTGGAACCAACCATGCATTTGATGCATAGCTACTAATTTACGGTAAATTATTTTACCAGCGACAAAATGTCATCAATTTCATCGAAACTGCTGTCTGACGTTCATGATCTCATTCCTCTTTTTTGTTAGGGCGTAGGATACTCCATACACACTGACAAATATCCAGCAGCAATCTGGTTTTTATAAGCAACAAAGTTGTTTAGAATTACAGTACTACTCCCTCCGTTCCAAAATAGATGACTCAACTTTGTACTAACTTTAATACAAAGTTAGTATAAAGTTGGGTCATCTATTTTGAAACGGAGGGAGTACTTATCTACTGGTAATGTTGAAAACAGGTTCAGGAGCAGTATTATTTTAATGCCCTTAGCCTGTTAGGCAAATTACTTGCAAATCCCTGAAGAAAACTAACAATGAACATCAAAAATATTATCTCCATGTATGAATGCTGACAGAAAGATTCGGAGATGCCGCTGAACCTACCTGGTAGAGTAGGAGCTTGGAGACGACGACAAAGAAAGGTCCCAATATCTGCAGATTAGGCGCCCTAATTACCCTGATAGTCACACTATCTTTTCTCTCACAATAAGGTACTAGTAACCTCACAAGGCGAGGAGCATCCTCGATGATCAGTTCCGCGGTTTCACCATAGCTATGACGGAAGATGATGGTCCTGATGGTCGGCGAGCGAAGACGGATGCAACCCACAGCACGAACGTTGGTCATGTATAAACTCTCCAGGGCATGGCAGCCGGAGAGCAGTCTGGGGAAGAGGTCCGCTGAGATGGAAACGCAAAATAGGGAGAGCTTCTTGAGGAAGGGGAAATTGATCATGGCCGGCTTGAAATCACAATGGCTGATCTTGGCGACAAGGATGTTGGATGCAGAGCGGAGAAGCGATGTCAGCAGCTGGGGTTTGGCGTAGGCGATGTCGAGCTCCTGGAGGTTGGCGAGGGCGCGGGAGCGGAGCCAGCTCTCCGCCTGGGCGCAGAGGTCGTCGTCGCCGTGGCAGTGGAAGGAGAATCTGCGTGCGGGGCCATGGTGCTGGGAGATTATCTGGGAGACGGCGGAGGGTGGGACGCCCGGGGGTCGGGTGCTGACCTCGAGGTTGAGAGGCGCGGAGCGCCAGAGGTGGCGCCATCGGCGGGAGAGGACCGGCGTGCGGCCGCCGTCCTTGGTGGGGAGGAGGGAGATGATGGTGCCGAGGACGGCGTCGGGGAGCCGGCTGATGAAATCGTCGGCGGTGTCGTCGCAGTCGTCGCTCCGTGCCCGCTTCCCTGCGGTCCCATGGGATTCGGCCGCCGCCGCAGCCTCCTTATTATTCTCCATGGCCGGACGGAAAGATCTGGCGTCAATACCTCGCCGGCGGCTCCTTGCCGAAAAGACGCGGCTGGGAAAGGGAGAGGGAATGGAGCGCGACGGAGAGACTGCGGATCTTGGGGAGTGCTGCCTCCTATTTAACTGAAAAGAAATGGATGAACTGAACCATCATCGAAACTAACTGGCATCTTCTACGCAGTTTGCCATCAGAGACTGTAGGAATGATTTACCCCTGATCACCTTGCCAAGAAACAAGAGAGAGAAAAAAGCCAGTCTAGTAACAGCGTCGCAGCAGTCTCCTCGAAAATCTCTTTTCAGGTAATGTGCATTTAGGGGCTCTCATAATACTATTCCCAAATGTAAGTGTCACACATCAGGTGCGTGGCACTCCGACTCTAACGTTTTTCGATGACAATTTAATTACGCAAGCATACGGTAAGTTTTTATAAAAAATAAACTGAAGCACAAAAATTGTCATGCTTCCAACCAAATGAAGCACGAAAGTTGTCATGCTTCCAATTAAAATGACATCCTTATGTAACTAAATTTGCATAAAAATTGTTCAGAGTTGTCATGTGCTCGCACCTGACATATGACACTTATCGGGATCCTACATTTATTGGAAGAGAAAAGTGTGCCGTCGTAGTTTCTTTATAAATCTCTTCCTATAATATACCCTGACACATATCAGGGTCCTACTTTATCTTCCCTGCTTTCTTTCTCGCGGCGCGACGGAGCGGGCAGTGGTCGAGAGGCCAGCGGCGGTGAGGCAGCGGTGGTGCGGCACGAGGGCGAGGACGGGCGGCCGCGACGGCGCGATCGCACGATATGGTCATTGGCGGAGGGCGCACTGACATGGCACGGGTTGAAAAATTATTGAAACAGTTGCAACTTTCTTTCTTTTTGAGGAGAGATGGGGTGCTTTTCGGGAGAGATCCAAAAAAAAGTGGATGCTGGGGCAGGTTTTTTTGTCCTCAATGCCCCCTGTTTCTG
>NC_041390.1:51713753-51739523 GCF_002162155.2 Triticum dicoccoides | reverse complement strand
ACTGGTGGAGATGCTCTAAAGAAATTTATATGGTTAATTCAAAATTCACCTGCTACTGTAGTACGTTGGCAGCTGCCATCTCCGGGCTGGGTTAAACTAAACGTGGATGGATCCTACATCCCGGGACAAAGCAGTGGCGGTGCAGGCATGGTCTTACGAGATGAATCTGGAGGTATCATTTTTTCGTCTTGCCGCTTTCTTCGATCTTGCTCGTCCGCGCTGGAGGCGGAACTAGCGGCATGCATGGAAGGTGTGAACCTCGCATTGGACTGGACGGACAAGCCGGTGATCATCGAGTCAGACAGTCTGCAAGCTGTCCATTTCCTTCAGGATGATGGGCCTAATCGATCCTCAATGGCAACGTTGGTGGGGGAGACGAAGCGTCGTCTGCATGAAGGACATGAGCATTGCATAGTTCATGTTCAAAGAGGAGCAAATGGTACAGCTCACTATATGGCTCAGTATGGCCGCACTTCTGAACGAACTGCTATATGGCTGAGCAATGGCCCTGAGGATCTGTGTAACCTCTGTCAAAACGAGTGTATCTCTTTGATTTGATCAATATAATCTCGTTTGACCCACAAAAAAAATTCAAAATTCACGCGTGGATTTTTTGAGAGAAATAGTAGGACTCTATTGTGTATTTTTATTAAAATTTAATAAATAAATCATTGTTCGATAAAAAAAACATGAAAATAAAAAGTACACCCTTTGTAAAGAAATATGAGAGTTTTTAGACGAATACCCATTTCGGAGCCCAGACTCATCTGGACTCGGTCAAGATATTTTTTACAAAAAATACAAGAAGTTCCATTTTTGTTTCGCATGGTAGATAATTTGGTGTGTGATCCGCGCTTCAGATTTTAGATCATTTGGACATATGAATAGCTCTCAGAAAAAAAAGACAAATCGGGTCAGACTAGTACATGAACAGTAAACTCTTTACATACCTCAAATTTGCCTTTTTTACCGAGAGCTACTCAGATGTCCAAATAATCTAAAATTTGGAGCGCACTTCACACACCAAATTATCTACCATGCAAAAAAAATCGATTTTTTTTAATTTTTTCTAGTATTACTTTAGAATTGTTTTTCTTCATCAGGGGTGCAAATGAGTCTGGGCACCGAATCAATGTTTCTGTGGTTAGATCACTACATTAATGATCTAAGTGCTCTTATATTTCTTTATGGAGGGGGTATAATATAATGCTCGACAACAAGAGAGAAAGCTCTGTCTGAAAGCTATGACCCAAGCTGGGAAGTTGTTGTATTCCTGTCTCTTAGCTCTGGAAATGGTCCACTGAAGCTCCTCTTTAAAAAGGTTCCTGCAAGTGTAAAGATTGGGAGGAATGCCTTTAAATATAAAATCATTCTTGGTAATCCAGATGGGCCAGCCAACAAGGATGATAATCTCAAAAGAGAAAGGGACATGTAACAATTGTTGGAGGTTATCAGTCTGCATCTTTTTTTTGTCTGTTTGGGTCGGCCCGGCGAACACCCATGTCCGTTTTCGTATTTGGGTCGGCGTATGCGCCCAACACTGACCCAACCTAATTCTTAGTTCGCGCTAAGAAAATAGAACACAAATATTTCAAAAATAGAAAAAGATTAATTAAACATTAATGCCGGCCACAAAGGCCGGCGAGAGTCCATGCGTCCACATTACATTAACTAAAACATTAATTAAAACTAAACTACGAGGCGGCGCGCTGCCCTAGTCCCCCTCGTCGACGTCGGGGCCGGTGAAGTCGATCAGCGTCGGCGCTGGGCCGGCCCATGGGAACGTCATATTCCAAAACATGGCGATGTCGGCCGCTGGGGGTTGTGCCGCCGCCGGCTGGGCACGTCGCGCTCCAGCCGCTCGAGGTACTCGCCCTCGCGGCGCTCCTCGACCAGCCTTCGCTGGCTCCTAGGTAGACTGGTGGCGGAGGGATGCCTGGGATCCTCACCGACGATGAGAAGTGAACATCGGGATACACCCCGTCTTCCTGACTTCAGTTATCTCTAACCCTTCCCGCATTGTACATATTCACCCCCTCTGTCCATCTCGATCCTTACAAACATTCCAGCTCCATGCCTCATCCACCACCCACCCACATTTGGGCACCAGAAATATAGGTAAGTGACAGCTTCGGTGCATAACACCGGTCCCTCAGCCGGAACAGCTCCAAGAATGATGCCCCCAACAGGGTACCAAGACACAAGTGACGCCATCGTATGGTCCCGAGGGTTTCTATAGCTAGGGTTTCCTGTGGAGCAATAGGGTTGGGAGAAGATAACCACATTAATGATGCCTTCATTAAGGCAACGTCGCTTGAGGCGCCATTGTCATCAGCTCGTACTGCTTCCGAGCTTTGCTTTCGTCGTTCGCCTCGCCTCCCAAGCCCATATGCCAGCTAGTTCACCCGAACCACCATACATGCTACCCTCCTCGCTGTAGAGAGGGCCATGCTAGGATCGTAGGCCGAGGGCTCCGCGCCCGCTAGATCTGGAACTCCGGATGAAGGGCAATGTGCAACCTAGCGTGACCGCTAGTCGGGCAGCCACCGGGAAGGACGTCATGGCTGTGATGCCGCCATGCCGAGCAACTGGAGCAGGCGCGTGTCATCAGAAGACGCCGCCTAGGCCAAGCCAAGGACCTTGTGCCCGACAAATCTGAAATCAAGAGCGGAGCGGTGTCTTGGCGAGGTCACCAGTCTGGCTAGGACTGGAAGGTCGTCGATGCCCGGGGTGCCGTCATGCCAAGAAACCTAAGCAAGGGTGCACGACCAGTCGGAATCAGGATCAGACACCACGGAGAGCAGCAAGGACACCTAGATCGGATGTCACCAGAAGTAGCAGGGATGCCGTGACAGGACGCAACAACCCACGCGCCTCAGCGTGTCTGGGAACTGCAACTACCAGGGAGAGCTCCGGCGTCGGGTACCGCCGCTACAACAGCCAAGAACCACCAAGGAAAAGGCGCGACGCACGGTGAGAGCTATCCTTGGCCCCACCGTTCATGACATGAGTTTAGCCCAACATCCTCCGACGCCGGCTAGGAAATCTGAATGAGTGGAGGGGCAGCTAGGTTTTTTCGTGTCACCCGTGAGATCGCCATGATATTTCATTCCATCTTATTGTGAGGCCAAACACAAGATGTATATTTGGGTGGAATTGTGTTGCTGACAAAGGGCCCCACTCCATGGACCTACCTTTCCTCACTTCCCTCTCACATTTGCTGTATTGCAACTTCGTCTGGTCGGTAGGCATAGGCCGACGGATAATCCCGGATAAGCCGCAAGCAACACCAATGGCGCCGCCGCTCTTGCTCCTCCTGCTGCTGCCGCTCCTCGCCGTGGCTGCCGAGGCCGTCCCTCCCACGCCGACGCCGCGGTCCAACCCCGCGGCAGCAGCAGGCGGCGGTGCTCCCCCGGTGCCGACGCCGACGCCGTGGCCGGAGCAGTTCCACGCGGTGATGTTCACGAACCTGACCGAGAGCGGCGGCCGGCTGCAGCTCATCGACCTCTACTACGACTGGCCCCGCGGCCGCAACCTGAACCTCATCCGCAACCAGCTCTCCGGCGACCCGACCTACGACGTGGAGTGGACCAACGGCACCTCCTACATCTTCGACTCCGCCTCCTGCCGCACCATACGCTTCCCCGTCGGCGTCCTGCCCCCGGACTGGCTCGACGGCGCCGTCTACCTCGGCCGCGAGACCACCGACGGCTTCGACTGCCACCTCTGGACCAAGGTCGATTTCGTGTGGTACTACGAGGACGTCCTCACCCACCGCCCCGTCCGCTGGAACTTCTTCAATGGTACGCCCCCCCACAGATCCATCCATCCATCCATCCATCCTTGATGCGGCGTTGCGATTTCGCAACTGATTTATTGAATCTTGTGCAACCGTGACAAAATGGTGAATTCTTTCTGTTTCGTGGCGAGAGAACGCGACGATGATACGTTTTGCTCCACGAAATTCAGTCCATATCTGAAATGGATTCAGTCTGAACTCCAAAATAATTCCCTAGTTTCTTGATGTGGCAGCACAGTGCACGCTTTGTTTATTTGGTTTCAGTTGGGTCAAGAACCCGAGAATCTGGTTGCTTCTCCATGGGGAATCGACCGTCAAATTTCGATGTTCTGAACAACCTCTTCAACTCCTGTTGAGCAATTCAATTTCAGTTCCTTGATGCTGTGCTACTCCTTTCCTTTCCCAGGGATGCAGCAGCATGTGATGAGCTTCGAGGTGGGCGGGGTGCTAGAGGACTCCCACTGGCAGGCACCCTCGCACTGCTTCGCTGACGATGCCGCCGCCACCGCCACCGGAGCCGATGCGACGAGCAGCCTCCTCAGGCTCGCACGGACAACCGCAGCGGCTGTAACATCTTCTGCGGCTTAAAAAGTAGAGTTGGATTCCCACCGGTGATCTTTACATTTCATTATGGATCTATTATTTATGCTACTCTTGTGTTGTGTAACAAATCAAGTGTGGAGCTGGTTTTCGTCTCAGCCTCCTGACAACACCATGATGCTTTCATGGTAACATTAGCAAATTATTTTCAAATTTGAAGTTCTTTCTTTGAAAAAGGATCAGATCTATTACTCCTCCAAAGTTGTACTAAAGCGCGGATTAAGGCATAGCCTAGCGGTGAAAAGGGGTTGATGCCTTCCCACCCATCCAGGTTTAAGACATGGTAGTTGTAATTTGAGTTTGTTGCATCAATTATGTTGTAAGGGTTTCCGTTGCGTCTTTTCAAAAAAGTTGTAATAAAGCAATATCAATTAATATGGATCAAAAGGAGTATAAAAGTTCATCAAAAAATAAAAAGCATCTCAAATATAATAAAAATAATACCGAGATTCCAAGACGTCAATGACAATCAAAAAGTCTTCATGCACCTTCCTCTAAGGACCAGCGTCTTGGAGCCGTAGTCGCCGCCATTGAACCCTTACATAGATTTGAAGCACCTAACACCAAATTTCACCATACGACATGAAACTCTAACCTCACTGAAGAAGAAGAGTCACCATCTGCCTGAGCACCGCACCCACAAGGAGTAAAAAAACCAAAAGTAACTACTAACTGGAGCGGAGGAATCGGGATTCCCCTCTTCGCCAGAGGCCGCTGGAGCGGCAAGTAGAAGGGAGGAAAATCCTCAGACTCGTCGGTGAAGCCTCAAGGGAAGGGTTTGGCCTAGCCGTTAGTTGAGGAAAAGTAGCTTATTAAACGGTGTGGTTTCTTTTCTAGAGACTTTCAAATTTGAAGTTAAACCTTTTATCTCCCAAACCTTTAACCCGGTTGATGATCTACTTCCACTGTTAGCTTTCTTGTGACGACATCTTTGAAACTAGATTTCATGTTGGTATGTTTTGATAACTTATTTTTTTTGTCAGTACTTGTCAGATTGTTGCCACCTACTTGTCATGTTATTAGCCATTTAGTTGTCAGATTAATAAATAACTTAGTTGCTAGAAATTTGAATGTTGGTATACGAGACTAAAAGACTTGCTTGATGATACTTTTGTAGATTGTAGTTTGATACAGACATAGTGGTTAAACTGAGCTCGAGCTCAGATGAATAGTAAAATCAAGAAAGTAAAAATAAATTAAAAATTAAAATCTATTTTTTTAGAAAACATTGACAAATATTTTTGATTGCTTGCAATGTTTCAACATTGGATTGGACAAACTGTTTATTTTTTATTGGGCAAAATAAAAATAAACAAAAGACTAGCCTTAGGAAGGCTTTAACCCAAGACCAACCCAAGCAAACTTGCACACGCTAATCAATTTTCCAGTAGAGAGGTTCAATAGTACTAGACTAAATTATACCTTCTAAACCCTACCGCCAAAGACTATGGCAGTAGGGTATTTTCAACATCGAACGAGCATGACGGCACAATCAAGTCTTACTGCCACAACCCTTGACAGTAGGCTGCGTTACCCTACCGTAAGAAAGATGGCAGTAGAAAAAGGATCGGATGACAATTTTTTCTCGAACCGGGGTCAAATCATATGCTAAGGTTTTGAAAAAGGGTCAAAACAGTGAATTCGGCCGCGCATGTACGCTACTCCTACAACAGTGGCGGTAATCTAAAATAGTGGTGGCATTTATTTTTAAAAGGACGCATGTAGAGATGTATGCACCCCCCACAAATTTGTTTGCAGATTAAGAAAATGATATGTGCAGTACTGTTGAAAGTTGAAAGTACTACTGATCTAAACATTCTTATATTTTTTTTACCGAGCAAGTACTTTTTTTTTTTGCATTTTCTGTTTTGAACTTCTGCCTTCGCAAATAAAAAAAATAAAAAACAAATCGTGGGCTTCGATGTTTGTCTAGCCATGGGCCATCCATTGGGCTGTCGAAGCATCAGAACAAAATGGACGCGAAGTGGAGTGCCCCCGTGAGTCTTGCCTACTGGTTCGAGCCCACCGCTGCTCCCCACAAGCGAGCTCTAGGGCGAGATGAGCAGCCGCCGCCGCCGCCACGCCCGCTCGCCGCTGGACGACGACGACCTCCTCTCCGAGATCCTGCTCCGCCTCCCCCCGCAGCCGTCATCACTCCCGCGCGCATCCCTCGTCTGCAAGCGGTGGCACGGCCTCGTCTCCGACCCCGGCTTCTTCCGCCGCTTCCGCCTCCGCCACCGCCGCGACCCTCCTCTCCTCGGTTTCTTTGACAGATACGGAGCTCCGTTCCGGCCTGCCCTGGAGGCCCCCAATCGTGTTCCTCCCGAGCGCTTCTCCTTGCAGCACCACGAGGATGAGATGCACTCCTTTTCCCATGGATGCCGCCATGGTCTCGTGCCCATCTCCCTTCTGAAGCGTCGCCAGGTCCTGGTCTGGGACCCCGTCACCGGCGACCAGCACCGCATTCCCTTTCCCGCGCCGTTTGATACAGCGAAGGCCATGGTCAACGCGGCGGTGCTTCGCGATGCGGGAGACGTCCAGCACTTCCAGGTGGTCTTGGCAGTGGCAGGCACCGATGCCGAACATCATACGCGAGCGCTCGCTTGTATGTACTCGTCAAAGACCGGCTTATGGGGGATCTCGTCTCAACACCCATTCCATACCAGGCTAATGGGTACCGTATTCCCACATTGGTTTATACCGATGATGCTGTTCTGGATGGATGTTCCCTTTACTGGAAGCTTGTGGGGAATTTGATTGGAATTCTTGAGTTTGATCTGAAGAAGCAGAATCTAGCTGTGATACAGGTGCCAGTGGACATCCTCGAAGGTAACAGCTTGCAGGTTATGCGGGCTGAGGGTGGTGGGCTCGGTCTCCTCTTCGTGTCAAACTCCGACTACACCGCCCGGTTATGGAAGAGGAAGACCAATCGTCATGGTGTTGCTTCATGGGAGCTTGCAAGAAGTATTGACCTGGGCAAGCTACTTTCCCTGGAATCAGAGGAGAAACGTCCCCTAATGATACTAGGGTATGCTGAACAGAATAATGCGGTGTTTCTGTGGACAGTTATCGGCGTCTTAATGATCCAGCTTGAGTCACTGAAGTTCAAGAAGCTTTTTGAAAGAATGACCTTTTCTCACTATCATCCATTCGAAAGTGTCTACGGTGCAGGTAATAGCATGCCTTACATTGTGGGTACAACAAAACCAGGTTATTTTTCGACAATCGGCTGATGAAATTATGTTCATATCATTTCTTGTTGAGCCAACAGTTTTAGGTAGTGTCATATCATTTGTTCCTTTGCTGCTTGATGATCTCTGTATAGCGATGGTGTTCTGTGGTACTCTGTTCTGAATACAAGATTGGCAAATTCTTTGTAGAATAATCGAACTAAATTTCATCATTGTCTGCCCATTGATAGGTGCAAGAATTGTATAATGGTAGTGTTAGTTCATACCTGCAGTGCCATTTTTCTTCAAGAGGAGATACACAATTTTTTGGAAGTTGACTACATGAAAAAACTGGCTCGAACCCTCTTGAGGCTTAAGCCTAGTTATATTTATTTCATTCTGTAGACTATATCTGCTGATATTGCTAACAGTCTTAATAACCACTTGATTTGAAAATTATGAATAATTGTTCATTTATCACTTCTAGGATTGTCCTCACTGTGGCAAGTCCATTTGTACCTGGAAAATAATAATAACCAGAGTTCATTTTTACCATTTTGTGCTAAATTTATCAAACTGAGTTATTTTTCTCGAAGTACAGCTATGGATTTATCTGTATACGTAGTTGTTGCCTCCTCGTTTCTGTTTGTATTTCCTCGGAATGTCTTTGTGTCGTTTGTTTTGGGTTGGAGCCTAATCTCTCTTTTCGGTTTACTGATAACTGTTATTGGTTACAAAGTAGGGCTCTCATCATATGAGGTAGCAAATAGCAAAGCTTGATATCATATCATAAGAATAGGGGAGGAACTAAGCCACTAATACTTGGCGCCACATGACACATTGTTCGATTTCTTATGCTGTAGGAGCATGTATTACTGGTGGGCACGACAGGGCTGAGCTTATGCTCAATGCGTAAGATGATTGTCGGTCTACTAAAGCAGGTAAGCTTATCTTATACTGACATTCTGCCTCCTATCTACTGGTTGTGCTCTTTTGTTTGCCCTCCATTCTATCCGGCTCCTTTGCTTTCGGTTATACCTCTTTACTACTCTCCAAGTTCGTTTTGGTACTGTGGGCTCTTCTTTCTCTAGCTTCTCTCCATTGACTTATGATTTTGGACCCTTCCCCATTCCCTATTTGTGCCCCCTGAATATTGGAATGCTGTAATGCTAAGTAGTAATAAATGAAGCACTAGCCCCTTACTGTGCTTGGGGATATATTTCTGCTTTTGTTTACTCTCACGGAATTGCTTCAACTATTTTTTCCTGTGGTTATGGGTCTATCAAGTCCTAGTGTGATTTGCATGTTGTCTCGTCTATACAAGTACTCCCTCTAAAGAAATATAAGGGCTTATATTTCTTTACGGAGGGAGTAATTGATAGCTAAAAACACATGAACATATCGTTTCATAGTTCCTTTATTTATATGGATTTATTATCATGCCATTTCACATTGCTAGTTATTTTGGATTATTGTGATACCTGGTGAACAAATGATTGCGACAATACTTTGAAGAGTGTGTCTTCATTAAGACTTATACTGCTGTTTATCGTTTTGCATGCAGTTATTCTAGTTTCATGGATGATTATTCTAGTGTTAGGTTGTTTTGTTAAACATTTTATTAGTATGCCACTTGCTGTCTGCCAATTTGAATATATTGTAATTGGCCAGTGGCCAATATATGTAGTTATGCTTTGTGTGATGTGTAATTTTTTCAAATTTGGCCACCTGGACGTTTAATACTCAATATCAAAATTACATGACTAATTCATCTCAAAAACTGCTTTAGTCATTAATAATATTTATGTTTTTTACTAGCATTATTAATATAAGTGGCGTGCAATTATTGCGTTGTCACAGATTACTTAAGGATATCTATATGGTTAGGAAAAAGAACGTTTTAGATAGGAAGATAGAGATGTGTTTTGTTAGGAAAGTTAGGATTCTATTGATAGTATCAAAGTTTAGCCTTCCCTGTAGATGTTAGGAAAACTAGTAACATCTAATCCTTGCACCCTGGTGGGCCAACCATTGCTCCTTGGAGCTATACCATCAACACTGTCATGTTCATCGGTATTAGGACCCGTACCTATCTTAGCCTGTGACATGCTTGATGTTGTGCAGTGTAAAGAAAGAAGTATCAATTGATATAAGATGATAAATGATCCCTTGCTTCTGGCTTGTACCACATAATTTTGTTGAAATTCTATTTGCTTGTGACTAGTTGAGCTCATACATTTCCAAAAAGTATGTGTATGAGATAGAAGCTTTCCAACTCCATGAGCCCGTCATATGCCCATTGTTCTTTTAGGCTCTACTCCAGACCAGTACACCAAATACTTCTAATGTTAGAAGTTGAAGATGTGCCATTATGTTACAAATTACCTATTATTGTTCTCTGTTTCTAATGTTGTCTAATATTGCTGATGAGATGGTTCACCTTTGGAACTTTCGGCACAATTTCCACAGTGATGGTGAAACTAATGTTCACTGTTTCAATAGTTGTGAGAATAACTCCCAACGAATTTTCCCGTATAAATAGCAAAGAATTGTCTGACTGATGATATTTCTTGCTTTGCAGGTATCTATCTAGAGCTACATTCTGCTGTCTGAGGTGCAGAAATGGGTTGTTTGGTGTAGATTATTCCATTTTGTATGCTCGACGATTCCCTATGCAGCATGCACTGATTAGCTGTGAAGTGCACTTGTAGGAATTAATCCTTGTTTTGCTCAATTCCATCTATCTGTCATCTAATTTCTGTAGACATTTGTCAGCTGGCTTCGTTAAATGAGTACTCACCATGTGGTTTATTTAATCTGCTCTATGCTTCCGTAGCAAGAACGTTTTGGCGGGTCCACCTGTCAAATTATCTTTCATTGCATTTTAGTGTGCGCTCGTGTGTTCGCGCTTTGATTTATCTTCTGTGTTGCATCTGGCGCGGAGATTTTGGTGTCGGGTTTCTGCCTATGTTCCAGCATGTGCCGTTTTGTGTGTTTTGGTTGAATTTGTGTCTGGTTCCGTCGCATCAGTCAGGCCTGGGAGTTGTGAAGAAGCTCATGTGTGTTGAATTGCGCCCGCCTTATATTTTGATTCAACCGGGCCTGGTTTCATTGCTATATTTTGATTTTGTTTGGATGAGCTATCTAACATTTGGATTCTTTTAAGAGTGTTTAAGAAATAAAGCCTCACTTCTCAAAAAAGATGAATAATCTAGCTGCTGTGATCAGGACAGCGATAGGCAATATTGGTGCGTTTGATGATATCTCTCTCAGACTGGGGGTAAAGACGATAGGCAAACCGCAAACAATCAGCATCAGCTAAGCAGATGTTGAGGAAATTATATTACACGTGATAGTTTCTGGTTTGTTCAAAAGCAGCGGTGCTTACACAGTTACACCTACTCCCTTCGTTTAGAATTACTTGTCGCTGTTATGGGTGTATCTAAATGTATATTAGTTCTAGATACATCCATTTCTACGACGAGTAGTTTGAAACGGAGGAAGTACGTACATACATAGTCACCTTATCCTACATACATAAATATATAATACAGTTTTTGTCGATTGGCAACGGGAGGTTGGCAAAGCTATCAGTCTTTGAGCGAAGCAAATGATGTGTGTACATGTGTGCAGTACCCGCGAAAGCAAATGTAATACGGTGCAGTACTATTTTTTGCCTGTCCTGTTCAGATTTTTTTTTGAAATGCCTGTTCTGAACCCAATTTTTTAATTAATAATAAATAATAATTCTGTAATTCCCAAACTAGTAACGATGAGTTGGAATTTTGAAAAATAGGAAGGACGCAATGATTAGTAGCATCCAGGCCTGGTCGCTGTTGCGAACCACGTCCACACCTGGACGCTATTGTTAGCAGCAGCATCCAGGCCTGGTCACTGTTGCGAACCACGTCCACACCTGGACGCTATTGTTAGCAGCGTCCCGTGTTTGGTTGAACCTGGCCTCCGTCCTGTTGGGGAACGTAGTAATTTCAAAAAATTTCCTACGCACACGCAAGATCATGGTGATGCATAGCAACGAGGGAAGAGTGTGATCTACGTACCCTTGTAGATCGACAACGGAAGCGTTTGGTTGATGTAGTCGTACGTCTTCACGGCCCGACCGATCAAGCACCGAAACTACGGCACCTCCGAGTTTTAGCACACGTTCAACTCGATGACGATCCCCGGACTCCGATCCAGCAAAGTGTCGGGGAAGAGTTCCGTCAGCACGACGGCGTGGTGACGATCTTGATGTACTACTGTCGCAGGGCTTCGCCTAAGCACCGCTACAATATTATCGAGGACTATGGTGGCAGAGGGCGCCGCACACGGCTAAGAATAAGATCACGTGGATCAACTTGTCTCTGGGGTGTCCCTGCCTCCGTATATAAAGGCTCAAGAGGGGGAGGCTGGCTGGCCATCACAGGGCGCGCCAGGAGGAGTCCTACTCCCTCCGGGAGTAGGACTTCTCCCCCAATCCTAGTTGGAATAGGATTCGCGAGGTGGGAAAAGAGAGAGAGAGAAGGAGGAGGGCGCCGGCCCCCTCTCTCCTTGTCCTATTCGGACTAGGGGGGAGGGGCGCGCAGCCCAGCCCTGGCTGCCTCTCCTCTTCTTCCACTAAGGCCCATTAAGGCCCATATAGCTCCCGGGGGTTCCGGTAACCTCCCGGTACTCCGGTAAAATCTCGATTTCATCCGGAACACTTCCGATATCCAAACATAGGCTTCCAATATATCAATCTTTATATCTCGATCATTTCGAGACTCCTCGTCATGTCCGTGATCACATCCGGGACTCCGAACAACCTTCGGTACATCATAATGCATAAACTTATAATATAACTGTCATCGTAACCTTAAGCGTGCGGACCCTACGGGTTCGAGAACAATGACATGACCGAGACACGTCTCCGGTCAATAACCAATAGCGGAACCTGGATGCTCATATTGGCTCCTACATATTCTACAAAGATCTTTATCGATCAGACCGCATAACAACATACGTTGTTCCCTTTGTCATCGGTATGTTACTTGCCCGAGATTCGATCGTCGGTATTCCAATATCTAGTTCAATCTCGTTACCGGCAAGTCTCTTTACTCGTTCTGTAATACATCATTCCGCAACTAACTCATTAGTTACAATGCTTGCAAGGCTTAAGTGATGTGCATTACCGAGAGGGCCTAGAGATACCTCTCCGACAATCGGAGTGACAAATCCTAATCTTGAAATACGCCAACCCAACATGTACCTTTGGAGACACCTGTAGAGCTCCTTTATAATCACCCAGTTACGTTGTGATGTTTGGTAGCACACAAAGTGTTCCTCTAGTAAACGGGAGTTGCATAATCTCATAGTCATAGGAACATGTATAAGTCATGAAGAAAGCAATAGCAACATACTAAACGATCGGGTGCTAAGCTAATGGAATGGGTCATGTCAATCAGATCATTCACTTAATGATGTGATCCCGTTAATCAAATAACAACTCCTTGTTCATGGTTAGGAAACATAACCATCTTTGATTAACGAGCTAGTCAAGTAGAGGCATACTAGTGACACTTTGTTTGTCTATGTATTCACACATGTATTATGTTTCCGGTTAATACAATTCTAGCATGAATAATAAACATTTATCATAATATAAGGAAATAAATAATAACTTTATTATTGCCTCTAGGGCATATTTCCTTCACGTCCGACCTAAGGGCAACTCGACGAGACGATCCAAACCGACGTGGATTTTCTCCGTTCTTTGTTCATTTGGATTGGTTAGGCGGACGCCAGTGTTCGTTTTTGTCCTGGTTCGTAGGTGTGTCCAACACGGACGAAAGCATTTCAAATTTGCACTGGATTTTGGAAACTTAAAAAATAAAACAGCCAGCAGAAGTCCTATTTATATTAATTAAATCTAAAAAAGTTAAATAAAAACTATAAAATCTATCACCGGCGGGCAGTATATATGGGCGGCGGCGGTGTTGTCCTCCTCCTTTGTCAGGTCGATATAGACTGGCGCCACCATGCACGGGAACACCTGCTGGAAGGCTTCCAGCTGCTGCTCCGCCTGCTGCTCGGTCTCTTTGTCAATCGCGCCCACCCACACGGACGCAGGGACGAAGCTAGAAAAAAAGTTTAATGGGGTCTTTTCTATGACAGTGGGGTCATGTTGTATAGATATACAATGATTACTACTTAGTTAGTGAAGGTTTTGCTAATTTCATAGGGATCAATTGACCCCAGTGCTAACAAGGTAGCTCCGTCCCTGCACGGACGTGCATGACACATACGCCGGCAATATGCTCCTACACGGACGTACTTTTGGGATCTCTATCAGCTGTGCGTGGCCTGAGCCCGGCACCAACTCGTGTGGTAGGTTCACATTGGGCTACGGCGCTGGCCCGCCATGCTCCCAAAAGTACTGGTAGCGGAGCACCGACATGTAGAAGCGAAAGCTTGGCCGCTGACTCAAGGTTGATTTATCTTTTCTCATAAACTAGTGAATTACCAACTATATTACCAAAGAGTAACAACCAAGTCATATATACATTGTACGCTTGCAACTATTGAATAAATTGTTCAGAATACCAAACAAAGAAGATTCAACGAGGTTGTGGAACAACTCACATGCACCATCCATAGGTCCAGGGGATGGTCCTAATGATGAGCGATTGATCCTAATGAGGAGCAGTCGGTGAGATGATGTTGCTCTTTGTGATGATTAATGATGTCCACGCTAGAGCTTGCTTACAACCCTGTGAGGTAAGGAGAGACTGCCACATGCGTATTAGGTTTAATAAGTCATGAAACCTCTATTTATACGAGGAAAACAACTCGGTTAAGCTTAGACAGAGCACCAATTGAACAACATGATTGGACGCCGTCCATACTGGCATCCACACCTGGACGCTGTTAGCAATAGAGTCCACCCTGGACGCTGTTATTTCTGGCGTGCTTCCTATTTCTACAATTTCCATCGGCCCTTTACCAGTTTCGGAATTACAGAATTATCATTTACTATTAATAAAAAACTGGTAGAGTTTGCCTTTGCAAAAATAATAAAAAACAAAAGGCAAGTCATGGGCCATGGGCTCTCGAACCATCAGAACGAAATGGGCCAGCGACACATCTTGCGTGCTGGTTCGCGTCCACTGCCATTCGCCCATTCCCCACGCGAGATGCGCAGCCGCCGCCGCCGCCGCCGCGTCCGCTCGCCGGCGGCCGGGCCGCTGGACGACGGCGACCTGCTCTCCGAGATCCTGCCCCGCCTCTCCCCGCAGCCCTCCTCCCTCCCGCGCGCGTCCCTCGTCTGCAAGCGCTGGCGCAGCATCGTCTCCGACCCCGGCTTCTTCCGCCGCTTCCGCCTCCGCCACCGCCGCAACCCTCATCTCCTCGGTTTCTTCGACAAGTACGATGATATGTCCTTCCTACCAACTCTGGATGCCCCCAATTGCGTCCCTCCCGGGCGCTTCTCCTTGCCGTTCGACGACGTCGATGATTACCGCTTTTCCCTTGGGTGCCGCCATGGCCTCCTACTCTTCTGGCCTATGAAGCGTTTCCAGGTCGTGGTGTGGGACCCCGTCACCGGAGACCAGCACCGCATTGCCGTTCCCCCGGGGTTCGACGGGACACACGGGGCGGTGCTTCGCGCCACCGGAGACGAACACTTCCAGGTGGTCTTGGTGGTGAGGCATTCGGATGACAAGCAACATACACCTGCGGTTGCCTGTGTTTACTCGTCAAAGACCGGCTTATGGGGAGATCGTATCTCGACACCGCTTCCATACCAACCTGATGTGAGCGGTTCTCCCAACACCATGCTTTATGAGTTTGATGCTGTGCTGGTTGGAGACTCACTTCACTGGATGCTTTCTGGGAATTTTGGTGGAATTCTCAAGTTTGATTTGGAGAAGCAGAGCCTAGCTGTGATACGAGTGCCGCCAGTGGATATGTATGGCCAGGGCAACTACTTCCAGGTTATGAGGGCCGAGGGCGGCGGGCTGGGTTTCCTCTTCATGTCAGTGTCAGACTACGCTGCCCAGTTATGGAAGAGGAAGACAGATTGTGATGGTGTTGCTTCATGGGAGCTTGGAAGAACTATTCAACTAGACAAGGTACTTTCTCTGAAGTCGGAGGATAAAAACCCCATAGCCCTATCGATACTAGGGTTTGCTGAGCAGAATAGTGCCGTTTTAATTTGGACAGTTAATGGCACCTTCATGATCCACCTTGACTCATTGAATTTCAAGAAGCTTGCCGAAACCACCGCAAGATGTTCTCACTATCATCCATTCGAAAGTGTCTACACTGCAGGTAATACCATGGATTACATTGTCGGTACAAAAAAAAAACAAATTATTATTCAACAATTGGCTGATGAAATTATGCTCTCGTCATTCCGTGTTAAGCCAACAATTTTAATTACTATCATATAATTTGTTTCTTTTGCTGCTTCATGGCCTCTTCAATGTACATCGATGATGTTCTGCAGTGTCTTGTTCTGATGTGTGTGTGGTCTCTTCTATGTAATGATTATGATTGACTAACAAAAATATATTCTGGTATTTCATTTTCTTTATGTTCTGTAGCCAGGCACTAGGCTGCAATTGGTTAGCTTCTTCTAGTTATTTTTGTGGTTTAAGTCAGAACTAGCAAACTGTCATCATTGTCTTATTATATGAATATCCATACGATAAAGCAATGCTTACCTGTGTATGTGTTCCAGAAATATATACAGTGATTACAAGATTGTCAAATCCCTTTATAGAATTTATTGTTTCCTGCCTGTTGAAGGATGATATAATTCTCAAATGGTAATGTTAGTGCATATCTGACGTGCCATTTTTTTTCCTGAAGAGGAGATACACAACAGCTGGAAGTCGACTACATGAAAACTGGCTTAAACCCTTTGAAGATTAGGCTTAGTTATATTTATTTTGTTCTGTATGTTACCTCTGCTGATATTTCTAACAAAGTTCAAATAAAAGATAACCACTTTGTTTGAAATTATGAGTAATTATTCATTTATCATCTGTAGGATTGCTCTCCATGTGGCAAGTCTATTTCTACCAGTAAACACTAATAAGCGGAGTTCATTTTCATCTTTTCGTGCTAAAATTATTTAAAGATGATTTAAATCATGATCCAACATGTTACCAAGATTTATTAGTATGAGATTTATTTTCCGATATGGCGTAGAATGAGCTTCAGGATAGCTCTAGATAACTTGTCCATTCTGACCAGTTAACAGTATGATTATCCATGTTCTTCATTTTTACGATATTAATGAGTATACGCTGTTATGGGAATATTCAGTAAACTAGCACAATGCCCATGCATTGCTATGAAGCCACCAAAAAAGTATGAGGAATTAAGCCATTTGTTTAGGATATCGTTGAAAGACGTTGGTGTCATGTGGCTGTTGGGCCGTTCATGGTTAAAATCATAGCGAAAATACAATATTACAAAGAGAGTTTTGCATGTGGCAAGCCTTGGATAACATTAAGAAAAGTAGGTCCTTTGCTAGATTTAAAGTGATACAACATTTCGAACTGTGAAACAAAAGAGGATAGAAATTAGTAAGGAGAGTGCACGAGGTCGTGGATCCGGTAGCAAGCTAGCAATAGAGGTCTATCGTCCTGTTGGAATTACAATTTACAGTTTGTTCACTCTCTCTTATGCTATGGTGAAGAACTAGAAGTATTGGTTGGGAATAGCAACTAAAACCAAGAGCACGGTTTTGAGTTGGAGTCTTATTCCAGTATTTGTTATTTGTACCTTTTACAAGTGTTGGTCTCACATGAAAGTAGTAGTGTATTTGTTTATTTGTGTTAGGTCCCACATGTGAGTAAAAGTGCATTTTTCTTGGAAGGCCGCTTGTCCTGCATGGGAGGTAGCTAGCAGTGCATTTGTTTATTTCTGGAGTTTGCTGGTCCTGCATGTGGGTAGAAGTGCATTTGCTTATTTGTGAAGTTTGCTGGTCCTAGATGTGAACTCACTGCCAACTCCAACCTTTGTAAGTAGAAGAGATAGAGGAAGAATAAAATATTTGACATAGGTGCGTTAATGTTTATCTGTTAGAGAAAGTAGAGTATTACTGTATCAAAATTGAGTTGCTTTTCTTGAATTTACAACAATGGATTTTCTAATACCTAGTTGACACGTGCTCGTTTCTATTTATCTTTTGTTGGAATGCCGTGGCTTCGTGTGCTTAGGGTTTTGAGCCTAAACTCACGTTTCTGCTTTATTGCTCGCTGGTATTGGTTATAGAGTAGGGCTCCCATTAAATGCGAAAGCTTCAGATGTATCATATGGATATGGTGCAGTAACAATCTTATATTCTTGATATGGAAATCAGGGGGACTGACTTGAGGATCAAGCCTTGAGCTCTTTCACCTTATCCTTGTGGCGGCGATGTTCTCTGCCCACATGACACGTTGTTTGACTTTTTATGTTTGTAGGAACACGTGTTGATGTTGGACACGATGGGGCTGAGCTTTTGGTTGATATGTAAGATGATTGTCTGGTTGGACATGCTATTTGACCTGTTGGTTGAGCAATTAAGCTTATCTCCAACTGATGTTCTACCTCCTCTACTGGATATGCTCCTTTGATTCCCTCCCTTCCGTCCAGCTTCCTTGCTTTCAGTTTACCTACTCCTTAGTACTCCCAAGTTTCTTCTGGTAATGTGGGTTCTTCTCCCTCTAGCCCCTCCGATGACTAATGGCTTAGGGCCTTCCTCTTTCTATATTGTGCTTATGTTTGTGCCTGCTTGGAAATGAGAATGTTGTCATATTAAGTAGTAGCAAATGAAGCACTAACCCTTATTGTGCTTTAGGGTTATATCTTTGTTTTTGTTTTACTTGTCATGGCTGCCTTCTACATTTTTTTCCTGTGGTTATGGGTCTATCAAGTCCTAGTGTGATTTGCATGTTGTCCTGTCTACACAAGTAAATAAGTGATAGCGAACAATACCCGCATATCTGGTTTCAGATTTCCTTTATTTATATGGTTGTATAGGTATGCCATTTTACATTGCTGCTTATTTTGGGTCATTGTGATACCTAGTGAACTAATGATTGTTCATTGCTGGAAGGCGGTTACTGTAGGTGGTTTTGTTAAATCTTATACTGCTAATCATCGTTTTACTTCGAGTTATTGTAGTAGCATAGTGTTGGGCAATTTTCATAGTTTCAGGCGGTTTTATTAAACATTTTCTCAGCACGTCACTCATTGTCCGCTAAACTTGCATAAATTTGTAATTGACCACTAGCCACTTAAATAATTTGGTCGGTCCGACATACATTGGCCGTGCTTTATCTGGAGTTAAGTTCTTCAATTTTGGCCATCATGGATGTTTAATAGCACTTCATAATCATGACTAGATTTGTCACATAAAACTGCTTCATCCCTAATAAGATCTTTTTAGTTTCACTAGCATAATCTTTGGTGTAGTGTTGAAATTATTGCTTGATGCTGTGAAGAGTACAAAGAAAATGGCAGTCATTTTGGATCTAAGGAAATTTCAGTTAATAAGACGAGACACATGATCCCTTGCTCCGATTTGTTAGTGTCTAGCTGGGTCTTGCATTTCTAAAAAGTATGCCTTTAGCTAGAAACCTGCCCCTTCTTTTCTACTCCATAAGACCATGAGCCTCTCATATGCCCATTGTTCTTTTAGCTTCTACTTAGATCAAATGTAGCAAAAAACTGCTTAATTTGAGGTCGAATGTGTGATACTACGCTACAAATTATGTAGTGTTTTCTTTTTCTTATGTTGTTTTTTCCTAATAACTCTGAGATGATTTAACTTCCACAATGGTGAAGCTAATGTTTTTCATTCGAGTCATACAGAAGTCATGAGAATAATTCCCAATGGATTCTCCTGAATGACTAGTAGAAAATTGTTTGGCTGATGGTATTGCTTGCTCCACAGGCCTCTTTACATTATTCTGGCGACTGAAATGCAGAAAGGGCTTGTCTGGTGTAGGACTGTAGGTATTTGCATTTTGTGTGTTCAACCAAGGAGATTGACCATCTATGTAGCATATGCGCTGATCAGCTGTGAAATGGACTTGTAAGAATTAATCGCTTAATTTGGTAACTCCTGTCTATTATCTGATTGTTGTGGACCGGCATGAATGGTGAAAGGTACATTGACTTGCTTCGGTTAATGAGTACTTGACTTGTGTTTCATTCAATTTGTTTTGCTTTATTTTTCACGCAAGCATGTTGTGGCAGGCTCCCTTGCCAATCGATCTTGCTTGCATTTCAGTGTGTATGCATGCGTGCAACCGTTTGGTTATCTTACGTGTAGTATCAGGCAGGTGGATGTTCTACCTCTGGTATCTGCTCATGTTCCGTGATGTCCCATTCTGCGTGTGTTTTTGTTTAATTTATATCTGGTTTGAAGTTGAGCATTTATAATCTTAGTTCTGGCTAATGAATGTTTGGAGAAGGTCATGTTCGTTGAATTCCACCTGCTTATCTGGCACTACTAGTATTTGCTAACGCATAAAGAGGTCAATCGGTGCTACTTGGCTCTCGTTGAGACGCTGCGGAGGCTAGGATGAATTTTGTAAATTTTGGGTTTTTATGAGTATAGTCATAAAATGTCTGTTTGCTGTGATCAGGACAGGGATAGGTAAATCAAAGCCAGAGCAATATCTACATTTACACATCGATGGCTGCCTAATCCCATGGTCCGGGAAAAAAGAGAGCTCCAGTTGCCATTTGTTCTACGGTATGGATCATCAGTTGCCCCTTTTCAGGGTGAGATTACCAGTGACATGTACTCCTAGTACTATTGTAGTAATATATACTCCCTCGGTTCCCTAATATGAGTCCTTAGAGATTCCACTATAGAGACTAACGCATTTTATAGTATAGATTCACTCATTTTACTCCGTATGTAGTCTATAATGAAATCTCTAAAAGGACTTATATTTAGGAACGGAGGAAGTACTCCCTCCTTCCATCTATATAGGGCCTAATGCGTTTTTCAAGACCGCCTTTGACTATTGATAAAATTAATACTACATGACATGCATACTATGAAAATTATATCATTGAAAGCTCCTTTCACATATGAATTTGATGATGTGCTTTGTGTAAGTTGCATGTCATATATTATTGCTCTAACATTTGGTCAAAGTTAGCCTCGAAAAATACATTAGGCCCTATATAGATGGAAGGAGGGAGTATGTTTTTTTTACTGCATATCAGAAAGCCTATTATGTGATAAGCCTTTGTTACTTCCTCCGTTCACTTTTATAAGTCGTTTCAGACAAGTGAAATTGAGCTGTTTTACATAATGTCTGAAACGTCTACAAAGCCTTATAAAAGTGGGCAGAGGGAGTACTTCATTACCATCAAGTAACAGCTATGTCTGGTTTTACCGAACACCAAAGCTAGGTGGTTCATTGACCTATTTATAATCAACTTTCTCTGAAAATACTCCCTAGCTATTTGCTTTCCGCGCACAATCAAGGACATACTCGATCTGGCAGGAACCCATTGCGTTTGCACAAATGGCGCTTGGATCCGTCAGGCCTGGTGGTGGGATGCGCGTCTTGGCGGCCTCGCTGAACGCGGTGCGGTCCGTCTGGCGCCCCCAACACCCCAACACCTGAGTGGCGGCATGGCGCGCCATTCCCATTGCGCTGCGCTTCGAGTCGGAGGTAAATGACGACATGCATTATGGGCCGTCCGGTGTTATGGAGCGACGTGCCCGCCGTGCAAGGCAGAGGGCGAAGGATGCTACGGTACACCTTGCGGTCGAGGCCACAGAGGCGGAGTTGTACGCCGCTGTGGTGCCGCAACAGGTGACCGGCACCCCTTGGTGCGGCAACCGTGTGGTGGAGGTGCCGGCCTCCAAGCACCAAGGGTCTATCGTCGATCTCACCTCCACGAGCGACGACCAGGGTGCGACCTTTGATGAGGAAGACTAGAGCGCAGGAGACGGCGGTGCCTCCTGTCCTATGTGGGCTCCATGGCGACTGGGCCTTCGCTTCGCGGGTCTCACGGCCGTTATATATGGGTACGGAAGGGAACAACAAGGACAAGGACGGACTCCGGCAAAGACTGGACTTGATTTTACATTGCACGTAATTATATAGACTTGAGGATTTGCTAATGAGATATTGGGTTGAGGACGAGGACATTTATAAGACATCTAAGAGCCTGAATCTGCCATGTCGGGCTGCAGCAGATGCTCTAAACCCGGGCAACGATTGAGAAGGAAGGATGATTAGATTAGAAAAGAAGCCCTGGCTGAATTTGTCTCATCTTCCTCCCAAAAAACAGAATTTGTCTCATCTGCCGTTTCGAGTGGGCCGGCGGAACCAATCAGCAGCAGAAACGGCCGGCCGGCTGACCGCGGCTGTTTTGCACTCCACCGTGACCGTGAGAGATTGGGGCCCACAGTCCACACGTGAGAGTGCGTACATAGGAAGGAGTAAATGGCGTGTGCTGGCCGGGCAGTCCCTGTCGAAGCGAGCTTTGGAGTTTTGCATGGTCGACGAGCAAGAGAGAGAGGTAGAAAGGGAATAAAGATAAAATAGGTGCGGGCCGGGAGATCAAGTCAGAGCATTTCGGTCGGTCCAAACGTATTTCAGACGGGCTGACCGGACGGATCCTCCAAAGGCAAGGCGTGGAGTGGAGTAGTAGTACTCCATTCTAGAAATCTTCTTCTTCGTCTTCCTCCCGTCCGGCGGCGGCCCGGTCCTCCGTTGGCGCTGGGGGATCCTTTCTTCCGCATCAGGTACCTACTTTGCAAGTAATTTTGAATTGGTGCCCAATCCTTCCTCCTCTCTCAATAACTATGTTTCTCCTTCCCCCAGCCCCCATCCTGCCTGACTGCTTGTGTGTTGTGTGGCCGAATTGGGTCACCACTCTCAAGGTTGCTTAACTCCGTAAGGTTTTGTGGTCTCAAGAAGCTCTCCTTCTGAACAATAGATAGATAGGCCACATATCTGCTTCTGTTTATCTCCTCAGGTTTTATTGCTTCGGTTTTCCTCTTTTACTTTAGTTTTCTGCTTTCTTGCTTGTACATATCTGCTTCTTTTCCCCCATCTAACGCTACGGGGAACATGATATCTTCTTCTGAATCTGGCTTTGTAACAAGCTGCCTACCCAAACAAAAAAATAATAATATCTTACCTGTATATGTGCTTTCCATTTTTGTCTGACATACTACTAATGTTGCATGGCAGCCCTTCTTAATTGTACCACTTTATTGCTCATTCCCTGCTCTTTTCTTGCTCCAAACCATGCAGGTTACTTACTGCAGCGCCGCAGTAAGAGAGAGAGAGAGAGAGAGAGAGAGAGAGATTGCTTCATGAATTGGACAACTGTCATATTATGCTACTGAAAGAAACTTAATTTCATTTCCATTTGTGTGCATCTGTATCATCCTTCATCAGCATGGCCGGAAGCTCGGATCATCGGCCTTTTAACCTGGCAGCAAGAGTCGTAGGAAAGAGACGACGACTCATACTACCTGCCAAGTTGAAGTCGGCGATACCCGCCATTGCTCTGGTTCTGTCGGCGGTGGCCATTGTTGCTGTCATAACTCAGCACCACCGGAACATCACCTACTTCCTCCGGCCGCTGTGGGACACGCCGCCCAAGCCCTTCACCGTCATCCCGCACTACTACGCCCCCAACACATCCATGGCCGAGCTGTGCGCGCTCCACGGCTGGCGCGCCCGCGCCTCCCCTCGCCGGGTCTTCGACGCCGTCCTCTTCAACAACGAGCTGGACATCCTGGAGATCCGCTACCGCGAGCTGCTCCCCTACGTCCACAAGCTGGTCATCCTGGAGGCCAACGCCACCTTCACCGGCATCCCCAAGCCGCTCTCCTTCGCCGAGAACCTGGAGCGCTTTGCGTTCGCGAGGTCCAAGATCGTCTACGACAGGCTCCCCGTCGCCACACCGAGACCGGGGTCTCGTCGCCGGGAAGAGCCATTCGACGTGGAGGCCCGGCACCGGCGCGCGCTGAACGCGCTGCTGCGGCGGTCGGGCGTCGCGGGCGGGGACGTGGTGATCATGGCGGACGCGGACGAGATCCCTGCTTCCGCCGCCGACATCGCAACTCGTTGTCGCTCACAGCGCCATCCTTGTCTCCGACGAGGTCCTGGGTCGACCTCGTCGAGGTCGACACTCCTCGCTCCCGCTCGTCACATCGCCCATGTCTTCGGCCTCGGATTTCTAATGTATTATGTCTAGAACCAACATGTGCGAATTCAAAATTCAGGAAAGTTTCAAATAGCTTGTGCACCACCACCACCACATTTGCCAAACCCGCCAACCAGTGAGGTCCCTGCTAGGGTTCGTGGATAACGACCAAAACCAACAAGAGTAGGACGAGAGCCAACCACCATTGTCCACAAGAGGTGGCGTTGGCTAACAACGGTGCTGTAGGAGGTGGAGGTTGGTCGGCACTAGGGTTTGTCCACCCATGGCGCCTTAAGGCAACACCGGGCTTTAGGAAGAGTTTCTCATCAACAACATGTTTATTAAAGATCTTTTGTCAATGTTATATTTCTTTTGTGGCTATATTGATGAAAAGAGTTCCCATGAAAAATATATTCGGTTTCCGTCATTACTTGGTCCCTTGACTGATACATGCCTGCACTCTCTTTGATGAGCAGGCAGCTAACATCATCATGCAAGTTCCAATCATTCAATCGGGAGGTACTGACATCATATGTTGGAAGATACATAATTCAGGAAAATGTACTTCCAAATCCGCATATAGAGCTTGCCTCCAGGATATGCAGGGACATGGAGCGCCAACACCCAGACAGGTACCTGTATGTGCAAAGCAAATTTTAAAATAGACTTATAGATCAAAGGAGATGGTACCCAGAGTATAAACTTTCACATGGAGGCTTCTTAGAAGAGCAATTCCAACAGGTACGAGGCCAGGTAGATTTTCTTATCATATTATAAAACATTGTGCAAGATGTGATCAAGAAGAAAATGATGTACTCATATTCTTCACTTGTCCTTTTGCTAAAGCTGCTTGGTTCTCTGAGCCTTGAAATATTAGGTTTGAATTATTTGTGCAAAACTTTGGTTCAATACTTCCAAAGTTCGAATTACCCCCATGCCTCTTTCAATAACATTACGGCTTTTCTTTGGTGTATTTGGAAGTTCAGGAATCATAACCTTCTTGGCAAGACATCAAACTCCTATGTAGGTATACGCAGCTATGCAAGCAATAATAAAAAGTCAAGATTTAGTATCTTCTACATATACTGCAGGTTCGCCAACAGAATTAATACAGGAAACGACGACATAATCTGCACACAAGCAGAAGCAGGGATGTTCATTAGAAATAAATGCTTAGATTACATGTTGCAAGGTTCACACTGATGTTGCATGGAAGTACACTATAGGCTCCAACAATGACTCAAGCAAAACTGGAATATGAACGAATGAACATGTATCTTAATCTCTGCAGCTCTCAAAAGTGTCGAATCTCAGGCGGAGGCTACAGCTCTACAGGTTGCCGTAAAAACAGCTTCTCACATCACTAACAACCAAATTACTTTCCTAGTGGACAATCTGACACTAGCTCAGGCAACGGCATTAAGGAATCTTCTTCAAGTCGCACTGGCAGATTAGAAGCCAACTAACAAACTTTTTTGCTGCAACAACCAACATTCAAGGTTCAAGCTCAGGTCTCCCATATTCCAAGGGAACTTCATGTAAAAGCTCACAGTTCTGCAACTTCTTCCTACAGAAATGATCATCATCTGAGCAAAAAAAAAAAAAATTGCTTGTTGCAGAGTAGACATGCAGCACTAGTAGAAAAAGGGCATTTTGTCCCGGTTCTAGAGGGCCTTTAGTCCCGGTTCTGGAACCGAGACTAAAGGGTCGTTACTAAGGGTGTGTTTGGTTCCTGGAATGGACTGGAATGTCATGGGTCGGACTTGTTCCTGGGCCTAGTTCTCGCGTTTGGTTGGTACATGGAACGGTAACCAACACGTCCCCGCAGAGCGAATATTCAGCCCAGATGCGGAACCGAGTGGAACCTCCAAATCGGGCGGACGACATGGAACCGCTCCTCGTCTCACCCCCGCAAACCCAATCGAGCCTCACCTGTCCTGGTGCGCCGTTGCCCCTCGTCTCTCTTCCTCCCTCGATCCAGTCCGCCACCCCGGTTCCTTCCGATTCTCGCCGCCGGCTGACTCTCCTTTC
>NC_041390.1:51633578-51713528 GCF_002162155.2 Triticum dicoccoides | reverse complement strand
ATCTGGAGCTGCGTGCCGGCGTTCTTGCAGCGGGACGGAGGTCTAGGTGGGATTCCGGCAGGCTAACATTGGCGCAGAGGTGCAGCAGACTCTCCTCTCCTGAAGGTATGAGCCTCTCTCACATCCCCGTGTATATGATGCAGCTGGTACTTTTTTCAATCATGGAGATTGTCCAGCCGAGAGAGCTAGTTCGGCTTGTGGTTGTTTTTTGATTCATGGCTGTTTTTTGATCCAATATCTACTCAAATAAATGATATCCAGTATGTGTTTGCAGTATATGCTAACGTGTAACTTCCTTTTTGATTCAAGGAAGAGAAGATCACGCAAGGAAGAGAAGATTTGTGTTCGGTGTGCTATCATTTATGTGTCAAGCTTGTCAATATATACTGATATGTTGCCTTTCTTAAAAATACAAATGAAGTGTTGCCCAAATTTTGAATTTTATGTCGTTTCATTTTTCATTCCGTTCTTCCAACCAAACACCGGAACGGAAACAACCCATTCTACTTTTTTGCCCATACCAAACATAGGAATGGAACCGACCCGTTCCTCTGAAATGAAACCATTTCATTCCATGACAATTGGTTCCTCAACCAAACACACCCTAAAGGCCCCCCCCCACCCCTTTAGTCCCGGTTCTTATACGAACCGAGACTAAAGGCCCTCCACGTGGTTGCTGCCTGGAGGTTCATCTTTAGTCCCGGTTGGTAACACCAACCGGTACTAAAATTTTTTTTTTCTCGATTTTTAAATTAATTTAAAAATAAATTTTTAATTTTTTTTTTGAACATAGGCTGTCAAAATCGGATGCAGATTTTCGTGCTAAACATTTTGATATATTATACGTTTTTTTCTGACGTCGTATGCAAAAGTTATAGCCATTTTACATTTTTCCTACACTTTTTGCAAAGCATGTTCAAATTTAAGTTTTAAATTTTCCTAACTAGTAGATGTAGTAACATAACTACTGAAGGAAATATGCCCTAGAGGCAATAATAAAGTTATTATTTATTTCCTTTTATCATGATAAATGTTTATTATTCATGCTAGAATTGTATTAACCGGAAACATAATACATGTGTGAATACATAGACAAAAACAGAGAGTCACTAGTATGCCTCTACTTGACTAACTCGTTAATCAAAGATGGTTATGTTTCCTAACCATAGAGATGAGTTGTCATTTGATTAATGGGATCACATCATTAGGAGAATGATGTGATTGACTTGACCCATTTCGTTAGCTTAGCACTTGATCGTTTAGTTTGTTGCTATTGCTTTCTTCATAACTTATACATGTTCCTATGACTATGAGATTATGCAACTCCCGTTTACCGGAGGAACACTTTGTGTGCTACCAAACGTCACAACGTAAGTGAGTGATTATAAAGGTGCTCTATAGGTGTTTCCGAAGGTACTTGTTGGGTTGGCGTATTTCGAGATTAGGATTTGTCACTCCGATTGTCGGAGAGGTATCTCTGGGCCCTCTCGGTAATGCACATCACTCAAGCCTTGCAAGCATTGCAACTAATAAGTTAGTTGCAGGATGATGTATTATGGAACGAGTAAAGTGTTGGAAATATGCCCTAGAGGCAATAATAAAAGCATTATTATTATATTTCCTTGTTCATGATAATTGTCTTTATTCATGCTATAATTGTGTTATCCGGAAATCGTAATACATGTGTGAATAATAGACACCAACATGTCCCTAGTAAGCCTCTAGTTGACTAGCTCGTTGATCAACAGATAGTCATGGTTTCCTGACTATGGACATTGGATGTCATTGATAACGAGATCACATTATTAGGAGAATGATGTGATGGACAAGACCCAATCCTAAACATAGCATAAGATCGTATAGTTCGTTTGCTAGAGTTTTTCCAATGTCAAGTATCCTTTCCTTAGACCATGAGATCGTGTAACTCTTGGATACCGTAGGAGTGCTTTGGGTGTACCAAACGTCACAACGTAACTGGGTGACTATAAAGGTATACTACGGGTATCTCTGAAAGTGTCTGTTGGGTTGACACGGATCAAGACTGGGATTTGTCACTCCGTATGACGGAGAGGTATCACTGGGCCCACTCGGTAATGCATCATCATTATGAGCTCAAAGTGACCAAGTGTCTGGTCACGGGATCATGCATTATGGTACGAGTAAAGTGACTTGCCGGTAACGAGATTGAACAAGGTATTGGGATACCGACGACCGAATCTCGGGCAAGTAGCATACCGATTGACAAAGGGAATTGTATACGGGGTTGCTTGAATCCTCGACATCGTGGTTCATCCGATGAGATCATCGAGGAGCATGTGGGAGCCAACATGGGTATCCAGATCCCGCTGTTGGTTATTGACCGGAGAGCAATCTCGGTCATGTCTACATGTCTCCCGAACCCGTAGGGTCTACACACTTAAGGTTCGGTGACGCTAGGGTTGTAGGGATATGTATATGCAGTAACCCGAATGTTGTTCGGAGTCCCGGATGAGATCCCGGACGTCAGGAGAAGTTCCGGAATGGTCCGGAGGTAAAGAATTATATATAGGAAGTGCTCTTTCGGTCATCGGGACAAGTTTCGGGGTCACCGGTATTGTACCGGGACCACCGGAAGGGTCCCGGGGGTCCACCGGGTGGGGCCACCTATCCCGGAGGGCCCCATGGGCTGAAGTGGGAAGGGATCCAGCCCAAAGTGGGCTGGGGCACCACTTCCCCTAGGGCCCATGCGCCTAGGGTGGGGGAAACCCTAAAGGGGGCGCCCCCTTGCTTGGGGGGCAAGCCCCCCACCCCTTGGCCGCCACCCCCCTAGGAGATTGCATCTCCTAGGGCCGGAGCCCCCCCTTGGCGAAGCCCTGCCGGAGTACTGCAGCTCCATCATCACCACGCCGTCGTGCTGCTGCTGGAGCCATCTTCCTCAACCTCTCCTTTCCCCTTGCTTCATCAAGAAGAAGGAGACGTCACGCTGACCGTACGTGTGTTGAACGCGGAGGTGCTGTCCGTTCGGCCCTAGAATCTCCGGTGATTTGGATCACGTCGAGTACGACTCCCTCATCCCCGTTCTTTGAACGCTTCCGCTCGTGATCTACAAAGGTATGTAGATGGATCCGATCACTCATTGCTAGATGAACTCATAGATGGATCTTGGTGAAACCGTAGGAATTTTTTTGTTTTCTGCAACGTTCCCCAATAGTGGTATCAGAGCCAGGTTTATGCGTAGTTCTCTTTGCACGAGTAGAACACAATTTGTTGTGGGCGTAGATGTTGTCAACTTTCTTGCCGCTACTAGTCTTATCTTGCTTCAGCGGTATTGTGGGATGAAGCGGCCCGGACCAACCTTACACGTACGCTTACGTGAGACCGGTTCCACCGACTAACATGCACTAGTTGCATAAGGTGGCTGGCGGGTGTCTGTCTCTCCCACTTTAATTGGAGCGGATTCGATGAAAAGGGTCCTTATGAAGGGTAAATAGAAGTTGACAAATCACGTTGTGGCTTTCACGTAGGTAAAAAAACATTCTTGCTAGAACCCTATTGCAGCCACGTAAAACTTGCAACAACAATTAGAGGACGTCTAACTTGTTTTTGCAGCAAGTGTTCTGTGATGTGATATGGCCAAAGTTGTGATGAATGATGAATGATATATATGTGATGTATGAGATCATGTTCTTGTAATAGGAATCACGACTTGCATGTCGATGAGTATGACAACCGGCAGGAGCCATAGGAGTTGTCTTTATTTTTGTATGACCTACGTGTCATTGAGAAACGCCATGTAAATTACTTTACTTTATTGCTAAACGTGTTAGCCATAGTAGTAGAAGTAATAGTTGGCGAGCAACTTCATGGAGACACGATGATGGAGATCATGATGATGGAGATCATGGTGTCATGCCGGTGACAAGATGATCATGGAGCCCCAAGATGGAGATCAAAGGAGCTATGTGATATTGGCCATATCATGTCACTATTATTATTTGATTGCATGTGATGTTTATCATGTTTTGTACATCTTGTTTACTTAGAACGACGGTAGTAAATAAGATGATCCCTCATAATAATTTCAAGAAAGTGTTCCCCCTAACTATGCACCGTTGCGACAGTTCGTTGTTTCGAAGCACCACGTGATGATCGGGTGTGTTAGGTTCCAACGTTCACATACAACGGGTGTAAGACAGATTTACACATGCAAACACTTAGGTTGACTTGACGAGCCTAGCATGTACATACATGGCCTCGGAACACAGAAGACCGAAAGGTCGAGCATGAGTCGTATAGAAGATATGATCAACATGAAGATGTTCACCGACGTTGACTAGTTCGTCTCACGTGATGATCGGACACGGCCTAGTTAACTCGGATCATGTTATACTTAGATGACTGGAGGGATGTCTATCTGAGTGGGAGTTCATTGAATAATTTGATTAGATGAACTTAATTATCATGAACTTAGTCTAAAATCTTTACAATATGTATTGTAGATCAAATGGCCAACATTGTCCTCAACTTCAACGCGTTCCTAGAGAAAACCAAGCTGAAAGACGATGGCAGCAACTATACGGACTGGGTCCGGAACCTGAGGATCATCCTCATAGCTGCCAAGAAAGATTATGTCCTACAAGCACCGCTAGGTGACGCACCCGTCCCACAGAACCAAGACGTTATGAACGCTTGGCAGACACGTGCTGATGATTACTCCCTCGTTCAGTGCGGCATGCTTTACAGCTTAGAACCGGGGCTCCAAAAACGTTTTGAGAGACACGGAGCATATGAGATGTTCGAAGAGCTGAAAATGGTTTTCCAAGCTCATGCCCGGGTCGAGAGATATGAAGTCTCCGACAAGTTTTTCAGCTGTAAGATGGAGGAAAATAGTTCTGTCAGTGAGCACATACTCACAATGTCTGGGTTACATAACCGCTTGACTCAGCTGGGAGTTAATCTCCCGAATGACGCAGTCATTGACAGAATCCTTCAGTCGCTTCCACCAAGCTACAAGAGCTTTGTGATGAACTTCAATATGCAGGGGATGCAAAAGACCATTCCTGAATTATTTGCAATGCTGAAATCAGCAGAGGTAGAAGTCAAAAAGGAACATCAAGTGTTGATGGTGAATAAAACCACTAAGTTCAAGAAAGGCAAGGGTAAGAAGAACTTCAAGAAGGACGGCAAGGGAGTTGCCGCGCCCGGTAAGCAAGCTACCGGGAAGAAGCCAAAGAATGGACCCAAGCCCGAGACTGAGTGCTTTTATTGCAAGGGAAGTGGTCACTGGAAGCGGAACTGCCCCAAATACTTAGCGGACAAGAAGGCCGGCAAAACAAAAGGTATATGTGATATACATGTAATTGATGTGTACCTTACCAGTACTCGTAGTAGCTCCTAGGTATTTGATACCGGTGCAGTTGCTCACATTTGTAACTCAAAGCAGGAGCTGCGGAATAAGCGGAGACTGGCGAAGGACGAGGTGACGATGCACGTCGGGAATGGTTCCAAGGTCGATGTGATCACCGTCGGCATGCTACCTCTACATTTACCTATGGGATTACTTTTAAACCTCAATAATTGTTATTTAGTGCCAGCTTTGAGCATGAACATTGTATCAGGATCTCGTTTAATTTGAGATGGCTACTCATTTAAATCCGAGAATAATGGTTGTTCTATTTATATGAGAGATATGTTTTATGGTCATGCTTCGATGGTGAATGGTTTATTCTTAATGAATCTCGAGCGTAATGCTACACATGTTCATAGTGTGAATACCAAAAGAGTAAGGTTGATAATGATAGTCCCACATACTTGTGGCACTGCCGCCTTGGTCACATAGGTGTCAAACGCATGAAGAAGCTCCATGCAGATGGACTTTTAGAGTCTCTTGATTATGAATCATTTGACACGTGCGAACCATGCCTCATGGGTAAAATGACCAAGACTCCGTTCTCAGGAACAATGGAGCGAGCAACCAACTTATTGAAAATCATACATACTGATGTGTGCGGTCCAATGAGTGTTGAGGCTCGCGGTGGCTATCATTATGTTCTCACCCTCACCGATGACTTGAGTAGATATGGGTATGTCTACTTAATGAAACACAAGTCTGAGACCTTTGAAAAGTTCAAGGAATTTCAGAGTGAGGTTGAAAATCAACGTGACAAGAAAATCAAGTTCTTGCGATTAGATCGTGGAGGAGAATACTTGAGTCACGAATTTGGCACACACTTATGAAAATGTGGAATAGTTTCACAACTCACGCCACCTGGAACACCTCAGCGTAATGGTGTGTCCGAACGTCGTAATCGCACTCTATTGGATATGGTGCGATCTATGATGTATCTTACCGATTTACCGCTGTCATTTTGGGGCTATGCTTTAGAGACTGCCGCATTCACTTTAAATAGGGCTTCGTCGAAATCCGTTGAGACGACACCGTATGAATTATGGTTTGGGAAGAAACCTAAGCTGTCATTTCTAAAAGTTTGGGGATGCGATGCTTATGTCAAGAAACTTCAACCTGAAAAGCTCGAACCCAAGTCAGAAAAATGCATCTTCATAGGATACCCTAAAGAAACTGTTGGGTATACTTTCTACCTCAGATCCGAAGGCAAGATCTTTGTTGCCAAGAATGGGTCCTTTCTAGAGAAAGAGTTTCTCTCGAAAGAAATAAGTGGGAGGAAGGTAGAACTTGATGAAGTATTACCTCTTGAACCGGTAAGTGGCGCAGCTCAAGAAAATGTTCCTGAGGTGCCTGCACCGACTAGAGAGGAAGTTAATGATCATGAAACTTCAGATCAAGTTGCTACTGAACTTCGTAGGTCCACAAGGACACGTTCCGCACCAGAGTGGTACAACAACCCTGTCTTGGAAATCATGTTGTTAGACAACGGTGAACCTTCGAACTATGAAGAAGCGATGGCGGGCCCGGCTTCCGACAAATGGCTAGAAGCCATGAAATCCGAGATAGGATCCATGTATGAAAATGAAGTATGGACTTTGACTGACTTGCCCGTTGAGAGGCGAGCCATAGAAAATAAATGGATCTTTAAGAAGAAGACAGACGCGGATGGTAATGTGACCATCTACAAAGCTCGGCTTGTCGCTAAGGGTTATCGACAAGTTCAAGGGGTTGACTACGATGAGACTTTCTCACCGGTAGCGAAGCTAAAGTCCGTCCGAATCATGTTAGCAATTGCCGCATTCTATGATTATGAGATATGGCAAATGGACGTCAAAACGACATTCCTTAATGGTTTCCTTAAGGAAGAATTGTATATGATGCAGCCGGAAGGTTTTGTCGATCCTAAGAATGCTGACAAGGTGTGCAAGCTCCAATGCTCGATTTATGGGCTGGTGCAAGCATCTCGGAGTTGGAACATTTGCTTTGATGAGATGATCAAAGCGTTTGGGTTTACGCAGACTTATGGAGAAGCCTGCGTTTACAAGAAAGTGAGTGGGAGCTCTATAGCATTTCTCATATTATATGTAGATGACATACTTTTGATGGGAAATGATATAGAACTCTTGGACAGCATTAAGGCCTACTTGAATAAGAGTTTTTCAATGAAGGACCTTGGAGAAGCCGCATATATATTAGGCATCAAGATCTATAGAGATAGATCAAGACGCCTCATAGGTCTTTCACAAAGCACATACTTTGATAAGATATTGAAGAAATTCAATATGGATCAGTCTAAGAAGGGGTTCTTGCCTGTGTTACAAGGTGTGAAATTGAGCTCAGCTCAATGTCCGACCACGGCAGAAGATATAGAAGAGATGAGTGTCATCCCCTATGCCTCAGCCATAGGTTCTATTATGTATGCCATGCTGTGTACCAGACCTAATGTAAACCTTGCCGTAAGTTTGGTAGGAAGGTACCAAAGTAATCCCGGCAAGGAACACTGGACAGCGGTCAAGAATATCCTGAAGTACCTGAAAAGGACTAAGGAAATGTTTCTCGTTTATGGAGGTGACAAAGAGCTCGTCGTAAAGGGTTACGTCGACGCTAGCTTCGACACAGATCTGGATGACTCCAAGTCACAAACCGGATATGTTTATATTTCGAATGGTGGGGCAGTAAGCTGGCGCAGTTGCAAGCAGAACGTCGTGGCAGGATCTACATGTGAAGCGGAGTACATGGCAGCCTCAGAGGCAGCGCATGAAGCAATTTGGGTGAAGGATTTCATCACCGACCTAGGAGTCATACCAAATGCGTCGGGGCCAATCAAACTCTTCTGTGACAACACTGGAGCTATTGCACTTGCCAAGGAGCCCAGGTTTCACAAGAAGACCAGGCACATCAAGCGTCGCTTCAACTCCATTCATGAAAATGTTCAAGATGGAGACATACATATTTGTAAAGTACATACGGACCTGAATGTAGCAAATCCGTTGACTAAACCTCTCCCTAGAGCAAAACATGATCAACACCAGAATTCCATGGGTGTTCGATTCATCACAATGTAACTAGATTATTGACTCTAGTGCAAGTGGGAGACTGTTGGAAATATGACCTAGAGGCAATAATAAAAGCATTATTATTATATTTCCTTGTTCATGATAATTGTCTTTATTCATGCTACAATTGTGTTATCCGGAAATCGTAATACATGTGTGAATAATAGACACCAACATGTCCCTAGTAAGCCTCTAGTTGACTAGCTCGTTGATCAACAGATAGTCATGGTTTCCTGACTATGGACATTGGATGTCATTGATAACGAGATCACATCATTAGGAGAATGATGTGATGGACAAGACCCAATCCTAAACATAGCATAAGATCGTGTAGTTCGTTTGCTAGAGTTTTTCCAATGTCAAGTATCCTTTCCTTAGACCATGAGATCGTGTAACTCCCGGATACCGTAGGAGTGCTTTAGGTGTACCAAACGTCACAACGTAACTGGGTGACTATAAAGGTATACTACGGGTATCTCCGAAAGTGTCTGTTGGGTTGACACGGATCAAGGACTGGGATTTGTCACTCCGTATGACGGAGAGGTATCACTGGACCCACTCGGTAATGCATCATCATTATGAGCTCAAAGTGACCAAGTGTCTGGTCACGGGATCATGCATTACGGTACGAGTAAAGTGACTTGCCGGTAACGAGATTGAACAAGGTATTGGGATACCGACGATCGAATCTCGGGCAAGTAGCATACCGATTGACAAAGGGAATTGTATACGGGGTTGCTTGAATCCTCGACATCGTGGTTCATCCGATGAGGTCATCGAGGAGCATGTGGGAGCCAACATGGGTATCCAGATCCTGCTATTGGTTATTGACCGGAGAGCAATCTCGGTCATGTCTACATGTCTCCCGAACCCGTAGGGTCTACACACTTAAGGTTCGGTGACGCTAGGGTTGTAGGGATATGTATATGCAGTAATCCGAATGTTGTTCGGAGTCCCGAATGAGATCCCGGACGTCACGAGGAGTTCCGGAATGGTCCGGAGGTAAAGAATTATATATAGGAAGTGCTATTTCGGCCATCGGGACAAGTTTCGGGGTCACCGGTATTGTACCGGGACCACCGGAAGGGTCCCGGGGGTCCACCGGGTGGGGCCACCTATCCCGGAGGGCCCCATGGGCTGAAGTGGGAAGGGATCCAGCCCAAAGTGGGCTGGGGCGCCATTTCCCCTAGGGCCCATGCGCCTAGGGTGGGGGAAACCCTAAAGGGGGGGCGCCCCCTTGCTTGGGGGGCAAGCCCCCCACCCCTTGGCCGCCGCCCCCTAGGAGATTGCATCTCCTAGGGCCGGAGCCCCCCCTAGGCCCTCCTATATATAGTGGGGGGGATGGAGGACCTCTTACCTTTGCTTTTGGTGCCTCCCTCTCCCTCTCCAACACCTCCTCCTCCTCCATAGAGCTTGGCGAAGCCCTGCCGGAGTACTGCAGCTCCATCACCACCACGCCATCGTGCTGCTGCTGGAGCCATCTTCCTCAACCTCTCCTTCCCCCTTGCTGGATCAAGAAGAAGGAGACGTCATGCTGACCGTACGTGTGTTGAACGCGGAGGTGCCGTCCGTTCGGCGCTAGAATCTCCGGTGATTTGGTTCACGTCGAGTACGACTCCCTCATCCCCGTTCTTTGAACGCTTCCGCTCGCGATCTACAAAAGTATGTAGATGGATCCGATCACTCGTTGCTAGATGAACTCATAGATGGATCTTGGTGAAACCGTAGGAAAATTTTTGTTTTCTGCAACGTTCCCCAACATAAAGAGACTTGCCGGTAACGAGATTGAACTAAGTATTGAGAAACCGACGATCGAATCTCGGGCAAGTAACATACCGATGACAAAGGGAACAACGTATGTTGTTATGCGGTCTGACCGATAAAGATCTTCGTAGAATATGTAGGAGCCAATATGAGCATCCAGGTTCCGCTATTGGTTATTGACCGGAGATGTGTCTCGGTCATGTCTACATAGTTCTCGAACCCGTAGGGTCCGCACGCTTAAAGTTCGGTGACGATCGTAATTAGGGTTTTTGTGTTTTGATGTACCGAAGGTTGTTCGGAGTCCCAGATGTGATCGCGGACATGACCAGGAGTCTCGAAATGGCCGAGACATAAAGATTGATATATTGGAAGCCTATATTTGGATATCGGAAACGTTCCGGATGAAATCGGGATTTTACCGGAGTACCGGGGGTTACCGGAATCTCCGCGGGGGTTATTGGGCCTACATGGGCCATAAGGGAGAAGAGGAGGGCCGGCCAGGGCAGGCCGCGCGCCCCCTCTCCCCCTAGTCCGAATAGGACAAGGAAGGGGGGGCGGCGGCGCCCCCCTTTCCTCTTTCTCCCTTCCTCCTTCCTTTTCCAACAAGGTAAGAGGGGGGAGTCCTACTCCCGGTTGGAGTAGGACTCCTCCAGGCGCACCCTTAGGGCCGGCCGCACCTCCCCCTCTCCCTCCTTTATATACTGAGGCAAGGGAGCACCCCATGACACAAGTTGATCATTGTGATCATTCCTTAGCCGTGTGCGGTGCCCCCTTCCACCATATTCCACCTCGGTCATATCGTAGCGGTGCTTAGGCGAAGCCCTGCGTCGGTAGTACATTATCACTTGGATCGGTCGGATCGGGAAGACGTACGACTACTTCCTCTACATTGTGTCAACACTTCCGTTGCCGGTCTACGAGGGTACGTAGACAACACTCTCCCCTCTCGTTGCTATGCATCACCATGATCTTGCGTGTGCGTAGGAATTTTTTTGAAATTACTACGTTCCCCAACAGTGGCATCCGAGCTTAGGTTTTATGTGTTGATGTTGTGCACGAGTAGAACACAAGTGAGTTGTGGGCGATATAAGTCATACTGCTTACGAGCATGTCATACTTTGGTTCAGCGGTATTGTTGGATGAAGCAGCCCGGACCGACATTACGCGTACGCTTACGCGAGACTGGTTCTACCGACGTGCTTTGCACACAGGTGGATGGCGGGTGTCAGTTTCTCCAACTTTAGTTGAACCAAGTGTGGCTACGCCCGGTCCTTGCGAAGGTTACAACAACACCAACTTGACAAACTATCATTCTGGTTTTGATGCGTAGGTAAGAACGGTTCTTGCTAAGCCCGTAGCAGCCACGTAAAAACTTGCAACAACAAAGTAGAGGACGTCTAACTTGTTTTTGCAGGGCATGTTGTGATGTGATATGGTCAAGACATGATGCTAAATTTTATTGTATGAGATGATCATGTTTTGTAACCGAGTTATCGGCAACTGGCAGGAGCCATATGGTTGTCGCTTTATTGTATGCAATGCAATTGCGCTGTAATGCTTTACTTTATCACTAAGCGGTAGCGATAGTCGTGGAAGCATAAGATTGGCGAGACGACAATGATGCTACGATGGTGATCAAGGTGTCGCGCTGGTGACGATGGTGAACATGAAGGTGCTTCGGAGATGGATATCACAAGCACAAGATGATGATGGCCATATCATATCACTTATATTGATTGCATGTGATGTTTATCTTTTATGCATCTTATCTTGCTTTGATTGACGGTACCATTTTAAGATGATCCCCACTAAATTATCAAAGTATAAGTGTTCTCCCTGAGTATGCACCGTTGCGAAAGTTCTTCGTGCTGAGACACCACGTGATGATCGGGTGTGATAGGCTATACGTTCAAATACCACGGGTGCAAAACAGTTGCACACGCGGAATACTCACGTTTAACTTGACGAGCCTAGCACATATGGCCTCGGAACACGGAGACTGCAAGGTCGAGCATGAATCATATAGTAGATATGATCAACATATTGATGTTCACCATTGATACTACTCCATCTCACGTGATGATCGGACATGGTTTAGTTGATTTGGATCACGTGATCACTTAGAAGATTAGAGGGATATCTTTCTAAGTGGGATTTCTTAAGTAATATGATTAATTGAACTTAAATTTATCATGAACTTAGTACCTGATAGTATCTTGCTTGTCTATGTTTGATTGTAGATAGATGGCTCGTGTTGTTGTTCTGTTGAATTTTAATGCGTTCCTTGAGAAAGCAAAGTTGAAAGATGATGGTAGCAATTACACAGATTGGGTCCGTAACTTGAGGATTATCCTCATTGCTGCATAGAAGAATTACGTCCTAGAAGCACCGCTAAGTGCCAAGCCTGCTGCAGGAGCGACACCAAATGTTATGAACGTCTGGCAGAGCAAAGCTGATGACTACTCGATAGTTCAGTGTGCCATGCTTTACGGCTTAGAACCGGGTCTTCAACGACGTTTTGAAGGTCATGGAGCATATGAGATGTTCCAGGAGTTGAAGTTAATATTTCAAGCAAATGCCTGAATTGAGAGATATGAAGTCTCCAATAATTTCTATAGCTGCAAGATGGAGGAGAATAGTTCTGTCAGTGAACATATACTCAAAATGTCTAGGTATTATAATCACTTGACTCAACTGGGGGTTAATCTTCCTGTTGATAGTGTCATTGACAGAGTTCTTCAATCAGTGCCACCAAGCTACAAAAGCTTCGTGATGAACTATAATATGCAAGGGATGAATAAAACTATTCATGAGCTCTTCGTGATGCTAAAAGCCGCGGAGGTAGAAATCAAGAAGGAGCATCAAGTGTTTATGGTCAATAAGACCACCAGTTTCAAGAAAAAGGGCAAAGGGAAGAAGAAAGGGAACTTCAAGAAGAACAACAAACAAGTTGCTGCTCAGGAGAAGAAACCCAAGTCTGGACCTAAGCCTGAGACTGAGTGCTTCTACTGCAAGCAGACTGGTCACTGGAAGCGGAACTGCCCCAAGTATTTGGCGGATAAGAAGGATGGCAAAGTGAAGAAAGGTATATGTGATATACATGTTATTGATGTGTACCTTACTAATGCTCGCAGTAGCACCTGGGTATTTGATACTGGTTCTGTTGCTAACATTTGCAACTCGAAACAGGGGCTATGGATTAAGCGAAGATTGGCTAAGGACGAGGTGACGATGCGCGTGGGAAATGGTTCCAAAGTCAATGTGATCGCGGTCGGCACGCTACCTCTGCATCTACCTTCAGGATTAGTATTAGACCTAAATAATTATTATTTGGTGCCAGCGTTGAGCATGAACATTATGTCTGGATCTTGTTTGATGCGAGACGGTTATTCATTTAAATCAGAGAATAATGGTTGTTCTATTTATATGAGTAATATCTTTTATGGTCATGCACCCTTGAAGAGTGGTCTATTTTTGATGAATCTCGATAGTAGTGATACACATATTCTAATGTTGAAATCAAAAGATGCAGAGTTGATAATGATAGTGCAACTTATTTGTGGCACTGCCGTTTAGGTCATATCGGTGTAAAGCGCATGAAGAAACTCCATACTGATGGACTTTTGGAACTACTTGATTATGAATCACTTGGTACTTGCGAACCGTGCCTCATGGGTAAGATGACTAAAACACCGTTCTCCGGTACTATGGAGAGAGCAACAGATTTGTTGGAAATCATACATACAGATGTATGTGGCCCAATGAATGTTGAGGCTCGTGGCGGATATCGTTATTTTCTCACTTCCACAGATGATTTAAGCAGATATGGGTATATCTACTTAATGAAACATAAGTCTGAAACATTTGAACAGTTCAAAGAATTTCAGAGTGAAGTTGAAAATCATCGTAACAAGAAAATAAAGTTTCTACGATCTGATCGTGGAGGAGAATATTTGAGTTACGAGTTTGGTCTACATTTGAAACAATGCGGAATAGTTTCGCAACTCACGCCACCCGGAACACCACAGCGTAATGGTGTGTCCGAACGTCGTAATCGTACTTTATTAGATATGGTGCGATCTATGATGTCTCTTAGTAATTTGCCGTTATCGTTTTGGGGTTATGCTTTACAGACGGCTGCATTCACGTTAAATAGGACACCATCGAAATCCGTTGAGACGACGCCTTATGAACTGTGGTTTGGCAAGGAACCAAAGTTGTCGTTTCTGAAAGTTTGGGGCTGCGATGCTTATGTGAAAAAGCTTCAACCTGATAAGCTCGAACCCAAATCGGAGAAATGTGTCTTCATAGGATACCCAAAGGAGACTGTTGGGTACACCTTCTATCACAGATCCGAAGGCAAAATTTTTGTTGCTAAATTCGGAGTTTTTCTAGAGGAGTTTCTCTCGAAAGAAGTGAGTGGGAGGAAAGTAGAACTTGATGAGGTAACTGTACTTGCTCCCTTATTGGAAAGTAGGACATCACAGAAACCGGTTTCTGTGACACCTACACCAATTAGTGATGAAGCTAAAGATAATGATCATGAAACTTCAGATCAGGTTACTACCGAACCTCGTAGATCAACCAGAGTAAGATCCCACCAGTGTGGTACGGTAATCCTGTTCTGGAAGTCATGCTACTAGATCATGATGAACCTACGAACTATGAAGAAGCGATGGTGAGCCCAGATTCTACAAAATGGCTAGAAGCCATGAAATCTGAGATGGGATCCATGTATGAGAACAAAGTGTGGACTTTGGTTGACTTGCCCTTTGATCGGCAAGCAATTGAGAATAAATGGATCTTCAAGAAGAAGACTGACGCTGACGGTAATGTTACTGTCTACAAAGCTCGACTTGTTGCAAAAGGTTTTCGACAAGTTCAAGGGATTGACTACGATGAGACCTTCTCACCCGTAGCGATGCTTAAGTCTGTCCGAATCATGTTAGAAATTGCCGCATTTTATGATTATGAAATTTGGCAAATGGATGTCAAAACTGCATTCCTGAATGGATTTCTGGAAGAAGAGTTTTATATGATGCAACCAGAAGGTTTTGTCGATCCAAAGGGAGCTAACAAAGTGTGCAAGCTCCAGCGATCCATTTATGGACTGGTGCAAGCCTCTCGGAGTTGGAATAAACGCTTTGATAGTGTGATCAAAGCATTTGGTTTTGTACAGACTTTTGGAGAAGCCTGTATTTACAAGAAAGTGAGTGGGAGCTCTGTAGCATTTTTGTAATTATATGTGGATGACATATTATTGATTGGAATGTTGGGGAACGTAGTAATTTCAAAAAAATTCCTACGCACACGCAAGATCATGGTGATGCATAGCAACGAGAGGGGAGAGTGTTGTCTACGTACCCACGCAGACCGACTGCGGAAGCGTTGATGCAACATAGAGGAAGTAGTCGTCCGTCTTCCCGATCCGACCGATCCAAGCACCGTTACTCCGGCACCTCCGAGTTCTTAGCACACCTACAACTCGATGACGATCCCCGGGCTCCGATCCAGCAAAGCGTCGGGGAAGAGTTCCGTCAGCACGACGGCATGGTGACGATCTTGATGTTCTACCGACGCAGGGCTTCGCCTAAGCACTACAACGATATGATCGAGGTGGAATATGGTGGCAGGGGGCACCGTACACGGCTAAGGAACGATCTCAAGGATCAACTTGTGTGTCTAGAGGTGCCCCCTGCCCCCGTATATAAAGGATCCAAGGGGGAGGGGCTGGCCGGCCAAGGAGGGCGCGCCAGGAGAGTCCTACTCCCTCTGGGAGTAGGATCCCCCCCCCAATCCTAGTTGGAATAGGATTCCTTAAGAGGGGGAAAGAGAGAGAGGGGGGCCGGCCACCTCTCCTAGTCCTAATAGGACTAGGGGAGGGGGGAGGCGCGCGGCCACCTTGGGCTGCCCCTTTCTCCTTTCCACTAAAGCCCACTAAGGCCCATATAGCTCCCGGGGGGTTCCGGTAACCTCCCGGTACTCCGGTAAAATCCCGATTTCACCCGGAACACTTCCGATATCCAAACATAGGCTTCCAATATATCAATCTTTATGTCTCGACCATTTCGAGACTCCTCGTCATGTCCGTGATCACATCCGGGACTCCGAACTAACTTCGGTACATCAAAATGCATAAACTCATAATAACTGTCATCGTAACGTTAAGCGTGCGGACCCTATGGTTCGAGAATAATGTAGACATGACTGAGACACATCTCCGGTCAATAACCAATAGCGGGACCTGGATGCCCATATTGGCTCCTACATATTCTACGAAGATCTTTATCGGTCAGACCGCATAACAACATACGTTGTTCCCTTTGTCATCGGTATGTTACTTGCCCGAGATTCGATCGTCGGTATCCAATACCTAGTTCAATCTCGTTACTGGCAAGTCTCTTTACTCGTTCTGTAATACATCATCCCGCAACTAACTCATTAGTTGCAATGCTTGCAAGGCTTATGTGATGTGCATTACCGAGAGGGCCCAGAGATACCTCTCCGACAATGGGAGTGACAAATCCTAATCTCGAAATACGCCAACCCAACATCTACCTTTGGAGACACCTGTAGAGCTCCTTTATAATCACCCATTTACGTTGTGACGTTTGGTAGCACACAAAGTGTTCCTCCGGCAAACGGGAGTTGCATAATCTCATAGTCATAGGAACATGTATAAGTCATGAAGAAAGCAATAGCAACATACTAAACGATCGGGTGCTAAGCTAATGGAATGGGTCATGTCAATCAGATCATTCAACTAATGATGTGACCTCGTTAATCAAATAACAACTCTTTGTTCATGGTTAGGAAACATAACCATCTTTGATTAACGAGCTAGTCAAGTAGAGGCATACTAGTGACACTTTGTTTGTCTATGTATTCACACATGTATTATGTCTCCGGTTAATACAATTCTAGCATGAATAATAAACATTTATCATGATATAAGGAAATAAATAATAACTTTATTATTGCCTCTAGGGCATATTTCCTTCAGTCTCCCACTTGCACTAGAGTCAATAATCTAGATCACATCACCATGTGATTAATATTGATAGTTCACATCATCATGTGATTAACACCCATAGTTCACATCGCCATGTGACCAACACCCAAAAGGTTTACTAGATTCGGTAATCTAGTTCACATCACTATGTGATTAACACCCAAAGAGTACTAAGGTATGATCATGTTTTGCTTGTGAGAGAATCTTAGTCAACGGTCTTTCACATTCAGATCCGTTATGTATTTTGCAATTTTCTATGTCTACAATGCTCTGCACGGAGCTACTCTAGCTAATTTCTCCCACTTTCAATATGTATCTAGATCGAGACTTAGAGTCATCCAGATCCATGTCAAAACTTGCATCGACGTAACTTTTTACGACGAACCTTTTGTCACCTCTATAATCGAGAAATATTTCCTTATTCTACTAAGGATAATTTTGACCGCTGTCCAGTGATCTACTCCTAGATCACTATTGTACTCCCTTGCCAAATTAGTGCAGGGTATACAATAGATCTGGTACACAGTATGGCATATTTTATAGAACCTATGACTGAGGCATAGGGAATGACTTTCATTCTCTTTCTATCTTCTGCCGTGGTCGGGCTTTGAGTCTTACTCAACTTCACACCTTGTAATACAGGCAAGAACTCTTTCTTTGACTGCTCCATTTTTGAACTACTTCAAAATCTTGTCAAGGTATGTACTCATTGAAAAAACTTATCAAGCGTCTTGATCTATCTCTATAGATCTTGAAGCTCAATATGTAAGCAGCTTCATCGAAGTCTTTCTTTGAAAAAACTCCTTTCAAACACTCCTTTATGCTTTACAGTATAATTCTACATTATTTCCGATCAACAATATGTCATTCATATATACTTATCAGAAATGTTGTAGTGCTCCCACTCACTTTCTCGTAAATACAGGCTTCACCGCAAGTCTGTATAAAACTATATGCTTTGATCAACTCATCAAAGCGTATATTCCAACTCCGAGATGCTTGCACCAGTCCACAGATGGATCGCTGGAGTTTGCACATTTTGTTAGTACCTTTCGGATTGACAAAACCTTCTGGTTGCATCATATACAACTCTTATTTAATAAATCCATTAAGGAATGCAGTTTTGTTTATCCATTTGCCAGATTTCATAAAATGCGGCAATTACTAACATGATTCGGACAGACTCAAGCATAGATACGAGTGAGAAACTCTCATCGTAGTCAACACCATGAACTTTGTCGAAAACCTTTTGCGACAATTCTAGCTTTGTAGATAGTAACACTACTATCAGCGTCCGTCTTCCTCTTGAAGATCCATTTATTCTCAATTGCTTTCCGATCATCGGGCAAGTCAACCAAAGTCCATACTTTATTCTCATACATGGATCCCATCTCAGATTTCATGGCTTCAAGCCACTTTGCGAAATCTGGGCTCACCATCGCTTCTTCATAGTTTGTAGGTTCATCATGATCTAGCAGCATGATTTCCAGAACAGGATTACCGTACCACTCTGGTGCGGATCTCGCGCTGGTTGATCTACGAGGTTCAGTTGTATCTTGTCCTGAAGTTTCATGATCATCATCATTAGCTTCCTCACTAATTGGTATAGGTGTCGCAGAAACAGTTTTTTGTGATGTACTACTTTCCAATAAGGGAGCAGGTACAGTTACCTCATCAAGTTCTACTTTCCTCCCACTCACTTCTTTCGAGAGAAACTCCTTCTCTAGAAAGGATCCATTCTTAGCAACGAATATCTTGCCTTCGGATCTGTGATAGAAGGTGTACCCAACAGTCTCCTTTGGGTATCCTATGAAGACACATTTCTCCAATTTGGGTTCGAGCTTATCAGGTTGAAGCTTTTTCACATAAGCATCGCAGCCCCAAACTTTCAGAAACGACATCTTTGGTTTCTTGCCAAACCACAGTTCATAAGGCGTCGTCTCAATGGATTTTGATGGTGCCCTTTTAACGTGAATGCAGCTGTCTCTAACGCATAACCCCAAAACGGTAGTGGTAGATCGGTAAGAGACATCATAGATCGCACCATATCTAATAAAGTACGGTTATGACGTTCGGACACACCATTACGCTGTGGTGTTCCGGGTGGCGTGAGTTGCGAAACTATTCCACAATTTTTCAAGTCTACACCAAACTCGTAACTAAAATATTCTCCTCCACGATCAGATCGTAGAAACTTTATTTTCTTGTTACGATGATTTTCAACTTCACTCTGAAATTCTTTGAACTTTTCAAATGTTTCAGACTTATGTTTCATTAAGTAGATATACTCATGTCTGCTCAAATCATCTGTGAAGATCAGAAAATAATGATACCTGTCGTGAGCCTCAATATTCATCAGACCACATACATCAGTATGTATGATTTCCAACAAATCTGTTGCTCGCTCCATTGTTCCGAAAAACAGAGTCTTTAGTCATCTTGCCCATGAGGCATGGTTCACAAGCATCAACCGATTCATAATCAAGTGATTCCAAAAGCCCATCAGCATGGAGTTTCTTCATGCGCTTTACACCAATATGACCTAAACGGCAGTGCTACAAATAAGTTGCACTATCATTATTAACTTTGCATCTTTTGGTTTCAATATTATGATTATGTGTATCACTACGATCGAGATCCAACGAACTATTTTCATTGGGTGTGTAACCATATAAGGTTTTATTCATGTAAACAGAACAACAATTTATTCTCTTACTTAAATGAATAACCGTATTACAATAAACATGATCAAATCATATTCATGCTCAATGCAAATACCAAATAACACTTATTTAGGTTCAACACTAATCCCGAAATTATAGGGAGTGTGCGATGATGATCATATCAATCTTGGAACCACTTCCAACACACATCGTCACTTCACCCTTAACTAGTCTCTGTTTATTCTGCAACTCCCGTTTCGAGTTACTAATCTTAGCAACTGAACTAGTATCAAATACCAAGGGTTTGCTATAAACACTAGTAAAGTACACATCAATAACATGTATATCAAATATACTTATGTTCACTTTGCCATCCTTCTTATCCGCCAATCACTTGGGGTAGTTCCGCTTCCAGTGACCAGTCCCTTTGCAGTAGAAGTACTTAGTCTCAGGCTTAGGACCAGACTTGGGCTTCTTCACTTGTGCAGCAACTTGCTTGTTGTTCTTCTTGAAGTTCCCCTTCTTCCCTCTGCCCTTTTCTTGAAACTAGTGATCTTGTCAACCATCAACACTTGATGTTTTTCTTGATTTCTACCTTCGTTGATTTCAGCATCACGAAGAGCTTGGGAGTTGTTTCCGCTATCCCTTGCATATTATAGTTCATCACGAAGTTCTACTAACATGGTGATGGTGACTAGAGAATTCTGTCAATCACTATCTTATCTGGAAGATTAACTCCCACTTGATTCAAGCGATTGTAGTACCCAGACAATCTGAGCACATGCTCACTAGTTGAGCGATTCTCCTCCATCTTTTAGCTATAGAACTTGTTGGAGACTTCATATCTCTCAACTCGGGTATTTGCTTGAAATATTAACTTCAACCCCTGGAACATCTCATATGGTCCATGACGTTCAAAACGTCTTTGAAGTCCCGATTCTAAGCCGTTAAGCATGGTGCACTTAAACTATCAAGTAGTCATCATATTGAGCTAGCCAAACGTTCCTAACGTCTGCATCTGCTCCTGCAATAGGTCTGTCACCTAGCGGTGCATTAAGGACATAATTCTTCTGTGTAGCAATGAGGATAAACCTCATATCACGGATCCAATCCGCATCATTGCTACTAACATCTTTCAACACAATTTTCTCTAGGAACATATCAAAATAATCATATGAAAGCAACAACGCGAGCTATTGATCTACAACATAGATATGCTAATACTACGAGGACTAAGTTCATGATAAATTAAAGTTCAATTAATCATATTACTTAAGAACTCCCACTTAGATAGACATCCCTCTAATCTTCTAAGTGATCACGTGATCCAAATCAACTAAACCATAACCGATCATCACGTGAGATGGAGTAGTTTTCAGTGGTGAACATCATTATGTTGATCATATCTACTATATGATTCATGCTCGACCTTTCGGTCTCCGTGTTCCGAGGCCATATCTGCATATGCTAGGCTCGTCAAGTTTAACCTGAGTATTCTGCGTGTGCAAAACTGGCTTGCACCCGTTGTAGATGGACGCAGAGCTTATCACACCCGATCATCACGTGGTGTCTGGGCACGACGAACTTTGGCAACGGTGCATACTCAGGGAGAACACTTCTTGATAATTTAGTGAGAGATCATCTTATAATGCTACCGTCAAACAAAGCAAGATAAGATGCATAAAAGATAAACATCACATGCAATCAATATAAGTGATATGATATGGCCATCATCATCCTGTGCTTGTGATCTCCATCTTCGAAGCACCGTCATGATCACCATTGTCACCGGCGCGACACCTTGATCTCCATCGTAGCATCATTGTCGTCTCGCCAATCTTATGCTTCCACGACTATCGCTACCGCTTAGTGATAAAGTAAAGCATTACATCGCGATTGCATTGCATACAATAAAGCGACAACCATATGGCTCCTGCCAGTTGCCGATAACTCGGTTACAAAACATGATCATCTCATACAATAAAATTTAGCATCATGTCTTGACCATATCACATCACAACATGCCCTGCAAAAACAAGTTAGACGTCCTCTACTTTGTTGTTGCAAGTTTTACGTGGCTGCTACGGGCTTAAGCAAGAACCAATCTCACCTACGCATCAAAACCACAACGATAGTTTGTCAATTTGACTCCGTTTTAACCTTCGCAAGGACTGGGCGTAGCCACACTCGGTTCAACTGAAGTTGGAGAGACAGTCGCCCGCAAGCCACCTATGTGCAAAGCACGTCGGGGGAACCGGTCTCGCGTAAGCGTACGCGTAATGTTGGTCCGGTTCGTCTCGTCCAACAATACCGCCGAACCAAAGTATGACATGCTGGTAGGCAGTATGACTTATATCGCCCATAACTCACTTGTGTTCTACTCGTGCATACATCAAACCATAAAACCTAGGCTCGGATGCCACTGTTGGGGAATGTAGTAATTTCAAAAAATTTCCTACGCACACGCAAGATCATGGTGATGCATAGCAACGAGAGGGGAGAGTGTTGTCTACGTACCCACGCAGACCGACTGCGGAAGCGTTGACGCAACATAGAGGAAGTAGTCGTACGTCTTCCCGATCCGACCGATCCAAGCACCGTTACTCCGGCACCTCCGAGTTCTTAGCACACGTACAACTCGATGATGATCCCCGGGCTCCGATCCAGCAAAGCGTCGGGGAAGAGTTCCGTCAGCATGACGGCGTGGTGACGATCTTGATGTTCTACCGACGCAGGGCTTCGCCTAAGCACTACAACGATATGATCAAGGTGGAATATGGTGGCAGGGGGCACCGTACACGGCTAAGGAACGATCTCAAGGATCAACTTGTGTGTCTAGAGGTGCCCCCTGCCCCCGTATATAAAGGATCCAAGGGGGAGGGGCTGGCCGGCCAAGGAGGGCGCGCCAGGAGAGTCCTACTCCCTCTGGGAGTAGGATTCCCCCCCCCCCCCCAATCCTAGTTGGAATAGGATTCCTTAAGGGGGGGAAAGAGAGAGAGGGGGGTCGGCCACCTCTCCTAGTCCTAATAGGACTACGGGAGGGGGGAGGCGCGCGGCCACCTTGGGCTGCCCCTTTCTCCTTTCCACTAAAGCCCACTAAGGCCCATATAGCTCCCGGGGGGTTCCGGTAACCTCCCAGTACTCCGGTAAAATCCCGATTTCACCCGGAACACTTCCGATATCCAAACATAGGCTTCCAATATATCAATCTTTATGTCTCGACCATTTCGAGACTCCTCGTCATGTCCGTGATCACATCCGGGACTCCGAACTAACTTCGGTACATCAAAATGCATAAACTCATAATAACTGTCATCGTAACGTTAAGCGTGCGGACCCTACGGTTCGAGAATAATGTAGACATGACTGAGACACATCTCCGGTCAATAACCAATAGCGGGACCTGGATGCCCATATTGGCTCCTACATGTTCTACGAAGATCTTTATCGGTCAGACCGCATAACAACATACGTTGTTCCCTTTGTCATCGGTATGTTACTTGCCTGAGATTCAATCGTCGGTATCCAATACCTAGTTCAATCTCGTTACTGGCAAGTCTCTTTACTCATTCTGTAATACATCATCCCGCAACTAACTGCTTGCAAGGCTTATGTGATGTGCATTACCGAGAGGGCCCAGAGATACCTCTCCGACAATCGGAGTGACAAATCCTAATCTCGAAATACGCCAACCCAACATCTACCTTTGGAGACACCTGTAGAGCTCCTTTATAATCACCCATTTATGTTGTGACGTTTGGTAGCACACAAAGTGTTCCTCCGGCAAACGGGAGTTGCATAATCTCATAGTCATAGGAACATGTATAAGTCATGAAGAAAGCAATAGCAACATACTAAACGATCGGGTGCTAAGCTAATGGAATGGGTCATGTCAATCAGATCATTCAACTAATGATGTGACCTCGTTAATCAAATAACAACTCTTTGTTCATGGTTAGGAAACATAACCATCTTTGATTAACGAGCTAGTCAAGTAGAGGCATACTAGTGACACTTTGTTTGTCTATGTATTCACACATGTATTATGTTTCCGGTTAATACAATTCTAGCATGAATAATAAACATTTATCATGATATAAGGAAATAAATAATAACTTTATTATTTCCTCTAGGGCATATTTCCTTCATGGAAATGATATAGAATTTCTGGATAGCATAAAGGGATACTTGAATAAGAGTTTTTCAATGAAATACCCCGGTGAAGCTTATTACATATTGGGCATTAAGATCTATAGAGATAGATTAAGACGCTTAATTGGACTTTCACAAAGCACATACCTTGACAAGGTTTTGAAGAAGTTCAAAATGGATCAAGCAAAGAAAGGGTTCTTGCCTGTGTTACAAGGTGTGAAGTTGAGTAAGACTCAATGTCCGACCACCGCAGATCATAGAGAGAAAATGAAAGATGTTCCCTATGCTTCAGCCATAGGCTCTATCATGTATGCAATGCTGTGTACCAGACCTGTGTGCCTTGCTATAAGTCTAGCAGGGAGGTACCAAAGTAATCCAAGAGTGGATCACTGGACAGCGGTCAAGAACATCCTGAAATACCTGAAAAGTAGTAAGGATATGTTTCTCGTATATGGAGGTAACAAAGAGCTCATCGTAAATGGTTACGTTGATGCAAGCTTTGACACTGATCCGGACGATTCTAAATCGCAAACCGGATACGTGTTTTTACTGAATGGAGGAGCTGTCAGTTGGTGCAGTTTTAAACAAAGCGTCGTGGCGGGATCTACATGTGAAGCGGAGTACATAGCTGCTTCGGAAGCCGCAAATGAAGGAGTCTGGATGAAGGAGTTCATATCCGATCTCGCTACAAGAAATATGTCAACTTATGACCTTCTATCAGTGACCCTCGAAGAATTGGTCATAAATTTATGACCATTTTAGACCAATTGGTCAAAAGCTGTTCAGGGGGCTCCAAACCCTAAACCATTGCGACCATTTTGGTTAGAAAGGTCGTAATTTCCTTACACGAAATGGTCACAAAGCAAACAGTGCTAGTCCGCTGCCTTATTTCTAGTTGTTAATGACCAATATAGATGGTCACAGCCTTGTAGATTGTGGTGGGTTGTGATGACTAGGCGCCATCTCATCAGTTTTGCCTATGTGTCATGTCCATGTGGTAGTTTTTGCCCTAGGTTATGAAGCAACCTATATTTCTATCATTCCCAAAATTCCCAAAAAAATCTCATAAATTCTTTGGGGCATATCTTCATCAAATATGTAAAAATCCTTCCTTGCCTAGTTCAAAACTAATTCAACAATATTCATTTTCCTATTCTGTTCACAACAACACTTTATGAAGGAAGTGCTATTTATATATTCTTGATTGCCCTCGGAATTTTTGGGCACCCTTTCCTATCCAAATTATTAACGCATGACAAAATTCAGCTCCATTTGCCTAGCAAATCTTCCTCGGCAAATTTCCAAAGTTTTTGTCCACCTAGAAGCATTGTGAAGGAAGTACCTTTTTTATATCTCTAAATAACATGAAATTTATACAGTTCCTTCATATGCCCAAATTATCAACTTCCTCCAAATTTCAGATCAGTCAAATCATCTATGTGAGCGCAGGTTCAATTTATATTTTATGGCCAAATTGGCACGTTGCAAAGCAAGTGTTATATAGACCCCTCCTATTACCCTCAAACTTTTCGGGCACTCTTCCATACCCAAATCATTTCCACATGATAATATTCAGCTCAATTTTCCTAGTAAATCTTTCTCGGAAAATTTTCAAAGTTTCTACCTCGAGAGAAGCATTGTGAAGTAAGTACTAGCTAGGCTTACCCAAATGATCTGAAAATTTACCAGAGCATGACCATACCTAAGTAACTTACCTACACCAATTTTGAGCTCATTTCATTCATCCAATCTCTCTCACTAGTTTTCCCAAGTTTCTGTCCATAGAAGAGCATTGTGAAGGAAGTACTACTTTGGCATGTCCAAATGGTATCAATTTTCTACAATGCTTTCCTATGCCCAAATAACCATCCTCCACAAAATTTCAGCTCACTCCATTCATTATTTTGAGCCCAGCTTCAACATTCATATTTTTGTCCAGCGTGGTACTTTGCAAAGCAAGTACCACCTAGGATCCTCCTTTTGAGCTAAAAATTTGTGAAGACATTCTCCTTAGTAGATGATCATCCTCAGCCAAAACTCACGCCCATTGGCCATGTGCATTTCCCGTACCGCTAATCAAACACTTGGCTGCTAATTCATGTTTGAGCATCGATCAGTCTCCTCGTGAGAATCTTATGTTGTAATTTTCTTCCTAGCACCAACCTGGGGAATGGCCAACCCACTAGACATGCCTAGGCCGCCCAGAACACATGGCAACATTACGGTCACGCGGTGACCACGTGACGGGCATGTGGGTTTACGCGCTCTAGAGTTGGGGGCCTCGGCCACGCCCAAACTTCGACGTATCGCCACCAAACCATGTATTTATGATTAAATAGGTACTTATGTAACTAGAAATGATTTTTGGAAAAAATAAATAGTAAACTATGAGGCAGCTGCAGTTCAAATTTGACCCGCTTCCAACTGAACTGGCGGGAATTTGTCTTTTTCACCAGAGGTGTGTCAAAACTTTTGACACCCAACCATTTTGTCAATTGTGCATTAAATATGGCCCAGTATTTTAGAAAATTGATTTGGTCCGATTTTGCAACAAATATATGGTAGGTCCTTCACAAAAAAAACTTTTCGGGCACTCGGAAAATGGAAAATGGTTTTTCCGTGCAAAGAAAATGAAAACTCCCTTAGGAAACATTGTTTGGAATACCAATATGCACCCTTGTGCACAATATGAGATCATTTGAACAAACTATGCCAAGAATGTGGCCATAAGATTGATTATTTGGCTTGAAAGCCATTGATCTCCACACGTGATAGCTCATTTCTGAGAACACTTTTTTAAAATAATAGCCGTATTACAAGTTTATTATTTTTCCTGGGAACTTGGCCACATATAATGACACAATGCGAAGGTTTCCCAATTTTTTGATTTTTTTTGAATTTTTTATGCCCGTTTCAAAATGCGGTCAAAACGGCGGGAATGACCGTTCCTAGCTAGTGGTTGAATCTTAGATTTTTTTTGGTGTTTCTCTGATTAAATAGATACCTATGTACCTAGAAATGATTTTTGGAAAAAAATAAAGAGCAAACTACGAGGCAGCTACAGTTCAAATTTGACCCGCTTCCAGCTGAATCGGCGGGAATTTGTCTTTTTCACCAGAGGTGGATAAAAACTATTTACACCCAACCATTTGGTCAATTATGCATTACATATGTCCTAGTATTTTAGAAAAATGATTTGGTCCAATTTTGCAACAATTATTTGGGAGGTCCTTCACAAAAAACCCTCCTTTTGGGCACTCAAAAAATGGAAAATGGTTTGTCCGTGCAAAGAAAATGAAAACTCCCTTAGGCAACATTGTTTGGAATTCCAATATGCACCCTTGTGCACAATATGAGATCATTTGAACAAACTATGCCATGAATGTGGCCATACGATTGATCATTTGGCTTGAAAGCCATTGATCTCCACACGTGATAGCTCGTTTCTGAGAACATTTTTTCAAAATAATTGCCGTATTACAAGTTTATTATTTTTCCTGGGAACTTGGCCACATATAATGACACAATGCGAAGGTTTCCCAATTTTTTGATTTTTTTTGAATTTTTTATGCCCGTTTCAAAATGCGGTCAAAACGGCGGGAATGACCGTTCCTAGCTAGTGGTTGAATCTTGGAAAACATTTTGTGTTTCTCTGATTAAATAGATACTTATGTACCTAGAATTGATTTTTGGAAAAAATAAAGAGCAAACTACGAGGCAGCTACAGTTCAAATTTGACTCACTTCCAGCTAAATCGGTGGGAATTTGTCTTTTTCACCAGAGGTGGATAAAAACTTTTTACACCCAACCATTTGGTAAAATGTGCAATAAATGGTAGGTCCTTCACAAAAAAAACACATTTTGGTCACTCAAAAAATGAAAAATGGTTCTTTTTAGGAAAGAAAATGAAAACCTCCCAAATCAACATTGTTTGTCATGCCTAAATACACACATGTACAAAATATTGGTTTATTTGAACTAACTATAAGAGGTTAAATGTTTGCCTGAATAAGAGGGTACAAACTATAAGAGAAAAAACAAAAAATGCTTAATTCTGATTGGTGGAACCAGCTGTGGCATGGATCAGTGACATGGCAAACATCTGTCCATTCATCCATCCATCCATCCATCTGTCCGTCCATCCACCCCTCCGCTCTCTCAGCTAACCCTAGCGCTCGCAGATCCCTCCCCTCGCCGCCACCCGCCCCTCCCCTCGCCGCCACCCGCCCCTCCCCTCGCAGATCCATCCTTCCCCTCCCTCCTTCCCCTCTGGCAAGATCGCCGTGCTCTACTCCTCCCTCCTTCCCCTCCGGAAAGATAGTCGTGCTCTGCTCCTCCCTCCTTCCCCTCCGGCAAGATCCCACATCCATCGATCCATCCTCAACCGGAACCCTTCTCTCGATGCCAGATCCAATCCTCCTCCCTCCCTCCTCGCCCCGGCTCCCTGCTCCCCTCCCCTTCCAGATCACCGCCACCACCTCCCTCCTCCTCCCTCGCCCCGGTTCCCTGCTCCGCCGAGGCCGCCGTCGGGAGATCCAACTTCGCCGACGGGAATGGGGCCGGATCCGCCACGCCCGAGCGCTCCATCCTCGTCGACAGGGACGACTACATCCTGGCCTCGGCGCTTCCGGCAGCGGCGGCTCATCTCCTTCCTCGGGCACCACAACTTCAACCGCACCATGGATGTGTAAGCACGCAGTCGTGTCTTCCCCTCCCCCCTTCAAACCTGCCTCTACGAATGCATCTCTTGATCCGGGCAACGCACACGCGCGTGCAGGTTGGTGACCCAGACGGACCTAGCCGAGCTGGTGGACGCGGGCTCCTGGGACAAGGCCATCGAGTACCTCTGCCGCTTCCTGCCCTCCGACCGCCTGCTGGGCGTCCACGGTCGCGCCCTCTTCCACTACCTCCGCGTGCACAAGGCCATCGACGACGTGCTCGCCGGAGCCCCGGAGGCGCGCTCCGTCACCACCGCCCTCGACCAGTGAATCATCCGCCACCCCACCAAGAGCCACGCCGTCACCAGGCTCCGCGCCATCTTCTCCTCCCTCCTCTGCTCCAAGCGATACAGGTAAAATACAACATTGCTAGCTATCACTGCAAGTCTGCAATCGATTCGATAGATAAAATGAGCATTGGTCCGTCAGATGGGATCTTGATTTCGTTGCGTTGCTTAGGGCTGTTATAATGTCCGTGTCAGGTGTAGCTGCAGAGACGCTGGGCAGAGTGTATGGATACAATGTCCATGTGTGGAAGAACTAAAATTTAGTTAATGTCCATGCTGTTAGTCATATAGTTTGTAGGATCGGAGTGACTGCCTGCTGCCATTTTCTTGTGTTCCATCTTTGTTGAATGTACCTACCATCATACCTGTGGTGTTTTAAGCATCTTGGATCTCAATATATGGTGTCGAAACTGTTGAAAGAAAATGATGTAAGAGTTGTCCTGCTTGTTTTAATTATTTCCCTGGATATGTTTCTCTGTTTAGCTTTCTCGCTGGAATGGCGCTCTGCTTTGTGATGCGGAGCTTCTGAATCTTTGTGGTGGAATCTTGTTATTTTAATTATATGTCATTGTATCTCATATTTCTGCACTTTTTCTTCTAGAGCAGAAACATTAAGGTTGAACTTACAGAAGCTTACCCATATCATTCATGTTCTCGATGGTGGATTACTACTGTAGTATTATGCTGTCTACTGCTTTTAACCTTGGAGTCTACTGCTCTTAACATAGCTCTGTTTTCACCTTTAGGCTCCAAGTAGATCTGAAAGTCAGCCTCTCCAATTTTCCTTGGAGTCTACTGCTCTTAACATCATTGTACTATGTGCAGAAAGAACATGAATGAAATCCTTGTCACTTCATTTTCAGGTAAGACCGGAGCTGTATGGAGATAGTAATGCTAGGTTCTTCACTTACTGGACAGTAAGTATTGTTTGCACAAACAAAATGTTCGCCTTTTGCCTGGTCTCATTGCCCTGGATTCAGTTTAACTAAACGTGCATTCCGCAGACTGATGCGTACCAAGAGACGGGGTGATACAACCACAACTGCCGTGGGTTTGTCCAGACGACCAACAAGATAGCCATCGGCGCGGCTATCACGCCACAATCGGTGTACAACGGGAGGCAGTTTGATATTAATCTGATGATATGGAAGGTAAATGCCATTTTAGAATCACTGCTGTAATTTTCATTTTTCAACAAGAATTGGTTGATCTGCATGGCAAATGCATGATGATTAGGAATATGATCATGTCTCTTGTAGAATTGGATTCCTCTGGCCGTTCCGTAAACTAAATTTGGTTCAGTTAAAAAACTGCACTACCTGATAGTTTTGGGCAGCGAGCTTCTAACTGAAAAACGAGTTTGTTATGCTCATAATTTCAAGTTGGCCTCTACATATGAGTTGTAAAGCATGCTCTAAGGTTTCCGTAGAGTACTCGTTTGCTTCGTTTGGATGTATGGTTTGAGAGCAGCCGTCTATTTAGTTTGTTGGGAACTCTATTTTCTAGATTGTCTTGTTGAGCATTTGTTTAATAACTGGAATACATTGTCTGCTGGGAACTCTATTTACCTTTGCATACTATTACAAATGTCTGTGAGGGTCCTTTGTGCTACTACTATAATTTCATTCATGATTTCTGCACATAGATTTCTCATCCTGCTATAAAATTGCTTGTGCCTGAATCTGTTTGCCGTTGCTAGTCAGAAGTCGATTATTACTGGTGTGTTCAGGATTCTATTTCTATAATCTAAAATATGTGTTAATTCTGATACAACGTAAAGAGCTATGTGACCCCTCCTGGATGGGGCTTCGGTTGGACCTCTGATTGGGCTCCCCATAGACTTTGACCCAAGGTAAACATGAATTTGCTTTTATTGTTGCTGCACATGTCCCTGTCTTATAGAGAATAGTTTATGAGCAAACCCTGTGGTAACAAAACCATATGTCATGGGAGTGTGACACGTACTGTTTGTGAATGCCTGTGATTGGATTATTGGATATCTGCTGATTATATGTCCTTGTCCATCATTGTTTGGTTGTTCTTGCAAGCATTATTAGTTAGGTTGTGTAGGTGCCAAATTCTGCTTCTAGATTAGTCTATTGTACCTGGGCCCTTCGCGGTGGGGTTTGGACCCTGTGTCTGGGTTATTGTTATTGAACTTTGGGCCTGAGCATGGACTTTTTGGGCCTTCATTTTTGTTGGTGGTTCTGAATTTGTGTACCTACAGTTCTACAAAATTGATATGACTGATTGTTTTGTTACTTGGACAATAACTTGCTATTTATGTACCTATAGTTCTAGTTTGTTGCTGCTCAATGCTCACATTCGTTTCTCATCCTTGCTATTTATGTTGTCTGACATAACTTGCCTGTTGCTCTTATGCGACCAGCATCCTCGTGACAGGGTTTGTCGGAACCGCCATCGCTTTAGGGTGCGTCTCCGGTGCCGCCATCATCACCAAGCGCAGGGAGTACCTGTACCTCGGTGGCCTGACCTCTTCTGGCATGTCGATCCTTCGACATGAAACTGTATGCTCGGTTTCTTCTCTTCCTTTTGGTGCGCATGCCATTACTGCATGGTGACCACGTAGGTAAAGCTTGCAAGTCGATGGCAGTTAGAATTGGCGACTGGAAAGAAGCGCACACCTAGGTCGATCTATCTGCTGGTCACTGCGAGCATTTTTTCTTCTAGTGTGGTCCCGGCCAATGGCAGCATGCATACATTTATATTTACTGGAAATGCATGCATTTCTTTAAATGCATGACAAACAAAAGTCGTTGCTGCTACTAGGATAGGACATAGCAGTAGCTTGCTGGCTAGCTAGTGTATGTTGAATTGTTGATCAACTCGCCTTTGGGCTGGCTGCTAGTACACCTACGTATAGCTACCTAGGTAGGAGTAGCTATGTGGCGCATGTAGTGGATTATTAAAATATTACAATCTCTTGATCAGCAATGAAAAGCATCGAGATGCAGCTTTATACTGGCATGCGAGCGTATGCATGCAGCATGTTGTGTATGTGCACACTTGTGTACATCGGTAGCAACAATATGCAGTGATGGTGCCAACTATATGGATGAAGCTTATAAACCAAGCATGCATGCACAGTAGTGATGGTTTTGCTAGTAAAAATATACCAGCACTTACATAGTATACACTGGGTGCCAACATTTGTGATTCCTGTCAATATGGTCTGACCAACTGTGCTTAATGGTGTTGTGTCCTCTTGCAGCTCAAGAACGCAGGTGACAAGAAGAGGAAGAGGATGTCCTGAACGTTTCTCCCGCACATCGTAGATACCACCATCGCGGCCTTGTAGGAATTAAGCTGGCGATGTGCCACCCTTGTGTATCTGTTTTTGATTGTATGTGGAAGTTGGACGTGCATACGTGTATTTGCTCTTGTGAGTATTTGACTGGATGATCTTTGGATTTAATCAGTTAATAGAAAGATTTATTGATATTTTGTTATTCAAATGTGTAAATTGAAATCTGTGAATGAAAAATACTAAATGTTCTACTTGACAAAATAATATTTGGGCTCTAAAAAGGCTGCGGCCCAAACTATAGTGGATCAGAACCTTGTGCATTTTTGAAAAACCAGAAAAATAGGCTTAATGAAATGGTCCTAAAAAAGGCCATGGCCCAAAATAAAAAAGGCCAAATTGTTGGGCCAGGCCCATGTAGCTAGACAAAATTAATAGAGAAAATATACAGTAAAAAGGCTGAATTGTTGGGCTAGGCCCATGTAGAAAATCGAATTGGACCGGGCTGAATCTTGTGCCACGTCAGATTGCCACGCTGGATGCCTACGTGGCCTGGGGAGAGAGCTAGCGACCAAAACAGAAGGTCATAGGATCAACGACCTTTTGTTAAAGGTCGCTATAGTCAGTTTACGACCGCCAGGTTTTGACCTTCTATTTTTGGTCACAAAAAGTCGTAAATGGAAATTTGTGACCTTTCAGTGACCAATAGTGGTGGTCACAAGTTGACATATTTCTTGTAGTGTCTAGGTGTCATACCTAGTGCATCGGGTCCAATGAAAATCTTTTGTGACAATAGTAGTGCAATTGCCTTGGCGAAGGAATCCAGATTTCACAAGAGAACCAAACACATCAAGAGACGCTTCAATTCCATTCGGGATTTAGTCCAAGTGGGAGACATAGAAATTTTCAAGATACATACGGATCTGAATGTTGCAGACCCGCTGACTAAGCCTCTTCCACGAGCAAAACATGATCATCACCAAGGCTCCATGGGTGTTAGAATCATTACTGTGTAATCTAGATTATTGACTCTAGTGCAAGTGGGAGACTGAAGGAAATATGCCCTAGAGGCAATAATAAAGTTATTATTTATTTCCTTATATCATGATAAATGTTTATTATTCATGCTAGAATTGTATTAACCGGAAACATAATACATGTGTGAACACATAGACAAAAACAGAGAGTCACTAGTATGCCTATACTTGACTAGCTCGTTAATCAAAGATGGTTATGTTTCCTAACCATAGACATGAGTTGTAATTTGATTAATGGGATCACATCATTAGGAGAATGATGTGATTGACTTGACCCATTCCGTTAGCTTAGCACTTGATCATTTAGTTTGTTGCTATTGCTTTCTTCATAACTTATACATGTTCCTATGACTATGAGATTATGCAACTCCCGTTTACCGGAGGAACACTTTGTGTGCTACCAAACATCACAACATAACTGGGTGATTATAAAGGTGCTCTACAGGTGTCTCCGAAGGTACTTGTTGGGTTGGCGTATTTCGAGATTAGGATTTGTCACTCCGATTGTCGGAGAGGTATCTCTGGGCCCTCTCGATAATGCACATCACTCAAGCCTTGCAAGCATTGCAACTAATAAGTTAGTTGCAGGATGATGTATTACGAACGAGTAAAGAGACTTGCCGGTAACGAGATTGAACTAAGTATTGAGATACCGACGATCGAATCTCGGGCAAGTAACATACCGATGACAAAGGGAACAACGTATGTTGTTATGCGGTCTGACCGATAAAGATCTTCGTAGAATATGTAGGAGCCAATATGAGCATCCAGGTTCTGCTATTGGTTATTGACCGGAGACGTGTCTCGGTCATGTCTACATAGTTCTCGAACCCGTAGGGTCCGCACGCTTAAAGTTCGGTGACGATCGTAATTAGGGTTTTTGTGTTTTGATGTACCGAAGGTTGTTCGGAGTCCCAGATGTGATCACAGACATGACGAGGAGTCTCGAAATGGTCGAGGCATAAAGATTGATATATTGGAAGCCTATATTTGGATATCGGAAACGTTCCGGGTGAAATCGGGATTTTACCGGAGTACCGGGGGTTACCGGAACCTCCCCGGGGGTTATTGGGCCTAGATGGGCCATATGGGAGAAGAGGAGGGCCGGCCAGGGCAGGCCACGCACCCCCTCCCCCCTAGTCCGAATAGGACAAGGAAGGGGGGCGCCCCCCTTTCCTCTCTCTCCCTTCCTCCTTCCTTTTCCAACAAGGCAAGAGGGGGGAGTCCTACTCCTGGTTGGAGTAGGACTCCTCCAGGCGCACCCTTAGGGCCGGCCGCACCTCCCCCTCTCCCTCCTTTATATACTGAGGCAAGGGAGCACCCCATGACACAAGTTGATCATTGTGATCGTTCCTTAGCCGCGTGCGGTGCCCCCTTCCACCATATTCCACCTCGTTTATATCGTAGTGGTGCTTAGGCGAAGCCCTGCGTCGGTAGAACATCATCACCGTCATCACGCCGTCGTGCTGACGAAACTCTCCCTCAACGTTTTGCTGGATCGGAACTCGAGGGACGTCACCGAGTTGAACGCGTGCATAACTCGGAGGTGCCGTACATTCGGTACTTGGATCGGTCGGATCGGGAAGACGTACGACTACTTCCTCTATGTTGTGTCAACACTTCCGTTGCCGGTCTACGAGGGTACGTAGACAACACTCTCCCCTCTCGTTGCTATGCATCACCATGACCTTGCATGTGCATAGGAATTTTTTTGAAATTACTACGTTCCCCAACAACTACACCTCGAAGGATTTTAACTTTTGAAGTTTTTATCATTTTCTTTTGCTTTTTACAAAACTGAAAAGGCGATACACCGGAGGGGGGTAGGATTTGAAAATTGCACCATTAGTACCGGTTCGTGGCACCAACCGGTACTAAAGGTCCATTAGTACCGGTTCGTGGCACGAACCGATACTACGAACTGGTACTAATGGGCATCGCACCCTTTAGTCCCGGTTTGTGGCACCAACCGGGACTAAAGGTCCCATTTGAACCGGGAGTAATGCCTGTACGGTGCCCTAACCGCTCGAACCAGGACTAATGTAAGCATTAGTCCCGGTTCGTAATACAACCGGTACTAATGCTCTTTTCTGACCGAACCAAAGCCCTATTTTCTACTAGTGCAGGTCACTGTCCTAGGCTTGCAAAGCTAGGCAACTTATGTGTTAAGGATTGCCAAATCCTTTCTGTAACATGTTTCTAAAATGAATACAAGCTGCCTTGGGCGCCACCACTTGTCCCCAAAAACCTTGATACATACCAAAATAAATATTTGTGTTGGTACCTTTCCAGCATTTACTACTAACTCTAGATTTAGAACTAATGGTCTTTTCCCCTAATACAAGCCATTGGTTTTCACATGTGTGCAATATACAATCATCTTTGAGTTTTTAGCATACAACATAAACATCCCAACAGCATAAGTGATCACAATCAAACATATACACTTTCAACATCATCCGTCTCTCATTCCTATCAGGCACATAATTTGTTAACGTCCAACTTTAGATCGTATGACATGTAGACTGAACACTACTAGGAAAAACCTTATACACAGAACTTTAGTAGTAGCGCGGGTCAAAAAAGCACGCTGGTGCTAAGTAGCAGTAGCGCGCCTGTGCAAACCGCGCTGCAGATAAAGTTTTAGCAGTAACGCGTCTTGTTCTAAACACGTTACTACTAAAATTCCCACGGCTTAGCCGATAGGCTACACATAGTAGTAGCGACCTATATCGAACCGTGCTACTGCTACTTTCTTTGTAGCAGCGCATTTTAATCTAAACTCGCTACTGCTCTAGGATATAAAATTAAATGGAAAGCAAATAGAAAGGTAATTGAAAATGAAAGAAATAGAATAAGGTGAAAGGAAAAAAATAAAATGTGAAGAAAACTAAATGAAAAAGGGGGGAAAAGAGAAAGGAGTTGCAGTAGAGTGTATATCCCAGAACGCGATGTAGCTCACATAGCAGTAGCGCGCTTTCTGGAACGCGCTACTGCTACTTCTGACTTAACCACGGGGTTCGTCCTTCCCCACGGCCACTTCCCCCAAATCTAGCTCTCCACTCTCATCGCCGTTGTCGCCCGTCGGGCGCCACGCGCTCTCCGCACACCCTCTACACCGCCCCGACCCCAGATTCAACGCCGCCCCTGCCCCCGACCTCAACGCCGCCCCGGACGCCGCCCCCGACCCCGACCTCGACGTCGCCATCCGCCGCGCGCCCGAGCCCCAACCCCAACCTTGACGCCGCCTGCCCCTCCCTCGTCGCAGGCACCCGAGGTGAGCACGCCTGCTCCTCCCTCTCCCCTACCTCTGCCTAGGGTTTCTTTATATTTTAGTTTCATCAAATTAGTTAGGGTTCATGTAAGGGTGGAAACGAATCGGATGCGAATGCGGCTCAAATGAGTTAGGGTTCATGTAAGGGTGGAAACGAATCAAATTTCTAAGATGAATCATAAAACAAGTAAAATTTGACCACTTATTTCACTTTATAGTTGGATAATTGGAATATCCGCTACCACTTTCCACCCCTAGCTTCATCAAATTAGATGGTAATTAGGGCAGTAGTTCCTAGGTACTAATTAGTTAGTAAGAACTAGGTACTAATTAGGTACTAGTTTATTTTTATTTATAGTAAGTTTCTTTTTAATAAGAACTAGTTGAATTAATAGAACTAGTTAGTAAGAACTTGTTGCTATTTTTTTAGTTAAAGCAATTTTTCCCGCATCGACGTGGACGATGCCTATCCCGCATCCTCGTCGTTGAGTCGGCGGAGGACGACACCTGCTTGACCAGATGGGCCATGTCCGGGACTGGGCTCCACCGGGGTGGTACTGGGAGGCGCTACCTACTGGGGGCGCATGTTGGTGAGGAGCCAGCCTATCATTGACCCGAACCTTCTTTGGTGGCGGTCGCGTGGGCCAGTGATGGTCCAGAGGCTCGAGGACCCTGTGGAGGTGGTGTGTCACCGTGTCAGTGAGGAGGACGCGCACGTCCGTCGCTACTTGTTTGCGTTGGAGCACATGTTCTCCAATACCTGGCAGGTTCTCCAGGGATCTCACTAGAGCTATGATCCCGTGATGGTTCCTTCTCTGTGGGTGTCCACCGCCCGCGCCAATACCCGTCGTGTGCTAGGGTTTTAGTTGTATTAGTGATGTTATATGTATGACACTATTCAGGATGTATTAGTGATAATATTCGACGATGTACGGACACATGAGATTATTCACTTTTGCTTATTGAATGCATGCTAATTTGAGTCCTATAAGATATTTTGAAATGTATATATTGTGTTGCTCAAATAGGATATGTGCTTGCCCAAGTGGCCGGTCATGTTTGCAGGTTACACCTCTGAGTGGCCTATGTTTTGCCGGAGTGTTGATTCATTTCCATTCCGGCAAGTTTCAGGCGCTCGATATGTCCTATTTTAGCAAAGGTCATGCCGGATTTTTCCGTGAATTTTGGCATGACTTGTGCCAGAATATGTAGGAAATATCGAGTGCCCCAGATTCCGTGAATTAATTTTTAACTATGAAGATAGGAAATGTCTAACGATGAAAAGGATTTCGGTATTTGCAAATACTGGAAAGACGAGCGCGGCCTGTGCGACGGAATCTTCCTAGATGATGATAGGCGCTTCAGCATCAAGCTGGACGAGAACTTCGAAGTAGATACAGTAAGTCACAACGACAAGTCTTTTTTCGTAATTAAGCATGACATTTGCTTCATTTTCTTCAACTTATAATTTAAGCATGACATTAAGCATGACAAGTCTTTTTTACTATTCTACTAGCGTATCCCCTGCCATGCAAGAGTTTTTGTATTGGATAAGATATGTTTCAGTCGTACTATGGAGGAAAAGAAAGTTTACTTGAAGACCGAGCATGGTTATGTTGGAAATATGCCCTAGAGGCAATAATAAAATGGTTATTATTATATTTCTTTCTTCATGATAATTGTCTATTGTTCATGCTATAATTGTGTTATCCGGAAATCGTAATACATGTGTGAATACATAGACCACAACACGTCCCTAGTGAGCCTCTAGTTGACTAGCTCCTTGATCAAAAGATAGTCATGGTTTCCTGACTATGGACATTGGATGTCATTGATAACGGGATCACATCATTAGGAGAATGATGTGACGGACAAGACCCAATCCTAAGCTTAGCTCAAAGATCATGTAGTTCATTTGCTGTAGCTTTTCTGAATGTCAAGTATCATTTCCTTAGACCATGAGATTGTGCAACTCCCGGATACCGTAGGAGTGCCTTGGGTGTGCCAAACGTCACAACGTAACTAGGTGACTATAAAGGTACATTACAGGTATCTCCGAAAGTGTCTGTTGGGTTGGCACGAATCGAGACTAGGATTTGTCACTCCGTATGACGGAGAGGTATCTCTGGCCCCACTCGGTAATGCATCATCATAATGAGCTCAATGTGATCAAGTGGTTGATCACGGGATCATGCATTACGGTACGAGTAAAGTGACTTGCCGGTAACGATACTGAACAAGGTATTGGGATACCGACGATCGAGTCTCAGGCAAGTAACGTACCGATTGACAAAGGGAATTGTATACGGATTGATTGAATCCTCGACATCGTGGTTCATCCGATGAGATCATCATGGAGCATGTGGGAGACAACATGGGTATCCAGATCCGCTGTTGGTTATTGACCGAAGAGTCGTCTCGGTCATGTCTGCATGTCTCCCGAACCCGTAGGGTCTACACACTTAAGGTTCGGTGAAGCTAGGGTGTTAGGAAGACTTGTATGTGATTACCGAATATTGTTCGGAGTCCCGGATGAGATCCCGGACGTCGCGAGGAGTTCCGGAATGGTCCGGAGGTGAAGAATTATATGTAGGAAGTTGTCATACGGTCACCGGAAAGGTTCGGGGGCATATCGGTATTGTACCGGGGCCACCGGAGGGGTTCCGGGGGTCCACCGGGAGGGGCCACCTCTCTCGGAGGGCCTAATGGGCTGTAGAGGAAAGGGGAACCAACCCTACATGGGCTGGCCGCATCCCCCCCTTGGGCCCATGCGCCTAGGGTTGGGGGGGACCCTAAAGGGGGCGCCCCCTTGCTTGGGGGGCAAGCCCCCTCCCCTTGGCCGCCGCCCCCCCCTCTAGATCTCATCTAGAGGGGCCGGGCCCCTTCCTCCTTCCCCTATAAATAGAGGGGCAAGGGGAGGGCTGCACATAACATCCAAGGCGCAGCCCCTCCCCGCCCCAACACCTCTCCTCCTCCATAAGAGCTTGGCGAAGCCCTGCCGGAGTACTGCAGCTTCACCACCACCACGCCGTCGTGCTGCTGTTGGAGCCCCCTTCCTCAAGCTCTCCCTCCTGCTTGCTGGATCAAGGCGCGGGAGACGTCCTCGCTCCGTATGTGTGTTGAACGCGGAGGTGCCATCCGTTCGGCGCTAGGATCTTCAGTGATTTGGATCACGACGAGTACGACTCCATCAACCCCGTTCTCTTGAACGCTTCCGCTCGTGATCTACAAGGGTATGTAGATGCACTCCCCTCTCCCTCGTTGCTAGATGACTCCATAGATTGATCTAGGTGATGCATAGAAAATTTTAAAATTCTGCTACGTTCCCCAACAGTGGCATCATGAGCTAGGTCTATGCGTAGTTACTATGCACGAGTAGAACACAAAGCAGTTGTGGGCGTCGAAATTGTTAATTTTCCCGCCGTTACTAGTCTTGTCTTAATTCGGCGGCATTGTGGGATGAAGCGGCCCGGACCGACCTTACACGTACTCTTACGTGAGACTTGTTCCACCGTTTGACATGCACTAGTTGCATAAGGTGGCTAGCGGGTGTCTGTCTCTCCCACTTTAGTCGGATCGTATTCGATGAACAGGGTCCTTCTGAAGGGTAAATAGAAATTGGCAATTCACGTTGTGGTTTTGGCGTAGGTAAGAAACATTCTTGCTAGAATCCTATAGCAACCACGTAAAAACTTGCAACAACAATTAGAGGACGTCTAACTTGTTTTTGCAGCAAGTGTTTTGTGATGTGATATGGCCAAAGGATGTGATGAATGATATATGTGATGTATGAGATGATCATGTTCTTGTAATAGGAATCACGACTTGCATGTAGATGAGTATGACAACCGGCAGGATCCATAGGAGTTGTCTTTATTTATTTATGACCCGCGTGTCAACATAAACGTCATGTAATTACTTTACTTTATTGCTAAAGCGTTAGCCATAGTAGTAGAAGTAATAGATGACGAGACAACTTCAAGAAGACACGATGATGGAGATCATGGTGTCATGCCGGTGACAACGATGATCATGGAGCCCCGAAGATGGAGATCAAAAGGAGCAAATGATATTGGCCATATCATGTCACTATTTGATTGCATGTGATGTTTATCATGTTTTGCATCTTATTTTCTTAGAACGACGGTAGCTTAAATAAGATGATCCCTCGAAATAATTTAGAGAAAGTGTTCCCCCTAACTGTGCACCGTTGCGAAGGTTCGTTGTTTCAAAGCACCACATGATGATCGGGTGTGATAGATTCTAACGTTCGAATACAATGGGTGTAAGCCAGATTTACACACGCAATACACTTAGGTTGACTTGACGAGCCTACCATGTACAGACATGGCATCGGAACACAGAAGACCGAAAGGTCGAGCATGAGTCGTATAGAAGATACGATCAATATGAAGATGTTCACCGATGTTGACTAGTCCGTCTCACGTGATGATCGGACATGGCCTAGTTAACTCGGATCATGTTATACTTAGATGACTGGAGGGATGTCTATCTGAGTGGGAGTTCATTGAATAATTTGATTAGATGAACTTAATTATCACGAACTTAGTCTAAAATCTTTACAATATGTCTTGTAGATCAAATGGCCCACGTTGTCCTCAACTTCAACGCGTTCCTAGAGAAAACCAAGCTGAAAGACGATGGCAGCAACTATATGGACTGGGTCCGGAACCTGAGGATCATCCTCATAGCTGCCAACAAAGATTATGTCCTAGAAGCACCGCTAGGTGACGCACCTATCCCAGAGAACCAAGACGTTATGAACGCTTGGCAGTCACGTGCTGATGATTACTCCCTCGTTCAGTGCGGCATGCTTTACAGCTTAGAACCGGGGCTCCAAAAGCGTTTTGAGAGACACGGAGCATATGAGATGTTCGAAGAGCTGAAAATGGTTTTTCAAGCTCATGCCCGGGTCGAGAGATGTGAAGTCTCAGACAAGTTCTTCAGCTGTAAGATGGAGGAAAATAGTTCTGTCAGTGAGCACATACTCAAAATGTCTGGGTTGCATAACCGCTTGACTCAGTTGGGAGTTAATCTCCCGGATGACGTAGTCATTGACAGAATCCTTCAATCGCTTCCACCAAGCTACAAGAGCTTTGTGATGAACTTCAATATGCAGGGGATGCAAAAGACCATTCCTGAATTATTTGCAATGCTGAAATCAGCAGAGGTAGAAGTCAAAAAGGAACATCAAGTGTTGATGGTGAATAAAACCACTAAGTTCAAGAAAGGCAAGGGTAAGAAGAACTTCAAGAAGGACGGCAAGGGAGTTGCCGCGCCCGGTAAGCAAGCTACCGGGAAGAAGCCAAAGAATGGACCCAAGCCCGAGACTGAGTGCTTTTATTGCAAGGGAAGTGGTCACTGGAAGCGGAACTGCCCCAAATACTTAGCGGACAAGAAGGCCGGCAAAACAAAAGGTATATGTGATATACATGTAATTGATGTGTACCTTACCAGTACTTGTAGTAGCTCCTAGGTATTTGATACCGGTGCAGTTGCTCACATTTGTAACTCAAAGCAGGAGCTGCGGAATAAGCGGAGACTGGCGAAGGACGAGGTGACGATGCACGTCGGGAATGGTTCCAAGGTCGATGTGATCACCGTCGGCATGCTACCTCTACATTTACCTATGGGATTACTTTTAAACCTCAATAATTGTTATTTAGTGCCAGCTTTGAGCATGAACATTGTATTAGGATCTCGTTTAATTTGAGATGGCTACTCATTTAAATCCGAGAATAATGGTTGTTCTATTTATATGAGAGATATGTTTTATGGTCATGCTTCGATGGTGAATGGTTTATTCTTAATGAATCTCGAGCGTAATGCTACACATGTTCATAGTGTGAATACCAAAAGAGTAAGGTTGATAATGATAGTCCCACATACTTGTGGCACTGCCGCCTTGGTCACATAGGTGTCAAACGCATGAAGAAGCTCCATGCAGATGGACTTTTAGAGTCTCTTGATTATGAATCATTTGACACGTGCGAACCATGCCTCATGGGTAAAATGACCAAGACTCCGTTCTCAGGAACAATGGAGCGAGCAACCAACTTATTGGAAATCATACATACTGATGTGTGCGGTCCAATGAGTGTTGAGGCTCGCGGTGGCTATCATTATGTTCTCACCCTCACCGATGACTTGAGTAGATATGGGTATGTCTACTTAATGAAACACAAGTCTGAGACCTTTGAAAAGTTCAAGGAATTTCAGAGTGAGGTTGAAAATCAACGTGACAAGAAAATCAAGTTCTTGCGATCAGATCGTGGAGGAGAATACTTGAGTCACGAATTTGGCACACACTTATGAAAATGTGGAATAGTTTCACAACTCACGCCGCCTGGAACACCTCAGCGTAATGGTGTGTCCGAACGTCGTAATCGCACTCTATTGGATATGGTGCGATCTATGATGTCTCTTACCGATTTACCGCTGTCATTTTGGGGCTATGCTTTAGAGACTGCAGCATTCACTTTAAATAGGGCTTCGTCGAAATCCGTTGAGACGACACCGTATGAATTATGGTTTGGGAAGAAACCTAAGCTGTCATTTCTAAAAGTTTGGGGATGCGATGCTTATGTCAAGAAACTTCAACCTGAAAAGCTCGAACCCATGTCAGAAAAATGCATCTTCATAGGATACCCTAAAGAAACTGTTGGTATACCTTCTACCTCAGATCCGAAGGCAAGATCTTTGTTGCCAAGAATGGGTCCTTTCTAGAGAAAGAGTTTCTCTCGAAAGAAATAAGTGGGAGGAAGGTAGAACTTGATGAAGTATTACCTCTTGAACCGGTAAGTGGCGCAGCTCAAGAAAATGTTCCTGAGGTGCCTGCACCGACTAGAGAGGAAGTTGATGATGATGATCATGAAACTTCAGATCAAGTTGCTACTGAACTTCGTAGGTCCACAAGGACACGTTCCGTGCCAGAGTGGTACGGCAACCCTGTCTTGGAAATCATGTTGTTAGACAACGGTGAACCTTCGAACTATGAAGAAGCGATGGCGGGCCCGGATTCCGACAAATGGCTGGAAGCCATGAAATCCGAGATAGGATCCATGTATGAAAACGAAGTATGGACTTTGACTGACTGGCCCATTGATCGGTGAGCCATAGAAAATAAATGGATCTTTAAGAAGAAGACAAACGCGGATGATAATGTGACCATCTATAAAGCTCGGCTTGTCGCTAAGGGTTATCGACAAGTTCAAGGGGTTGACTACGATGAGACTTTCTCACCCGTAGCGAAGCTGAAGTCCGTCCGAATCATGTTAGCAATTGCCGCATTCTATGATTATGAGATATGGCAAATGGACGTCAAAACGGCATTCCTTAATGGTTTCCTTAAGGAAGAATTGTATATGATGCAGCCGAAAGGTTTTGTCGATCCTAAGAATGCTGACAAGGTGTGCAAGCTCCAACGCTCGATTTATGGGCTGGTGCAAGCATCTCGGAGTTGGAACATTCGTTTTGATGAGATGATCAAAGCGTTTGGGTTTATGCAGACTTATGGAGAAGCCTGCATTTACAAGAAAGTGAGTGGGAGCTCTGTAGCATCTCTCATATTGTATGTGGATGACATACTGTTGATGGGAAATGATATAGAATTCTTGGAAAGCATAAAGGCCTACTTGAACAAGTGTTTTTCAATGAAGGACCTCGGAGAAGCTGCTTATATATTAGGCATCAAGATCTATAGAGATAGATCGAGACACCTCATTGGTCTTTCACAGAGTACGTACCTTGACAAGATATTGAAGAAGTTCAAAATGGATCAGTCAAAGAAGGGGTTCTTGCCTGTATTGCAAGGTATGAGATTGAGCACGGCTCAATGCCCGACCACGGCAGAAGATAGAGAAAAGATGAGTGTCGTCCCCTATGCCTCAGCCATAGGGCCTATCATGTATGCTATACTGTGTACCAGACCTGATGTAAACCTTGACGTAAGTTTGGTAGGAAGGTACCAAAGTAATCTCGGCATGGAACACTAGACAGCGGTCAAGAATATCCTGAAGTACCTGAAAAGGACTAAGGAAATGTTTCTCGTTTATGGAGGTGATGAAGAGCTCGTCGTAAAGGGTTACGTTGATGCTAGCTTCGACACAGATCTGGATGACTCTAAGTCACAAACTGGATACGTGTATATTTTGAATGGTGGGGCAGTAAGCTGGTGCAGTTGCAAGCATAGCGCTGTGGCGGGATCTACATGTGAAGCGGAGTACATGGCAGCCTCGGAGGCAGCACAAGAAGCAGTCTGGGTGAAGGAGTTCATTACCGACCTAGGAGTCATACCCAATGCGTCGGGCCCGATGACTCTCTTCTGTGGCAACACTGGAGCTATTGCCCTTGCCAAGGAGCCCAGGTTTCACAGGAAGACCAGGCATATCAAGCGTCGCTTCAACTCCATTCGTGAAAGTGTTCAAAATGGAGACATAGAGATTTGTAAAGTACATATGGACCTGAATGTAGCAGATCCGTTGACTAAACCTCTCCCTAGAGCAAAACATGATCAACACCAAAACTGCATGGGGGTTCGATTCATCACAATGTAACTAAAATATTGACTCTAGTGCAAGTGGGAGACTGTTGGAAATATGCCCTAGAGGCAATAATAAAATGGTTATTATTATATTTCTTTGTTCATGATAATTGTCTATTGTTCATGCTATAATTGTGTTATCCGAAAATCGTAATACATGTGTGAATACATAGACCACAACACGTCCCTAGTGAGCCTCTAGTTGACTAGCTCATTGATCAAAAGATAGTCATGGTTTCCTGACTATGGACATTGGATATCATTGATAACGGGATCACATCATTAGGAGAATGATGTGATGGATAAGACCCAGTCCTAAGCTTAGCTCAAAGATCGTGTAGTTCGTTTGCTGTAGCTTTTCTGAATGTCAAGTATCATTTCCTTAGGCCATGAGATTGTGCAACTCCCGGATACCGTAGGAGTGCCTTGGGTGTGCCAAACGTCACAACGTAACTGGGTGACTATAAAGGTACATTACAGGTATCTCCGAAAGTGTCTGTTGGGTTGGCACGAATCGAGACTGGGATTTGTCACTCCGTATGACGGAGAGGTATCTCTGGGCCCACTCGGTAATGCATCATCATAATGAGCTCAATGTGATCAAGTGGTTGATCACGGGATCATGCATTACAGTACGAGTAAAGTGACTTGCCGGTAACGAGACTGAACAAGGTATTAGGATATCGACGATCGAGTCTCGGGCAAGTAACGTACCGATTGACAAAGGGAATTGTATACGGATTGATTGAATCCTCGACATCGTGGTTCATCCGATGAGATCATCGTGGATCATGTGGGAGCGAACATGGGTATCCAGATCCCGCTGTTGGTTATTGACCGGAGAGTCGTCTCGGTCATGTCTGCATGTCTCCCGAACCCGTAGGGTCTACACACTTAAGGTTCGGTGATGGTAGGGTTGTTAGGAAGACTTGTATGTGATTACCGAATGTTGATTGGAGTCCCAGATGAGATCCCGGACGTCACGAGGAGTTCCGGAATGGTCCGGAGGTGAAGATTTATATGTAGGAAGTTGTCATACGGTCACCAGAAAGGTTCGGGGGCATATCGGTATTGTACCGGGGCCACCGGAGGGGTTCCGGGGGTCCACCAGGAGGGGCCACCTCTCTCGGAGGGCCTCATGGGCTGTAGAGGAAAGGGGAACCAACCCTACATGGGCTGGCCGCATCCCCCCCTTGGGCCCATGCGCCTAGGGTTGGGGGGAACCCTAAAGGGGGCGCCCCCTTGCTTGGGGGGCAAGCCCCCTCCCCTTGGCCGCCCCCCTCTAGATCTCATCTAGAGGGGGCCGGCCCCCTTCCTCCTTCCCCTATAAATAGAGGGGCAAGGGGAGGGCTGCACATAACATCCAAGGCGCAGCCCCTCCCCTCCCCAACACCTCTCCTCCTCCATAAGAGCTTGGCGAAGCCCTGCCGGAGTACTGCAGCTTCACCACCACCACGCCGTCGTGCTGCTGTTGGAGCCCTCTTCCTCAACCTCTCCCTCCTCCTTGCTGGATAAAGGCGCGGGAGACGTCCTCGCTCCGTACGTACGTGTGTTGAACGCGGAGGTGCCGTCCGTTCGGCGCTAGGATCTTCGGTGATTTGGATCACGACGGGTACGACTCCATCAACCCCGTTCTCTTGAACGCTTCCGCTCGTGATCTACAAGGGTATGTAGATGCACTCCCCTCTCCCTCGTTTCTAGATGACTCCATAGATTGATCTTGGTGATGCATAGAAAATTTTAAAATTCTGCTACGTTCCCCAACAGGTTATATTTTCCACGCAAAATTATACAATTCAGACAACTACACCTATTTTGGATGCAGAACATGGCGAGCACTATGCAAGACTTATGCATTTGAGCCTGATATGGTTATCACCTTTGATATTCATCCGGAAGATGATATTGAAGGTAATATCGACATCTGGGTCGATGTGCAGACGCCTCCAGTTATACCATTATGAAAGTTCCTCAACCATATTTATGTCTTTGATATTGTTTATTCAAAAATAGTTGACAACTAATTTGTATTGTCAGCTTATTTTGGTGCAAGCAAACTGTTGGAAATATGCCCTAGAGGCAATAATAAATTAGTTATTATTATATTTCCTTGTTCATGATAATAGTTTATTATCCATGCTAGAATTGTGTTGATAGGAAACTCAGATACATGTGTGGATACAAAGACAACACCATATCCCTACTAAGCCTCTAGTTGACTAGCTCGTTGATCAATAGATGGTTACGGTTTCCTGATCATGGACATTGGATGTCGTTGATAATGGGATCACATCATTAGGAGAATGATGTGATGGACAAGACCCAATCCTAAGCCTAGCACAAGATCATGTAGTTCGTATGCTAAAGCTTTTGTAATGTCAAGTATCATTTCCTTAGACCATGACATTGTGCAACTCCCGGATACCGTAGGAGTGCTTTGGGTGTGCCAAATGTCACAACGTAACTGGGTGGCTATAAAGGTACACTACAGGTATCTCCGAAAGTGTCTATTGGGTTGGCACGAATTGAGACTGGGATTTGTCACTCCGTGTAAACGGAGAGGTATCTCTGGGCCCACTCGGTAGGACATCATCATAATGTGCACAATATGATCAAGGAGTTGATCACGGGATGATGTGTTACGGAACGAGTAAAGAGACTTGCCGGTAACGAGATTGAACAAGGTATCGAGATACCGACGATCGAATCCCGGGCAAGTATCGTACCGATGGACAAAGGGAATTGCATACAGGATTGATTAAGTCCTTGACATCGTGGTTCATCCGATGAGATCATCGTGGAACATGTGGGAGCCAACATGGGTATCCAGATCCCGCTGTTGGTTATTTACCGGAGGGTCATCTCGGTCATGTCTGCATGTCTCCCGAACCCGTAGGGTCTACACACTTAAGGTTCGATGACGCTAGGGTTATAAAGGAAGTTTGTATGTGGTTACCGAATGTTGTTCGGAGTCCCGGATGAGATCTCGGACGTCACGAGGAGTTCCGGAATGGTCCGGAGGTAAATATTTATATATGGGAAGTCCTGTTTTGGTCACCGGAAAAGTTTCGGGTTTTATCAGTAACGTACCGGGACCACCGGGAGGGTCCCGGGGGTCCACCAAGTGGGGCCACAAGCCCCGGAGGGCTGCTTGGGCCAAGTGTGGGAGGGGACCAGCCGCAGGTGGGCTGGTGCGCCCCCCCACCAAGGCCCAAGGCGCAAGGGAGTGGGAAGGGGGGGGAAACCCTAGGGCAGATGGGCCCTAAGGCCCACCCTGGTGCGCCTCCCCCTCTCCCCTCCCCTTGGCCGCCCCTAGATGGGATCTAGGGGGCTGCCGCCACCCCTAGGGAGGGAACCCTAGGTGGGGCACAGCCCCTCCCCTCCCCCTATATATACTTGAGGTTTGGGCTGCCCAAGATGTTAGGTTTCGTAGTAATTTCAAAAAATTTCCTACGCACACGCAAGATCATGGTGATGCACAGCAACGAGAGGGGAGAGTGTTGTCTACGTACTCACGCAGACCGACTGCAGAAGCTTTGACGCAACGAAGAGGAAGTAGTCGTACATCTTCCCGATCCGACCGATCCAAGCACCGTTACTCTGGCACCTCCGAGTTCTTAGCACAAGTACAACTCGATGAGGATCCCCGGGCTCCGATCCAGCAAAGCATCGGGGAAGAGTTCCGTCAGCACGACGGCGTGGTGACGATCTTGATGTTCTACCGACGCAGGGCTTCGCCTAAGCACTACAACGATATGATCGAGGTGGAATATGGTGGCAGGGAGCACCGCACACGGCTAAGGAATGATCTCAAGGATCAACTTGTGTGTCTAGAGGTGCCCCCTGCCTCCATATATAAAGGAGCCAAGGGGGGAGGGTGCGGCCGGCCAGGAGGAGGGCGCAGGAGGAGTCCTACTCCTACCGGGAGTAGGACTCCCCCCCCAATCCTAGTTGGAATAGGATTCCCCGAGGGGGAAAGAGAGAGAGGGGGCCAGCCACCTCTCCTTGTCCTAATAGGACTAGGGGAGGGGGGAGGCGCGCAGCCCACCTTGGGCTGCCCCTTTTACCTTTCCACTAAAGCCCATGAAGGCCCATATGGCTCCCGGGGGGTTCCGGTAACCTCCCGGTACTCCGGTAAAATCCTGATTTCACCCGGAACACTTCCGATATCCAAACATAGGCTTCCAATATATAAATCTTTATGTCTTGACCATTTCGAGACTCCTCGTCATGTCCGTGATCACATCCGGGACTCCGAACTAACTTCGGTACATCAAAAATGCATAAACTCATAATAACTATCATCGTAACGTTAAGCGTGCGGACCCTACGGTTCGAGAACAATGTAGACATGAATGAGACACATCTCCGGTCAATAACCAATAGCGGGACCTGGATGTCCATATTGTCTCCTACATATTCTACGAAGATCTTTATCGGTCAGACCGCATAACAACATACGTTGTTCCCTTTGTCATCGGTATGTTACTTTCCCGAGATTCGATCGTCGGTATCCAATACCTAGTTCAATCTCGTTACCGGCAAGTCTTTTTACTCGATCTGTAATACATCATCCCGCAACTAACTCATTAGTTGCAATGCTTGCAAGGCTTATGTGATGTGCATTACCGAGAGGGCCCCAGAGATACCTCTCCGACAATCAGAGTGACAAATCCTAATCTCGAAATACGCCAACCCAACATCTACCTTTGGAGAAACCTGTAGAGCTCCTTTATAATCACCCATTTACGTTGTGACGTTTGGTAGCACACAAAGTGTTCCTCCGGCAAACGGGAGTTGCATAATCTCATAGTCATAGGAACATGTATAAGTCATGAAGAAAGCAATAGCAACATACTAAACGATCGGGTGCTAAGCTAATGGAATGGGTCATGTCAATCAGATCATTCAACTAATGATGTGACCTCGTTAATCAAATAACAACTCTTTGTTCATGGTTAGGAAACATAACCATCTTTGATTAACGAGCTAGTCAAGTAGAGGCATACTAGTGACACTAAGTTTGTCTATGTATTCACACATGTATTATGTTTCCGGTTAATACAATTCTAGCATGAATAATAAACATTTATCATGATATAAGGAAATAAATAATAACTTTATTATTGCCTCTAGGGCATATTTCCTTCAGTCTCCCACTTGCACTAGAGTCAATAATCTAGATTACACTGTAATGATTCTAACACCCATGGAGTCTTGGTGCTGATCATGTTTTGCTCGTGGAAGAGGCTTAGTCAACGGGTCTGCAACATTCAGATCCGTATGTATCTTGCAAATCTCTATGTCTCCCACCTGGACTAGATCCCGGATGGAATTGAAGTGTCTCTTGATGTGCTTGGTCCTTTTGTGAAATCTGGATTCCTTTGCCAAGGCAATTGCACCAGTATTGTCACAACATATTTTCATTGGACCCGATGCACTAGGTATGACACCTAGATCGGATATGAACTCCTTCATCCAGACTCCTTCGTTCGCTGCTTCCGAAGCAGCTATGTACTCCGCTTCACATGTAGATCCCGCTACGACGCTTTGTTTAGAACTGCACCAACTGACAGCTCCACCGTTTAATGTAAACACGTATCCGGTTTGCGATTTAGAATCGTCCGGATCAGTGTCAAAGCTTGCATCAACGTAACCTTTTACGGTGAGCTCTTTGTCACCTCCATATACGAGAAACATATCCTTAGTCCTTTTCAGGTATTTCACGATGTTCTTGACCGCTGTCCAGTGATCCACTCCTGGATTACTTTGGTACCTCCCTGCTAAACTTATAGCAAGGCACACATCAGGTCTGGTACACAGCATTGCATACATGATAGAGCCTATGGCTGAAGCATAGGGAACATCTTTCATTTTCTCTCTATCTTCTGCAGTGGTCGGGCATTGAGTCTGACTCAACTTCACACCTTGTAACACAGGCAAGAACCCTTTCTTTGCTTGATCCATTTTGAACTTCTTCAATATCTTGTCAAGGTATGTGCTTTGTGAAAGTCCAATTAAGCGTCTTAATCTATCTCTATAGATCTTTATGCCTAATATGTAAGCAGCTTCACCGAGGTATTTCATTGAAAAACTCTTATTCAAGTATCCCTTTATGCTATCCAGAAATTCTATATCATTTCCAATCAGTAATATGTCATCCACATATAATATCAGAAATGCTACAGAGCTCCCACTCACTTTCTTGTAAATACAGGCTTCTCCGAAAGTCTGTATAAAACCAAATGCTTTGATCACACTATCAAAACGTTTATTCCAACTCCGAGAGGCTTGCACCAGTCCATAAATGGATCGCTGGAGCTTGCACACTTTGTTAGCTCCCTTTGGATCGACAAAACCTTCTGGTTGCATCATATACAACTCTTCTTCCAGAAATCCATTCAGGAATGCAGTTTTGACATCCATTTGCCAAATTTCATAATCATAAAATGCGGCAATTGCTAACATGATTCGGACAGACTTAAGCATCGCTACGGGTGAGAAGGTCTCATCGTAGTCAACCCCTTGAACTTGTCGAAAACCTTTTGCGACAAGTCGAGCTTTGTAGACAGTAATATTACCGTCAGCGTCAATCTTCTTCTTGAAGATCCATTTATTCTCAATTGCTTGCCGATCATCGGGCAAGTCAACCAAAGTCCATACTTTGTTCTCATACATGGATCCCATCTCAGATTTCATGGCTTCAAGCCATTTTGCGGAATATGGGCTCACCATCGCTTCTTCATAGTTCGTAGGTTCATCATGATCTAGTAGCATGACTTCCAGAACAGGATTACCGTACCACTCTGGCGCGGATCTTACTCTGGTTGATCTACGAGGTTCAGTAGTATCTTGATCTGAAGTTTCATGATCATCATCATTAGCTTCCTCACTTATTGGTGTAGGTGTCGCAAAAACAGTTTTCTGTGATGTACTAATTTCCAATAAAGGAGCAGGTACAGTTACCTCGTCAAGTTCTACTTTCCTCCCACTCACTTCTTTCGAGAGAAACTCCTTCTCCAGAAAGTTTCTGAATTTAGCAACAAAAGTCTTGCCTTCGGGTCTGTGATAGAAGGTGTATCCAATAGTTTCCTTTGGATATCCTATGAAGACACATTTCTTCGATTTGGGTTCGAGCTTATCAGGTTGAAGCTTTTTCACATAAGCATCGTAGCCCCAAACTTTCAGAAACGACAACTTTGGTTTCTTGCCAAACCACAGTTCATAAGGCGTCGTCTCAACGGATTTTGATGGTGCCATATTTAACATGAATGCGGCCGTCTCTAGAGCGTATCCCCAAAACGATAGCGGTAAATCAGTAAGAGACATCATAGATCGCACCATATCTAGTAAAGTACGATTACGACGTTCGGACACACCATTATGCTGTGGTGTTCCGGGTGGCGTGAGTTGCGAAACTATTCCACAATTTTTCAAATGTACACCAAACTCGTAACTCAAATATTCTCCTCCACGATCAGATCGTAGAAACTTTATTTTCTTGTTACGATGATTTTCAACTTCACTCTGAAATTCTTTGAACTTTTCAAATGTTTTAGACTTATGTTTCATTAAGTAGATATACCCATATCTGCTTAAGTCATCTGTGAAGGTGAGAAAATAACGATATCCGCCACGAGCCTCAATATTCATCGGACCACATACATCTGTATGTATGATTTCCAACAAATCTGTTGCTCTCTCCATAGTACCGGAGAACGGTGTTTTAGTCATCTTGCCCATGAGGCACGGTTCACAAGTACCAAGTGATTCATAATCAAGAGGTTCCAAAAGTCCATCAGTATGGAGTTTCTTCATGCGCTTTACACCGATATGACCTAAACGGCAGTGCCACAAATAAGTTGCACCATCATTATCAACTCTGCATCTTTTGGTTTCAACATTATGAATATGTGTATCACTACTATCGAGATTCAATAAGAATAGACCACTCTTCAAGGGTGCATGACCATAAAAGATATTACTCATATAAATAGAACAACCATTATTCTCTGATTTAAATGAATAACCGTCTCGCATTAAACAAGATCCAGATATAATGTTCATGCTCAACGCTGGCACCAAATAACAATTATTTAGGTCTAATATTAATCCCGAAGGTAGATGTAGAGGTAGCGTGCCGACCGCGATCACATCGACTTTGGAACCGTTTCCCACGCGCATCGTCACCTCGTCCTTAGCCAATCTCCGCTTAATCCGTAGCCCCTGTTTCGAGTTGCAAATATTAGCAACAGAACCAGTATCAAATACCCAGGTGCTACTGCGAGCATTAGTAAGGTACACATCAATAACATGTATATCACATATACCTTTGTTCACCTTGCCATCCTTCTTATCCGCCAAATACTTGGGGCAGTTCCGCTTCCAGTGACCAGTCTGCTTGCAGTAGAAGCACTCAGTTTCAGGCTTAGGTCCAGACTTGGGTTTCTTCTCTTGAGCAGCAACTTGCTTGCCGTTCTTCTTGAAGTTCCCCTTCTTCTTCCCTTTGCCCTTTTTCTTGAAACTAGTGGTCTTGTTGACCATCAACACTTGATGCTCCTTCTTGATTTCTACCTCCGCGGCTTTCAGCATTGCGAAGAGCTCGGGAATAGTCTTATTCATCCCTTGCATATTATAGTTCATCACGAAGCTTTTGTAGCTTGGTGGCAGTGATTGGAGAATTCTGTCAATGATGCAATCATCTGGAAGATTAACTCCCAATTGAATCAAGTGATTATTATACCCAGACATTTTGAGTATGTGCTCACTGACAGAACTGTTCTCCTCCATCTTGCAGCTATAGAACTTATTGGAGACTTCATATCTCTCAATTCGGGCATTTGCTTGAAATATTAACTTCAACTCCTGGAACATCTCATATGCTCCATGACGTTCAAAACGTCATTGAAGTCCCGATTCTAAGCCGTAAAGCATGGCACACTGAACTATCGAGTAGTCATCAGCTTTGCTCTGCCAGACGTTCATAACATCTGGTGTTGCTCCAGTAGTAGGCCTGGCACCCAGCGGTGCATCCAGGACGTAATTCTTCTGTACAACAATGAGGATAATCCTCAAGTTACGGACCCAGCCCGTGTAATTGCTACCATCATCTTTCAACTTTGCTTTCTCAAGGAACGCATTAAAATTCAACGGAACAACAGCACGAGCCATCTATCTACAATCAACATAAACAAGCAAGATACTATCAGGTACTAAGTTTCATGATAAATTTAAGTTCAATTAATCATATTACTTAAGAACTCCCACTTAGATAGACATCCCTCTAATCCTCTAAGTGATCACGTGATCCAAATCAACTAAACCATGTCCGATCATCACGTGAGATGGAGTAGTTTCATTGGTGAACATCATTATGTTGATCATATCTACTATATGATTCACGCTCGACCTTTCGGTCTCCGTGTTCCGAGGCCATATCTGTATATGCTTGGCTCGTCAAGTATAACCTGAGTATTCTGCGTGTGCAACTGTTTTGCACCCGTTGTATTTGAACGTAGAGCCTATCACACCCGATCATCACGTGGTGTCTCGGCACGAAGAACTTTCGCAATAGTGCATACTCAGGGAGAACACTTCTTGATAATTTAGTGACAGATCATCTTATAATGCTACCGTCAATCAAAGCAAGATAAGATGCATAAAAGATAAACATCACATGCAATCAATATAAGTGATATGATATGGCCATCATCATCTTGTGCCTGTGATCTCTATCTCCGAAGCACCGTCATGATCACCATAGTCACCGGCGCGACACCTTGATCTCCATCGTAGCATCGTTGTCGTCTCGCCAATCTTATGCTTCCACGACTATCGCTACCGCTTAGTGATAAAGTAAAGCATTACATAGCGATTGCGTTGCATACAATAAAGCGACAACCATATGGCTCCTGCCAGTTGCCGATAACTCGGTTACAAAACATGATCATCTCATACAATAAAATTCAGCATCATGCCTTGACCATATCACATCACAACATGCCCTGCAAAAACAAGTTAGACGTCCTCTACTTTGTTGTTGCAAGTTTTACGTGGCTGCTACGGGCTTAAGCAAGAACCAATCTCACCTACGCATCAAAACCACAATGATAGTTTGTCAAATAGACTCCGTTTTAACCTTCGCAAGGACCGGGCGTAGCCACACTAGGTTCAACTAAAGTTGGAGAGACAGTCGCCCGCAAGCCACCTATGTGCATAGCACGTCGGGGGAACCGGTCTCGCGTAAGCGTACGCGTAATGTTGATCCGGGTCGTCTCGTCCAACAATACCGCCGAACCAAAGTATGACATGCTAGTAGGCAGTATGACTTATATCACCCACAAGTCACTTGTGTTCTACTCGTGCAAATAACATCAAACCATAAAACCTAGGCTCGGATGCCACTGTTAGGTTTCGTAGTAATTTCAAAAAAATTCCTACGCACACGCAAGATCATGGTGATGCACAGCAATGAGAGGGGAGAGTGTTGTCTACGTACCCACGCAGACCGACTGCGGAAGCGTTGACGAAACGAAGAGGAAGTAGTCGTACGTCTTCCCGATCCGACTGATCCGAGCACCGTTACTCCGGCACCTCCGAGTTCTTAGCACACGTACAGCTCGATGACGATCCCCGGGCTCCGATCCAGCAAAGCGTCGGGGAAGAGTTCCGTCAGCACGACGGCGTGGTGACGATCTTGATGTTCTACCAACGCAGGGCTTTGCCTAAGCACTACAACAATATGATCGAGGTGGAATATGGTGGCAGGGGGCACCGCACACGGCTAAGGAACGATCTCAAGGATCAACTTGTGTGTCTAGAGGTGCCCCTGCCTCCGTATATAAAGGAGCCAAGGGGGAGGGTGCGGCCGGCCAGGAGGAGGGCGCAGGAGGAGTCCTACTCCTACCGGGAGTAGGACTCCCCCCCAATCCTAGTTGGAATAGGATTCCCCGAGGGGGAAAGAGAGAGAGGGGGCCGGCCACCTCTCCTTGTCCTAATAGGACTAGGGGAGGGGGGAGGCACGCAGCCCACCTTGGGCTGCCCCTTTTACCTTTCCACTAAAGCCCATGAAGGCCCATATGGCTCCCGGGGGGTTCCGGTAACCTCCCGGTACTCCGGTAAAATCCCGATTTCACCCGGAACACTTTCGATATCCAAACATAGGCTTCCAATATATCAATCTTTATGTCTCGGCCATTTCGAGACTCCTCGTCATGTCCGTGATCACATCCGGGACTTCGAACTAACTTCGGTACATCAAAAATGCATAAACTCATAATAATTGTCATTGTAACGTTAAGCGTGCGGACCCTACGGTTCGAGAACAATGTAGACATGACTGAGGCACATCTCCGGTCAATAACCAATAGCGGGACCTGGATGTCCATATTGGCTCCTACATATTCCACGAAGATCTTTATCGGTCAGACCGCATAACAACATATGTTGTTCCCTTTGTCATCGGTATGTTACTTGCCCGAGATTCGATTGTCGGTATCCAATACCTAGTTCAATCTCATTACCGACAAGTCTCTTTACTTGTTCTGTAATTCATCATCCCGCAACTAACTCATTAGTTGCAATGGTTGCAAGGCTTATGTGATGTGCATTACCGAGAGGGCCCTAGAGATACCTCTCCGACAATCGGAGTGACAAATCCTAATCTCGAAATACACCAACCCAACATCTACCTTTGGAGACACCTGTAGAGCTCCTTTATAATCACCCATTTACGTTGTGACTTTTGGTAGCACACAAAGTGTTCCTCCGGCAAACGGGAGTTGCATAATCTCATAGTCATAGGAACATGTATAAGTCATGAAGAAAGCAATAGCAACATACTAAACGATCGGGTGCTAAGCTAATGGAATGGGTCATGTCAATCATATCATTCAACTAATGATATGACCTCGTTAATCAAATAACAACTCTTTGTTCATGGTTAGGAAACATAACCATCTTTGATTAACGAGCTAGTCAAGTAGAGGCATACTAGTGACACTAAGTTTGTCTATGTATTCACACATGTATTATGTTTCCGGTTAATACAATTCTAGCATGAATAATAAACATTTATCATGATATAAGGAAATAAATAATAACTTTATTATTGCCTCTAGGGCATATTTCCTTCACAAGACACACGAGTTCCTCTCCTTCTTGGCGTAGCCCTACCCCTCTCCCTCCTCGTCTCATGCGGTGCTTGGCGAAGCCCTGCTGGAGTACCACGCTCCTCCACCACCACCACGCCGTTGTGCTGCTGCTGGATGGAGTCTTCCTCAACCTCTCCCTCTCTCCTTGCTGGATCAAGGCATGGGAGACGTCACCGGGCTGTACGTGTGTTGAACGCGGAGGTGCCATCCGTTCGGCACTAGGATCTTCGGTGATTTGGATCACGACGAGTACGACTCCTTCAACCCCGTTCTCTTGAACGCTTCCGCTTAGCGATCTACAAGGGTATGTAGATGCACTCTCCTTCCCCTCGTTGCTGGTTTCTCCATAGATAGATCTTGGTGACACGTAGGAAATTTTTTGAATTTCTGCTACATTCCCCAACAGTGGCATCATGAGCTAGGTCTATGCGTAGTTTCTATGCACGAGTAGAACACAAAGTAGTTGTGGGCGTTGATTTTGTTCAGTATGCTTACCGTTACTAGTCCAATCTTGATTCGGCGGCATTGTGGGATGAAGTGGCCCGGACCGACCTTACACGTACTCTTACGTGAGACTGGTTCCACCGACTGACATGCACTAGTTGCATAAGGTGGCTAGCGGGTGTCTGTCTCTCCCACTTTAGTCGGATCGGATTCGATGAAAAAGGGTCCTTATGAAGGGTAAATAGCAATTGGCATATCATGTTGTGGTCTTTGCGTAGGTAAGAAACGTTCTTGCTAGAAACCCATGGCAGCCACGTAAAACATGCAAACAACAATTAGAGGACGTCTAACTTGTTTTTGCAGGGTATGCTATGTGATGTGATATGGCCAAAGGATGTGATGAATGATATATGTGATGTATGAGATGATCATGTTCTTGTAATAGGAATCACGACTTGCATGTCGATGAGTATGACAACCGGCAGGAGCCATAGGAGTTGTCTTAATTTATTTATGACCTGCGTGTCAACATAAACGTCATGTAATTACTTTACTTTATTGCTAACTGTTAGCTGTAGTAGTAGAAGTAATAGTTGGCGAGACAATTTCATGAAGACACGATGATGGAGATCATGATGATGGAGATCATGGTGTCATGCCGGTGACGATGATGATCATGGAGCCCCGAAGATGGAGATCAAAAGGAGCAATATGATATTGGCCATATCATGTCACTATTTGATTGCATGTGATGTTTATCATGTTTATACATCTTATTTGCTTAGAACGACGGTAGTAAATAAGATGATCCCTCATTAAAATTTCAAGGAAGTGTTCCCCCTAACTGTGCACCATTGCGAAAGTTCGTCGTTTTGAAGCACCACGTGATGATCGGGTGTGATAGATTCTTACGTTCGAATACAACGGGTGTTGACGAGTCTAGCATGTACAGACATGGCCTCGGAACACATGCGAAACACTTAGGTTAACTTGACGAGCCTAGCATGTACAGACATGGCCTCGGAACACAGAAGACCGAAAGGTCGAACATGAGTCGTATAGAAGATACGATCAACATGAAGATGTTCACCGATGTTGACTAGTCCGTCTCACGTGATGATCGAACACGGCCTAGTTGACTCGGATCATGTAATCACTTAGATGACTAGAGGGATGTCTATCTGAGTGGGAGTTCATAAGATGAACTTAATTATCCTGAACATAGTCAAAAGGTCTTCGCAAATTATGTCGTAGCTCGCGCCTCAGTTCTACTGTTTAGATATGTTCCTAGAGAAAATTTAGTTGAAAGTTGATAGTAGCAATTATGCGGACTAGGTCCGTAAAATCATTGCTTCATAGAAGGCTTATGTCCTTAATGCACCGCTCAGTGTGCTGAACCTCGAACGTCGTCTGTGGATGTTGCGAACATCTGACATACACATTTTGATAACTACGTGATATTTCAGTTAAACGGTTTAGAGTTGAGGCACCAAAGACGTTTTTGAAACGTCGCGAAACATATGAGATGTTTTGAGGGCTGAAATTGGGATTTCAGGCTTGTGCCCACGTCAAGAGGTATAAGACCTCCGACGATTTTCTTAACTTGCAAACTAAGGGAGAAAAGCTCAATTGTTGAGCTTGTGCTCAGATTGTCTGAGTACAACAATCATTTGAATCAAGTGGGAGTTGATCTTCCAGATGAGATAGTGATGTTTCTCCGAAGTCATTACCACCAAGCTGCTAGAGCTTCGTGATGAACTATAATATATCAGGGACATATATGATGATCCTTGAGATATTCGCGATGTTTGACACCACAAAAGTAGAAATCAAGAAGGAGCATCAATTGTTGATGGTTGGTGAAACCACTAGTTTCAAGAAGGGCAAGGGCAAGAAGGGATACTTCATGAAACGACAAATCAGCTGCTGCTCTAGTGAAGAAACCCAAGGTTGAACCAAAACCCGAGACTAAGTGCTTCTGTAATAAGGGGAACAGCCACTGGAGCAGAATGACCCTAGATACTTGGTAGATGAGAAGGCTGGCAAGGTCGATAGAAGTATATTGGATATACATTGTGTTAATGTGTACTTTACTAGTACTCCTAGTAGCACCATGGTATTAGATACCGGTTCGGTTGCTAAATGTTAGTAAACTCGAAATAAAAGGCTGCGGAGTAAACGGAGACTAGCTAAAGGTGAGCTGGCAATATATGTGTTGGAAGTTTTTCCAAGCTTGATGTGATCAAGCATCGCACGCTCCCTCTACCATCGAGATTGGTGTTTGCATTGAGCATAGACATGATTGGATTATGTCTATCGCAATACGGTTATTCATTTAAGGAGAATAATGGTTACTTTGTTTATTTGAATAATACCTTCAATGGTCTTGCACCTAAAATGAATGGTTTATTGAATCTCGATCGTAGTGATACACATGTTCATGCCAAAAGACATAAGATAGTAATGATAGTACCACCTACTTGTGGCACTGCCACGTAAGTCATATCGGTATAAAACACATGAAGAAGCTCCATGTTGATGGATCTTTGGGCTCACTCGTTTTGAAAAGTTTGAGACATGTGAACCATGTCTATTGGTGTATATGCATGAATAAACTCCATGCAAATGGACCGTTTGAACTCACTTGATTTTGAATCACTTGAGACATGCAAATCATACCACATGGGCAAGATGACTGAAAGCCTCGTTTTCAGCAAAATGGAACTAGAAAGCAACTTGTTGGAAGTAATACATTTTGATGTGTGCAGTCCAATGAGTGCTGAGGCATGTAGTGGATATCGTTATGTTCTTACTTCACAGATGATTTGAGTAGATGTTGAGTATATTTACTTGATGAATCACGAGTCTGAATTATTGAAAGGTTCAAGTAATTTCAGTGTGAAGTTGAAAGATCGTCGTGACAAGAGGATAAAAGATCTATGATATGATCATAGAGATGAATATCTGAATTACAAGTTTGGCACAGAATTAAGACATTGTGGAAATTGTTTCACAACTAATACAGCCTGGAACACCATAGTGTGATGGTGTGTCCGAACATCATAATTGCACCCTATTGGATATGATGCATACCATGATGTCTCTTATCGAATTACCACAATAGTTTATGGGTTAGGCATTAGAGACAACCACATTCACTTTAAATAGGGCACCACGTAATTCCGATGAGATGACACCGTATGAACTATGGTTTAGGGAAACCTAAGCTGTCATTTCTTAAAAGTTTGGGGCTGCGATGCTTATGTGAAAAAGTTTCAGGCTGATAAGCTCGAACCCAAAGCGGATAAATGCATCTTCATAGGACACCCAAAACAGTTGGGTATACCTCCTGTCTCAGATCCGAAAGCAGTAGGGATTGTTTCTAGAATCGGGTCCTTTCTCGAGGAAAAGTTTCTCTCGAAGGAATTGAGTGGGAGGATGGTGGAGACTTGATGAGGTTATTGAACCGTCACTTCAACTAGTGTATAGCAGGGCACAAAGAGTTGTTCCTGTGGCACCTACACCAATTGAAGTGGAAGCTTATGATATTGATCATGAGACTTCGGATCAAGTCACTCTCAAACCTCGTAGGACGACAAGGATGCGTGCTACTTCAGAGTGGTACGTAATCCTGTCTTGAAAGTCATGTTGCTAGACAACAATGAACCTACGAGCTATGGAGAAGCGATGGTGGGCCCGGATTCCGATAAATGGCTCGACACCATAAAATCCGAGAGAGGATCCATGTATGAAAACAAAGTGTAGACTTTGGCAGAATGACTCGATGGTCGTAAGGCTGTTGAGTACAGATGGATTTTAAAAGGAAGACAGACAATGATGGTAAATATCACCATTAAGAAAGCTCGACTTGTCGTTAAGATGTTTTCTGACAAGTTCAAAGAGTTGACTGCGATGAGACTTTCTCACTCGTAGCGATGCTAAGAGTCTGTTGGAATTATATTAGCGATTACTGCATTATTTATGAAATCTTGCAGATAGGATGTCGAAACATTGTTTCCTCGACGATTTTCTTGAGGAAAGGTAGTATGTGATACAACCAGAAGGTTTTGTCAATCCTGAAAGATGCTAATAAGTATGCAAAGCTCCAGCAATCCTTCTAAGGGCTGGAGTAAGCATCTCAGAGTTGGAATATACTCTTTGATGATGATCAAAGATTTTGGGTGTATACAAAGTTTATGAGAAACTTGTATTTCCAAAGAAGTGAGTGGGAGCACTATAGAATTTCTGATGAATATATGTTGTTGACATATTGTTGATCAGAAATGACGTAGGATTTCTGGAAAGCATATAGGGTTATTTGAAAGTGTTTTTCAATGGAAAGCCTGGATTAAGCTACTTGAACATTGAGCATCAAGATCTATAAGGATAGATCAAAACGCTTAATGGTACTTTCAAATGAGCACATACCTTGACATGATTTTGAAGGAGTTCAAAATGGATCGGCAAAGAAGGAGTTCTTGGCTGTGTTATAAGGTGTGAACATTGAGTAAGACTCGAAACCTGACCGCGGCAGAATAGAGAGAAAGGACGGACGTAGGCTCTACAGTATGCTATGCTGTGTACCGCACCTGAAGTGTGCCTTGCCATGAGTCAGTCAAGGGGTACAAGAGTGATCCAAGAATGGATCACAGGACAGCGGTCAAAGTTATCCTTAGTAACTAGTGGACTAAGGAATTTTCTCGATTATGGAGGTGGTAAAAGAGTTCGTCGTAAAGGGTTATGCCGATGCAAACTTTGACACTAATCCAGATTATTCTGAGTAGTAAACTGGATTCGTATAGTAGAACAGTTATTTGGAATAAGCTCCAAATAGAACGTGGTAGCTACATCTAGGAGATGACATAGAGATTTGTAAAGCACACACGGATCTGAAAGATTCAGACCCGTTGACTATAACATCTCTCACAAGTATAACATGATCAAACCCAGAACTCATTGAGTGTTAATCACATGGTAATGTGAACTAAATTATTGACTCTAGTAAACTCTTTGGGTGTTAGTCACATGGGGATGTGACCTTGAGTGTTAATCACATAGTGATGTGAACTGGATTATTGACTCTAGTGCAAGTGGGAGACTGTTGGAAATATGCCCTAGAGGCAATAATAAATTAGTTATTATTATATTTCCTTGTTCATGATAATCTTTATTATCCATGCTAGAATTGTATTGATAGGAAACTCAGATACATGTGTGGATACAAAGACAACACACTACTAGGAAAAGGCCAACTAATGGCGCACCTAATTTGGCCATTAATGGCGCATTAGTGGTGCGCCATTAGTAGCACGCCATTAGTATATTTTACTAATGGCGCACCACTGGTGCGCCATTAGTATCTGGTATATTAATGGCGCACCTCAGATGCGCCATTAGTATATACAACAGTGTGCCATTAGTATGCCTCCTAGGGGGCCATGTATACCCAGGTGCTTTGGCATACTAATGGCGCACGACAGCAACATGCGCCATTAGTAACTTCGGCATACTAATGGCGCACTGTTTAGTGATGCGCCATTAGTATCCTTTGGCATACTAATGGCGCATTATGATGTGATGCGCCATTAGTATGAATATTAGGTCTTTTATTTTTTAATTTTCTGTTTTTTGCACAGGTTACAAAATGTATAATTGGACAAAATATAGACAACACACATCAACAACAGATTCATCGAATACAATAGAAGATTAGTCTCTGAATACAATTCATCATTTTAGTCTCCGAATACAAGTCATCATATTAGTCTCCGAATTGAAAAGACCGAACAAAGATAGAACATTATATTACAAGTATCGAGACCGCGAGTTTGTCTTCACATTACAAGTCGATATCGATCATCTAAACTACCATCACATAGAAGAGAGCTGCGGTCATCACGATGAGCATCATCACGATGAAACTCGTCTTCATCCGGTTCCTCCAACGCTCCATCCCCTCTCCCGCTAGATAGCGGGCGTATCTAGATTCGGCCTCGGCCCTAGTGGCGTACCCTTTGTAACTGTTACCGCTGAATCGGTGAACCTGTCTCCAACACTCCCCCCAGTCGTCGTAGACTCCGGGAACCTTACCCTTGTACACGACATACCACGGCATCGCTATGTAGTAGCCAAACGAAACGTTAGTACCAATTCACAGACAATACATAAGCAATATATAAGTATGCAACAGAACGATCGGAAGAGAAAAATCAAGACATTAATAGCATCGATTACATCTTAAGTTGAACGACTCTCGAAACCAAAGAGACATACTACAAGTTCATTAAAGTTTAATTACAACATGAGACAATCGATGTTTCAGAATTAGACACATCATCACTGCTTTCGACTCGACTCAAGGGACCGGAGCATGGATGAAGCCGCCATCTATCGTGGGAGTCATGAAAGAACGGGCGTTGTTAGCCTGCATTTGTAGGATTGTGTCGATGTCACTGTTGGACGGTTGATTTCTAAGGTAGAACTGCCCCGCGGTATGAAGGACATCTTGATGGATGATTTCCGCAAACTCCGACTGGATGCGAAAGAATTCTTGTCTGATGTCCGCGTCCTGGATTGCCGACACGCTCGCGGCCCAATCTTTGAGTCTACTCGGTAGCAGAAGTTGATGATGGTCCCGTACGATCACCCGCATGTGATGGATGGCGTAGTAGGCACCCTTCTGACTGCCAGGCGGCTGCTTGACGCAGCAGAATGTCATATTGTGGGAGAACACGTGCTTGCCGTACTTACGAATAGGCCTGGTGAAGGTGCCTCCAGATTTGACGTAGCCAGGGAGAACATCATCAAGAACCTTCTTGACATTTGTGTAGTCTACGTTCGACTGACAGTCCGGGTCGAAATACGTGGCCATGGAATATTTGGGGCTTAGGAGGATGAGCGTGCAATGTGTGTCACTGCAGAAAACACGGAATGTTAAAAGAGAAACGATCGAAATCTAAGAATTCATATGTTACGGGGCGGTTGAGGGGAGGACTTACTCGGGAAAGTAAGGCACGAGGAAGTTATCCTTATCTTGGTTTGCCAGAATGACGCCTTCGAGGTAAGAACTCGCGACTTGCCGGTCCTCAGCGCTGCCCAAGATCTTGGCACGCATGTAGAAGGGGTCGACTATCACGATATCCGGGGTCTTGTCGCGAATGATCTGCATCTCCATACTCAGCGAAAAAAGCCGAACGAAGGTGTAGTGCAGCGGATGAAGGTTCAACATAGCGTGGATGTCATCAAACCGCAGGACAATCGTACCCCCGATGGAGTTATCCACAAAGCCCTTGCCCTCTGGCACCTTGGCCGCGAAAACCGGGTATGCCACATCCTTCTCTCCGAGACGCCGCTTCTCCAAAGAAAGAACACTGTCATGCAGACTCCGCATAGCACCGGTTGCAGCATCGAGCATATTTCTCGGTAGCATCGGCCTACCCGCCACATGCACCCTCCTCGAGATATCCTCAGGTGAAGGTGGCCCGTCCTGAGCACGGATCGTACTCGGTGCCGGCTGGCCCGCACCCTTGTTAGTCTTTCTTTTGTGTGCCTTCTTCTTCTCCTGTAATGGGACCGAGTTCTGCTCACAGACCGCCTTCTTGAGTGTGTTGGGGCTGATCATATTTCACACCTCGCCTATCTGAGGCTCGGTGAAGTCGGCAGCTGGAGGCGTCTCCTGAGAGCTGAACTGCAGACGACGCCTGTTGCAACTTGGCTTCTCCGCGGTACCAGCTAGATCGCGCACGTCTTTTGTTGGGTTGGGTTCTTGAGAAGGAGGCCCCATGAAGTCACCACCGTACCCATGATCGGCAAAGTACTGATCGACGTTGGCAAATGTATCGCCGTTGTCGTCGTTCTGATCCTGTGCCATATGCATGTTTGGATCCAGTGGCATAGGGATGTCCGGCACCGTTGCGGCGGTCTTGCCATGGGGCCGACTTGGCGCCGGCATGACTGGCGGTGTTGTCTTTGGGGTGGTGTCCCCCGCACCCAAACGAATCTGGCTCTTCGGCCAAAGCAGGGGCCAGCTCAAGCAGGCGCTGAGGGTCATCACGTCATCATCGTCGGCCCCGACGGGTCGAATCGGAGGTAACAACTCATCGCAGCCTGGCAGCACCCGAACCAGTTGAACCCTAAACAAGTTGGGTGGCATCTGGGTACCGTGGAACAAGGGGTTGCCCGGTTGAACGATTTTGCCCTTGGCGACATCGACCAACTCGTTGTTCACGAAGTGCAGGAGAGTGCACGGGACGTCGGCGGCGCCCTGCAAAAACATGTACGGCATCAGGGATGCCCAGTTAAAGGCAAGGAGATGAAGTCCTCGGCCGAGAGAGTCTTAATTAGTTGCCGTGATGATGGCGTCGAGCTCGGCTAATGTCGAGGCACCGCCAACGGCGGGCGTGCAGTTGACGGAGGGGCCGCTTGCTGTAGAGGTGCCGGCCGACGTACACCCGGGTGCATTAAGCTCCCGTGCCGGCATCGGAGACACCAATGCCGCCTCCGCCGGAGACACCAATGGCCCCGCCATCGCGTTCTGCGAGTTGCTGGCCGTGAAGCTAGGAATCGGGGGCGGCCCCTGTTGGCCGCCCGCAATCCACGCACTAATCCCCTGGATCAAGGTAGGCACAATGGCGGTGATCGTCGCTCCGAGTTGTTGTTGCACTTGCTCTTGGACAATCTCCGGAATCCGCGCCACTTGTGCCCTGAGTTCTTGAACCTCGCGCGCCTGGCTTTCCGAGCTGGTCTTTTTCTCCTTTCGCCCACCAGTGTTATAGTATGACGACCATTTTGTCGACAAGCCTTTGCCGGCCACATGACCAGCTGACGTCGGCTTACTGAGCTTATCCTTGTTCTTCATTACATTCAACGCCCTATTTAGAGTGGTGTCCCAAGGGTTGCTCTTAGTCGACCCCGCGCTACTGCTTTCACTCGCCTGCGGAAGGAATGTGAACCATTTAGAAATTTGGCTTCATTAATTAGAATGCAACCATATGGAGCTAATTACGCGAGGGTGTATTCCTTACCAGAACAAGCTCAAGCGCCCTGGTCTTCGGATCCGTGGTAAGCTCCTTTGTTTTCGGGTCCTTCTTGTACCGGGCCCTGACAAAGTTCCTGGTCTGCTTGTCACCGTATTTATCGAAGAGGGGCGGTAGGCCTTGCTCGGCACGGTCCGCGTCCTCCTTGTCCCATATAGGCTCCGCCACTCTGTAACCGCCGGGACCGAGTGTGTGTTCCCCTAAGTTCAGCTCCCGCATTTCTTTCCCCACTTACTTGATTCGAAGCTTGTAGTGCTCGAGCAATTGATCTTGAAGTCGTTGTAGTCATCTTCGGTGATCGAAGGATTTTTCTCCTTGATCTTCTCATAACTCTCACCTTTCTCGATCATTCTCTTCACATTGCTTTTCCAAGTAGACAGGGCCGTGCTCATCTTCGTGAGGGCAGCACTGTTCACTTTATTCCCTTTGAGGCTTGTGTTTCCAAATTCAGCGGGGAACTTGTATCGTTCGTGCAGCTTCGTGAAGAGGAGGTTGCGCAAATTCCCTCGGTCAGGATGCCTGAGGTTCTCAGTGTTGATAGAGATGGTGCTCCGGAGAATGCACCCGAGCTGAAGCGAGTACCCCTTGACTATTCGTTCGGGCGTCGTTGGATTCCCGTTGGAGTCCACTTCAGTAACTTCCTCCTTGAGGGTGCGGAGCACGGTCGGGTGCCGGTCCTTCCGTTGCCTCTTCGGTTGGCTGCCATCTGTGCGTGCGCCGCCATCATTAGTGGTGGCATCCTCGGCGGCACCATCAGTGGTGGCATCAGTGGGGTCATCCTCGGCGGTACCATCAGTGGTCTCAGGATCGGTGGGGAAGACGGCGTCCTCATACAAGTGAGGTTGTTCCTCCATCTCCTGGGACAGCTCCCAGAATTTCTTGCCGCCCGAACCCTCGGCCTCATTGTTGTTGGCCATGTTTCTCTATAAATAGGAACAAAGTTTGGTCAAAAAGTTGGTTATTGTCAAGGAACAAGATCATGGTCTCGTCATTTAGGGTTTGTCGACACCGAGGCATCCTAAAAGCTAAGCTTTTATCATTGAGGGTTTTTCGACGTCGAGGCACCCTAAAAGCCTAAGCTTTCATCATTTCGGTTTTTATCGACACCGAGGCACCCTAAAAGCCATGCATTAGTCACAAGTACGCCGGGGCACTTGATCCTACTTAATTAACTACTAAGATACCCCGGCCCATGCATTAGTCACAAGTACCCCATATGTTGCTAAAATTCACGGAAAATTTCAGCATGACCTTTGCTGAAAATAGGACATATGGAGTACCCGAATTTGCCGGAACGGAAGTTAATCGACATTCCAGCAAACTCAAGGGCCTCTCGGGTGGACAAGGCAAAAAAGGCCTCCATCACAACATGGAAAATACATGGGCATGTGAAGAGGTGAAACAATATATGCATCTCCAAGCAGTATCATATGGTCAGCAGCAGTTGACTGACAGATGCACCAAATGCATCTCCAACATTACTTGTTTTGTCAGATTTGATCTATAAATAACTAGTAGTACATGTCTAAGTATTTGGATATGCTATCTATCTATCAGCAAGTAAATTATGCCATTTGAACAGATTTATACTATTTGAATGCCAAGTACATGACTAAATCTGAATTAATGCCAAGTACATCCAGTTGGTTTCAGTCAAAGTTCAACCAAAAAAATGACACATACAAACTGAAGAGAAGTGTGGTGCTGATTCATATGTATGTATGTACAGGAGATGCAAGTGCCACCAAGATAGATAGTTTCAGTCAAATTAAAAAAAACAATTGGACACATACAAACTGAAGCAAACCGTCATGCTTTTTCATGTGTACATAGAAAAGATGCAAGTGGTATCCGCAATTTATTAATCACATGCACTTCCTCTAATTTATTAATCACATGCTCTTTGACTAACCATCCAAAAAATATAGATCAAGGATGATACTGCCAGCCACCTGCGGGGAGTAAGAATGAGTAGTTTCTGCTAATTAGAGGACAAACTATAACAGCGGAAAAATAATTGAACAGTTTATCATAACAGCGGAACACTGATGGTCTGGTATGGCAAGCATGCAAGCTGTAAAGTGACAACACTATAACTACGAAAAGAGCAGAGTCCAGCCAAACATATCACACAAATTCCACTAAAATATAACCTAAGCCACACAAAACAAGTAATGAAACCTCCACCAAGAATAGAGCCATACTATAGCAGCAAGACTGTAGTAAGAAAGAACCAATTCCCAAGTCCCAAATTACTCATGGTACAAAGGCACATGCAAATCCTTATGCAAGAAGTGTAGATTACAAAAGCTAGACACTCATTACTATAGTAGTCTACAGCAACTGCAGAATCACCAACACTCATCACAACAGTAGTAGCAGTTTTTTTCTTCTTCATTAACTGTACTAGCAGTTTTTTTCTTCTTCATTAACTGTATTAGCTATTTACTAGAAGTACTAGCACTTGGATCATATGCTAACGCTACATTGATACATCATCATGCTGGGTAATATTAAACCCAAGCAACTTTATAATCAACCCAAGATACATCAACTACTGCACTGTCCTGCCTAATAAAAACAGTCATGCCAGCATATAGTATATAAATCTGAATTTGTGTTTACAAGAAGAGTGCCCATTGCAATGTAAACCTGAGAACACAACTCACCTCAAGTGCAGGATATAGCAGGCACCTACTTCTTCAGTCAAGTGCAGTAAAAGACTGTTTGCAGAACCTGTTTAGTCAGAGTTGAACATTAGAATCCATACTATGCTCTACTATGCTTGTAAAGGAACACCTGCTAGCTAGCTGCTGTCGAGTTGCCAGCATTCGTCGTCAGTGAAAAAAAATGAAGAAGAGAAAAGGCATGCATGCACCGGTTTGCCAAAACAGAGCACTTTAGTCCTCTGTTTTTGCTAACTGCTACACATACCCCCAAGTGAACCACCACAACATCTAAAAGCTAACAATTGTTTTTGCTTATATAATCAGACTTTTTGTGCTAAAAAAACATAGAACAACTGCTCCAAATTTCTAAATAAACTGCCATTTCATTTTATTCAATAATGAACTGTACTCTTTATGGGTTTTTTAGTTAAATGCAGAAAATCCAAAGTTAATTCCGCCGGGCTTTTCTATGTTTTTATACATAACTGCTAAAACCCTAGGAGTTAACCGAGCCACCAACAGAATGTGGACTTAAAAAGAGAGAGTCACGGACAGTGACATGATACATTTTCATAAAATTAGCTAGTTTTACTTATGGTGCACAAAGGAACAAGTACTGCAGTGCACTCAGAAAAAAATGAAGGAACTTCTCTCTACCACACGTAATCTGATTCTTTCACATTGCTTGTCTTTTCCTTTTTTTACTCAATAATGGTAAGCACTAATACTCTTAACTGCACTATAGAAACTGAACCAAATGAACTCCATGGGTGCTGCCATCTCACCCGTCATTGACGGCGCAATGAAACAATTTTTATAACTGGTGTTTGTTCAGTTTCCATGTTCTAGTGTCACAATGAAGGTGGGATGGCTAGTAATAGCACTAGTTCGATTCAACCCAAATGGATTGGGCTTAATTGACTTGACAGATTACCACAGACGTAACACAGTACACGTCGCGCGGATTTGCAAACAAAATTAGCACAGCAGATGGGTTCAAATCAAAACAGGCTACAGATTCTAAATCTACGAGTAAACTAACATCCTAAACATTCTAGGCAGCCCAATCACAAACTAAAAGAAAAAACAGGGGGAAGCTCACCGGGGCGGCGGGGTGTCAGGGCGGCTAGGGCGTCAGGATGGCGGGGCGCCTGGTTGTCGAGGCGGCGGGGCGCCGAGGGTGTCGGGGCGGCGGCGCCTCGGGCGGGGTGGGGGGTGGTGGACCGGCGCGGCGGGACGGCAGGGGGTCAGGGGCGGCGAGGGTGGTGGGGGTCGGGAGCGGCGGCGATGGCGGTGGGGGTCGGCGGCGACCGAGGCGGCTCGGGCACGGGGACGGGGACGGCGCAGTGAGGGGAGAGAGACAGAGGGGAGAGAAAGAGGATGCCGTGGGCGCTGACCTTTTTTGTTAGGTGAAATCTCATACTAATGGCACAATACTAATGGCGCACCACCCCTCGGTGCGCCATAAGTACATCCATACTAATGGCGCACCCCACCGTGGTGCGCCATTAGTATTTTTTTTTGATTTCTGCTCGAGCCAACAGGTTATCTTCCACCTGACCTGATCCACACCAAGTTCCCTCTACTAGCTCGACTGGTCAGCATCCAGTTCTCACACCAAGAGGTCCTGGGTTCGATTCCCAGGCTCCACAAATTTTTTTATGCATTTAAAATGTTGTTTGATACTTATTTGTGTTTAAATATGTTCAAACTTGTTTAAGTCATAACAGTAATATTTTTTTATAAGACAGTAATAATTTTTTAAAAAATATCATCAAACAGTAATGCCGGTGGAGTGGGGGAGGGTGCGCGGGGTGCGGGGGGTCGGCGACGGCAGTTGAGTAGGGGAGGGGTGCGGGGGGTTGGCGGCGGCGGTTGAGTAGGGGAATCGAGGGTGCGGGGGGTCAGCGGCGGCGGCCGATGGACCGGGGGGTGCTCGGCGGCGAGGGGGACCAGATCTGGCGAGGTGAGATAGTGATCGAGATGGAGGGGGATCGAGATCGAGTGTCCATGAAATTTAAAAATATTCATGATAGTTCAAAAAGTGCCCATGAAATACAATCGAGAAATGAAGGCTACGATTTAAATACAATCGATCTTAGCTAGCTATCTGTTCACAATCTTCTTGCCCTTCTTTTTCGCAAATGGAGTTCTTCTGTGGAACGGACGTCCTTTAGGTAGGGTGGTCCTGCTTCTTCTTGTGGTGTATGCTGCTACTTCATCATCGTCGTCATGTTCGATCCTCGGGTCGCCGTACTTGTCGAAGTCTTGCTCATTGGCTACTCCATCCATTCCGATGATCTTCCTTTTGCCTCTCCTCACGACAACACGACTAGGCTTTGACGGGTCGGTAATGAAGAAGCATTGGTCCACTTGGGAAGCCAGTACCCATGGCTCATTTTTCGCGGTGACATTTGCGCCCGCGGTCTTGGATTTGGCTTCGGGTATAACCATGGTGGTGAAATACCGGTCTTCTTTTAGGACACTCTTGGCCCATCTGACACGGAACATCGGGACCTTCTCTCCAGCGTAGCTCAGCTCCCAGATCTCCTCGATCCTTCCGTAGTATCTGTCCTTGTCGTTACCGGTGTAGGATTCCATCGTTACCCCGGAGTTCTGATAACCATCACTCTTCATGTCCTTGGCCTTGGTGTAGAATGTGTAGCCGTTGATATCGTACGCCTCATAGGTCATCAGGTTGTGCTCGGCGCCCTGTGACAAGGCGAATATGAGTTGTTCTTCCGCGGAAGAATCCTCATGTAAAGGGTACGACAGAAGCTTCTGCTTGAACCAACGCGTGAAACATGAGTTGTGCTCTTTGAGTATATCTCCGTCTGTCCTCTGTTGGCCTCGGTCATTGTACGTCTTCTTAATAAAGGTTTTGTGTTGTACCACCCAAGGATCGACCACGTCTATGTGTTGTAGCGCGACTAGGTTTGCTCTTTCAAAGTCGGCGAGTCGACCCTCGAAGTCGACATGTATTTCGCGACGACCCTCACGGTGACCCCATCCAGCAAGCCTGCCGAGGTGCCTGTTGACGGGCAGACCAACGGGGTTCTCGATGCCTAGATAATTCGTGCAGTAGGAGATGCACTCTTCGGTCAGAAAGCCCCTGGCTATGCTTCCCTCTGGACGTGACATGTTGCGAACGTATCCTTTGATGACACCATTCATCCTTTCGAATGGCATCATGCTGTGCAGGAACGTCGGCCCGAGTTGGATGATATCGTCCACGATATGGACCAGCAGATGCACCATAATGTCGAAGAATGCGGGCGGGAAGTACATCTCAAGCTCGCATAGTATCACCACGATCTCTTCCTGTAGCCTTCTGAGTTGCCTCACGCCAACAGACTTCCGAGAGATGACGTCGAAAAAGTTGCATAGGCCAAATAGGGTTTCACGGACGTGCGCATCCATGACCCCACGGATTGCAACTGGAAGTATCTGCGTCATTAGCACGTGGCAGTCGTGAGACTTCATCCCGCTGAACTTCAGCTTCGCTGGGTCTAGGTATCTGCTTATCTTCCCCGCGTAACCGTAAGGAAGTTTTACTCCTACGAGGCAGGTGAAAAACTGCTCGATCTCCTCCTGACTTAGAGTGCAACACGCGGGAGGGTAGTCATTTCTGGTCTTCTTGGCCTTTTTGCCTTTGCGACGACTTTCCGTGTCCTGCTTCGCCTCATCATCATCATCATCATCATGATCATCATATATAGCGTGAAGCTCCTGCCTGATGCCCATTGATTTCAAGTCTGCCCTTGCTTTCGGCCCATCTTTGGTCCTCTCTGGCATGTTGAGCAGGGTACCAAGCAGACTCTCGCACACGTTCTTCGTGATATGCATGACATCAAGGTTGTGAGGCACACGGTGGATCTTCCAGTACGGCAAGTCCCAGAAAACAGACCTCGTTTTCCATACCTTCAGCAGCGGCTCTGGCGCCTTTCGCTTCTTTCCCGGCTCTGGCGCCTTTTGCTTCTTTCCCGGCAGTGGGCAGTCTTTCCAATTTTTCAACAGCTCGTCTATTTCCTCGCCGCTCCTCGTACGCGGGCGTCCTCGAGGTTCGGTTTCACCATCGAACAGATCCTTGCGTTTTCTCCACGGGTCATCGTCGCGAAGCCACCTTCGATGTCCCATGAACACGGTTTTCGAAGACCCGGGATCTCTATCTAGCTGGTGATACGTTGTGTCATCCATGCACCTGACGCATCCAGAAAATCCGTGGACCACCTGCCCCGCGACATATCCGTAACCGAGATAGTCGTGCACCGTCGTGAGCGCAGCTCAGCTCTCATAGGGAAATATTATTTCTCTGCGGTGTCCCACGTATTGGCTGGCGTTTTCCACAGCGTGTCAAGCTCCTCTTTCAGCAGCCCCAGATACAGATTGATGTCGTTCCCTGGTTGTTTCGGTCCTTCAATTAGCATACTCATGTGAATGTACTTCCTCTTCATGCACAACCAGGGGGGAAGGTTGTACATCCACACAAACACAGGCCAGGTGCTATGTGTGCTTCTCTGGCTGCCAAACGGATTGACTCCATCGGTGCTCGCGCCCAGCACGACGTTCCTTGGATCGTTCCCAAATTCTGGGTCTTCGAAGTTCAACGCTTGCCACTGGCTCGCATCCTTAGGGTGACTCAGCATCTTGTCTTTTTTATCTATCTCCGGATCATTTGCGTCATGTTCTCGCTTCTTCTCCTCCCTATCCGCGTGCCAACGCAGGAGCTTTGCTACCTTAGGGTCCGCGAAATACCGCTACAGACGAGGAGTGATCGGAAAGTACCACACCACTTTTCGAGGAGCTTTCTTCCTCTTCTTGTATCGAGTGACGCCGCACACCGGACATATGGTAGACTCTGCGTGCTCGTCCCGATAAATGATGCAATTGTTCATGCACACATGGTATTTCACATGCGGTAAATCCAGAGAACACACGATTTTCTTCGCCTCCTCCAAACTGGTCGGGCACTTGTTCCCCTTGGGAAGACGTTCGTGCCAGAATGACATGTTTTCGTCGAAGCATGCGTCGGTCATTTTGTGTTTTACCTTCATCTCCAGAGCCATGAGCGTTACTTTCAGGCGGGTATCCTCGGTCCTGCATCCTTCATACAATGGAGTAACCGCGTCTAACTCAAGATGATCCATCTTGGCTTTCTCTCGGGCGGCAGCTCTTGCGTTATCCGTCTGCTTGAGAAGCAGCTCTTGAATATGAGCGTCCTGCACCCAGCCCATCGATGGTCCAGCATCGTCTGCTCCGCCGGCATCATCATCATCATGATCATGCCCATCGTCTGCTCCGGCATCTTCCTCATCATCATGTCCTGCATCTTCTACATGATGACTGTGTACAGCATCACCGTCGTGATCATCTCTTGGGGATTCTTCATCTTCTCGCCCGCCCGAGCCGCGGTGGTTGTCTTGCTGCCCTTCCTCATTTCTTGCCCGGTCCCCATGGACGACTTCGTAGTCATCTTCATCACCTTGCCACCGATAGCCATCCATGAAACCACGCAAGAGCAGGTGGTCCCGCACCTGCCCGGATTCCGGGTCCGCAATAAGGCTCTTCAGCTTGCATCTTCGACACAGACATCTTATCTTCGTCTCGTTCTTTTGAAGCATCTCGGCCTTCACAGACCTCAAAAACCTATTCACGATACCTTCGGTCATCATGCGGACCATGGTCGCCTACGGGGTAGAGCAAAACGATATTTTAGAACCAAGAAAAAATTTGGCATGACTTTCCCTAAAAATAGGACCAAAAAGAATACTTAATGCCAAAATTCTCGCCGAAACGGAAATGAATCAATATTCCGGCAAAATATTGGCAACTATCGCATTTCAAATACCGGTACACCTCCAAACACAAACACATATGCAACACCACAAACATATGCAACACCACGAACATACATAGATCTAGTTAGGCCATAAAAAGTGCATGTGCACATTGTTGTAGGGAGAATAACATAAATATAGCTTCCCCTCTTACTTACCTATCAAAACAAGGTAATTTAACCACTTAAATTGAATGAATCTATGGTGGAAATGAGGTGAAAAAGAGGAGGCACCCGAGACAAGGAGGAGGTGGAGAGAATGAAGTGGGGAGAAAGTGAGTGTGGGTAGGAGAGGCTGTCCAAAATATCTTGTTGCTGCCCACTTACTAACGGCGCACCAACTCTAAATGCGCCATTAGTAATCCAGGTTACTAATGGCGCACCTTCTGGTGGTGCGCCATTAGTAGTTTTGGCAAAAAAAATACTAATGGCGCACTGTCCCACAGTGCGCCATTACTAGTTTAAAGTAGTAATGGCGCACGGTGGAACAGTGCGCCATTAGTAGTTTTGCAAAAAAGGGAATAAAAAATATAATAAAAAGACAACATTAGTGGCGCACTTTCGGGCAGGTGCGCCATTACTAGTTACAACTAGTAATGGCGCACTTTGTCTGGATGCGCCATTAGTATGTTTGGACAGGCGCACTAGTTAAAAAATTTTTTGATACTAATGGCGCACCCTGGGCCAGGTGCGCCATTAGTAGTTTCAACTCTAATGGCGTATCAGAAGGTCGTGCGCCATTAGTATGTACTAATGGCACACCGCTTTTCTGGTGCGCCATTAGTGTCAATCCTATCTATAGCCCTTTTTCTAGTAGTGACACAATGTCCCTAGTAAGCCTCTAGTTGACTAGCTCGTTGATCAGTAGATGGTTACGGTTTCCTGACCATGGACATTGGATGTCGTTGATAACGGGATCACATCATTAGGAGAATGATGTGATGGACAAGACCCAATCCTAAGCCTAGCACAAGATCATGTAGTTCGTATGCTAAAGCTTTTCTAATGTCAAGTATCATTTCCTTAGACCATAAGATTGTGCAACTCCCGGATACCGTAGGAGTGCTTTGGGTGTGCCAAACGTCACAACGTAACTGGGTGGCTATAAAGGTACATTACAGGTATCTCCGAACGTGTCTGTTGGGTTGGCACGAATCGAGACTGGGATTTGTCACTCCGTGTAAACGGAGAGGTATCTCTGGGCCCACTCGGTAGGAAACCATCATAATGTGCACAATGTGATCAAGGAGTTGATCACGGGATGATGTGTTACGGAACGAGTAAAGAGACTTGCCGGTAACGAGATTGAATAAGGTATCGGGATACCGACAATCGAATCTCGGGCAAGTATCGTACCGATGGACAAAGGGAATTGCATACGGGATTGATTAAGTCCTTGACATCGTGGTTCATCCGATGAGATCATCGTGGAACATGTGGGAGCCAACATGGGTATCCAGATCCCGCTGTTGGTTATTGACCGGAGAGTCATCTCGGTCATGTCTGCATGTCTCCCGAACCCGTAGGGTCTACACACTTAAGGTTCGATGATGCTAGGGTTATAAAGGAAGTTTGTATGTGGTTACCGACTGTTGTTCGGAGTCCCGGATGAGATCTCGGACGTCACGAGGAGTTCCGGAATGGTCCGGAGGTAAAGATTTATATATGGGAAGTCCTGTTTTGGTCACCAGAAAAGTTTCGGGTTTTATCGGTAACGTCCCGGGGGTCCACCAAGTGGGGCCACAAGCCCCGGAGGGCTGCTTGGGCCAAGTGTGGGAGGGGACCAGCCCCAGGTGGGCTGGTGCGCCCCCCCACCAAGGCCCAAGGCACAAGGGAGTGGGAAGGGGGGGCAAACCCTAGGGAAGATGGGCCCTAAGGCCCACCCTGGTGCGCCTCCCCCTCTTCCCTCCCCTTGGCCGCCCCTAGATGGGATCTAGGGGGCTGCCGCCACCCCTAGGGAGGGAACCCTAGGTGGGGGCGCAGCCCCTCCCCTCCCCCTATATATACTTGAGGTTTGGGCTGCCCAAGACACACGAGTTCCTCTCCTTCTTGGCGCAGCCCTACCCCTCTCCCTCCTCGTCTCATGCGGTGCTTGGCGAAGCCCTGTTGGAGTACCACGCTCCTCCACCACCACCACGTCGTTGTGCTGCTGCTGGATGGAGTCTTCCTCAACCTCTCCCTCTCTCCTTGCTGGATCAAGGCATGGGAGACGTCACCGGGCTATACGTGTGTTGAACGCGGAGGTGCCGTCCGTTCGGCACTAGGATCTTCGGTGATTTGGATCACGACGAGTACGACTCCTTCAACCCCGTTCTCTTGAACGCTTCCGCTTAGCGATCTACAAGGGTATGTAGATGCACTCTCCTTCCCTCGTTGCTGGTTTCTCCATAGATAGATCTTAGTGACACGTAGGAATTTTTTTGAATTTCTGCTACGTTCCCCAACACAAACATGTCCAGCGCTTGGTAGACAGGACTTACTACTGTCCCGGGGCTGAACTAAACTGCGAGGAGCTAAGTCATTATGTTTCATGGCTTGGGGATCTTGATACTGTCAAGACAAATTTTCTTCCTGCATTTAGAAATGTTAGTACTGAAAATGTGCGACCAATAGTGTTCGTAATGAACTATGGTCACATCTATTTAGAAAGGATGGTAAGATTTTTACTATTTGTCCTCAGTGCATCTTTTCCATACATTATTTTTGAAGCTAAATTTCATTGCTAAGTATGTTATCATACGATGTTCTTCAACAAGGACTCCCGATGAATGTTGTGTCTTATGGGATCGAGACTAAAGGTACCATGAGTATTATTAGCTTACGGCCAAGATATCCTACAGATTACTTTAGTGCATTCAAGATTAGCGACAGATGCTTAATAGTGCAAGACTGGATCAAATGTGTGATGGAGAAGCGCAGAGAAGTACTAGGGGGCAGCAAACAGATGCGCTATCCACGATTAGGAGACAGGTTCATCTGCATGCTCCAACTTGATCAAGGAGGAGAGCTATACATGTTTTATGTTATTTTACCTAAGAGAGAGCGGCAGGAGTGATTAGCTAGCTAGAAATGAGTTTGAGGATGATGATGTGCTACACTATTACTATGATGATAAAATAGCTAGTGTTGGTGGTAATGACTATGATGATTATTATTAGCTAGTGTTAGTGGTGATTAAATAAATACTGTTGGTGGTAATGACTATGATGATGATTAAATAGCTTGTGCTAGCGGATTAGATTTAAGTGGAGGCAACATGTGGTGCACATCGAAAGTACTACTAGTCCAAACTAGATCAAATTTGGATTAGTAGTATACTTTTGACATGCACCATATATTGCCTCCACTTAAACCTAATCCACCTTTATTTGACACACTGTTATGGACATAATGATGTAAACCTCATAATTGATATTGTACCAATATTTGTACGATGTCGCATAAATACACTAAAAATAAAAAAATAAAAAAAGAATACTAGTAGCGATGGAGAGAAAACACGCTGCCAGTAGTTACATTAGAAGTAGCGTAGGAGTGAACAAACGTTGCAGCTATTTGTTCTAGCAGTAGTGCGTGCAGGCACGCGTTGCTGCTAAGCAATAGCTGTAGCGCCTTATTAGTAGCGCGTCTATCCGCGCTACTAGTGAGCACAAAACCAGCGCTACTGCTAGAGTTTTCCCTAATAATGGAAGCTAGATAAAAAGTACCAGTCATACCAAAAACTAAAGACACTGACTTGAATATAATATCGTATCTTTTAGTTGGCCCTTCCAAACAATGCTTTGCAATCAAGCTAGAAAAAAGAGGATGAAACATGAATACCACACCTTTACCTACCCAGAGAGTAGGATCCCTCGATTCCATCCATGATTTGAAAAACTATAGGAAAAGAAGGGAATTGATCCGGAGAACTATGGTCGCGCTTTTTTTTTTCTCTCTACTTGACTCAGCTTGACCTACTTGACTCATCGGTTAAAGTACTTCTTTCATACAACGAGAGAGTCGGTTCAAATCCAATAGTAGGTAAAACCACCAGAAACCCTTGCTTTTTGACTCAAGCTCACAAATCAATCAAAGACCCTCTGAGGAGGCTTTTCCTTATTAAAAATCATCCAAATAGTGAAATGTACAGAAGATAACAATAGTGGTACATAGGTTGCCAAGATAAAATATGTACTTGCACAAGATTTAATAAGCCATTTTTTGTCGCATCCCATTCGATGGGTTACATCCAAGCGATGTAGGGTGCATGAAGATTCTTAATTTTTTTGAACAAATTATGATCTACAACAAGTCAAATTTTATCGAGAGTGGCTTAGCTCAGGCGGGAGGTTGGAAAGCTAAAATAGTTCTTGTAAAAAAGTTCTCAATTTGCATTTGAACTTTTTTGAGTTGTATTTAAGCTTTTATTTTTTTAATTTTACTACTGATTTTTCTAGATAAAATAAATAAATTGAAAATTGTACTCCTAATTAGCAACCCAAAATTAATTCTTTTTAGAAAGCCAACAAAAGGAAACGTGATTTCTTGAGTGGGCCGATCCACTTGAGCGATTCATCCATTTGTTGGGCCGCCTGCTCTGCTTCGACTCCACCACATCCACACATCCACATTGTCTCAAAAAAAAAAAATCCACA
>NC_041390.1:51630473-51633367 GCF_002162155.2 Triticum dicoccoides | reverse complement strand
CCATGGATGATGAGAACCTGCTCTCCGAGATCCTCCTCCGCCTCCCCCCGCTGCCGTCCTCCCTCCCCCGCGCCTCCGCCGTCTGCAGGCGCTGGCGCCTCCTCGTCTCCGACCCAGGATTCTCCCGCCGCTTCCGCATCCACCACCGCCGCAACCCTCCCCTCCTCGGTTTCTTTGATGACTTATTATCCTTCGTACCTACTCTGGAGGCCCCTAATCGTGTCCCTCCGGAGCGATTCTCCTTCGAGGACGACGGCGGCCGTCGCTCCGTGATCCTCGGATGCCGCCATGGCATAGCACTCTTCTTCCTCCCATCTTCGAACCAGATCCTGGTGTGGGATTCTGTCACCTCCGACCAGCACCGCGTTGCCGTTCCTCCAGAGTTTGAGAGAGATGGATTGCAGATCATAATCCAGGGGGCGGTGCTTCGGGTGGCTGCCGGAGAGGTTCACTTCCGAGTGGTCTTGACAGTGGTGGACTTCGAGGACAAACGAGCCCTCGCCCGTGTTTACTCCTCAGCGACCGGCATATGGTGTTGCTTCATGGGTGCTAGGAAGAACTTCTGAAGTGGACAAGTTACTTTCCTTCAACTCAGAGAAGAAGCGACCCTTAGTGATAATGGGGTATGCTGAGGAGAATAATGTTGTGTTCCTGAAGACACCGGTCGGCCTCTTCATGATCCATCTTGAGTCATTTCAGTTCAAGAAACTTCTTCGGACCAAAATTTATCCTTATTATTATCCATTCGAAAGCGTCTGCATTGCAGGCAAAGTTTTAAATAGCCCGCTATAGCTTCGCTATAGCACGCTATAGCGTTTAGAAAAGGTCCCGCGCTAAGAGTCTTTTGTTCAAACACTTGAGCAAACATTTTAAATAGCTCGCTATAGCTCCGCTATAGCACGCTATAGCATTTAGAAGAGGTCCGTCGCTAAGAGGCTTAGCGCGCTATTTAAAACTTTGATTGCAGGTAATAACATGCCTTCACATATCAGTTGCAACAAAACCATATCTATTTTCTACAATTTGTTGACGGCAATACGGTTCACATCCTTTCGTGTTAAGTTAACAATTTTAAGTGCTGTCATATCACTTGTTTTGTTTGCTGCTTGATGACTTAATCAACATATAGCGATTTTGTTTCTGTACTATCTCTGTTCCGATTCTTGTGTGGTGGTGTTTTATGTAATGATTATGGTTCGTAGAAAAAAGATCTGTTGTTGGCGCATATTTTGTTATATGCTCTGCAGCCAAGCGGAGGGCTGCAATTCATTTATTGTTCACCCGCAAAAAAAAATCATTTATTGTTAGCTTAATTTCTGTAATTTTTGTTGTTCAAGTCAGAGCTAGCAAACTGTCTTTATTAAGTTTATTATATGAATACTTGTTGAATAAAACAATGAATGCCAAGATTGGCAAATGGTTTCTTTAGAACTATGTTTCACTGCTTTGTGCCTATTAACACATGCAAGAATTGTAAAATGGTAGTTTTAGTGCATAGCTCCAGTTTTTTTTTCCCTAAAGATAAAGTATATGACACTTGGAAGCTGAAGACAACTACTTGAGAAACTTGCTTGTGAACTGAAATAGCTCAGTCGATACAGTTGGAAGCTTAAAGCTCATTCTGTTTCCTTCTTTCAATATTTAGTATCTCTGTTAGAAGACAGTTTGGATTATCCCTTTTCAATATTTAGCATCTCTGTTGGATGACAGTTGGAAGCTTAAAGCTCACTCTATTTCCTTCTTTCAATATTTAGTGTCTCTGTTGGAAGATATTTCCTTCTTTCAGTATTTAGTATATCTGTTTGAAGATAATCCAAATCTGAGCTTAAAGCTCATTCTATTTCCTTCTTTCATTCTGTGAACTGATTATATTTTTTCAGGCTAAATCAATTTGAAGATAATCCAAATCTGAATAGTCCTGATCACTTTTGTTGCTAAGATTTATTAGTGTGATTATATTTTATTTATTCTGATGTAGCGTGGACTTGAGCTTAATAATTCTGGATAGCCTTTTCTGACCATCTAATGTCTGAGTACATCTTCATTTTCAAGATAGTAACCAGCTTATATTTTTTTCAGAATATTCACTTTTAAGATAGTGAGCATCTTCTTCACTTTTATGGTAGTATAATCAGCTTATACTATTTTCGGAATTTTCATTAAATTCATACTAATCTTGTATAAAACTGATTCTTTTCAAACTACAACAAAGTTTATCTAAACATCTTGCTCATGCCTCCTCGTATCCATTTGGCTGTTTGTTGGAATGGCATTGGTTGTTTTGCCTTCTTATGCTTCCAGAAACAGACATTCGTGGTGGACGTGATGGAACTGATCTTTTGCACAATACATAAGATGGTTATCTGGTTAAATATGCTGTCGTGATGTACTGGTTGAGCAGGTAAGCATATCTTATGCATGTATCTTGAGGTATCTGAACTGTTTTTTTAGTGTATTGTTTTCCTTTTGCCGCCATTTCTCAAGTACCAGATTACAAGATAGGAGTAGGACTAAGATTTTGTCAACAATTCTTTGCTTAGCTGTTTCCCACCTGCCCACCTCGTATCACGCTTTCATGGCAAGCTGCAGCTTCGATCTTTTCTCCAGGCCTTGCTTCCTCATCCCTTGATACCTTCATCAGCATACCTTCTCATGCCTTCGCCCACCTACCTTCTCTATTATTTGCAGATGTTCTACCCCCTCACTATTGGATGTGCTCTTTCTCTTGCCTTTTCCTTACATTTAGCTGTCTTGCTTTGAGTTACCTCCTCCTTAGTACTCACCTGGTTCCTTCTGTTAGCGCAGTTTCTTCTCCCTCTAGCTCAGATAACTGATCAGCTAGGATGTTCGGTATCTCATAATAGAGTTATTTGAACTACTAATTTTTTTTGAAC
>NC_041390.1:51601282-51630181 GCF_002162155.2 Triticum dicoccoides | reverse complement strand
CTGAATATATTGCTCAAAAAGCTGCCAAAGCCAAGAGTCGCCCCTTAGCTTTGGCTGATCCAGTTTATAAGGGAAACTGGGTCGAAAACCTAAACAAGCTGACCCCGTTTATGAGGGAAACCGGGCCGAAAACCGTACAAGTAACAAGGTTACAGAAGAAGAAGAAAAATTGACGCCCAGGAGATGGAACGACCTAGCTAGCATGCAGAAAGAACAACACCACGAGAGACGCAAGTAGATGTGGGGTGTTGTAAGGGATCACAATACCTAGACTTTGCGAGCAACCTAACGCACCGCATTGCGTGCATACCGAGCCCCACGGCACAACTCAGGAGCATCCACAATCAACAAGTGTAAAACACGAACCTTGACTGGGAGCCCCGCAGCGGAAGATCGGAACGATTAGCAAATTGGGGAGGCACTTTGCGCCATCAAAGAGCAAAGATGAACCAAGACATCACCGAGAGCACGACGCTCGCTGCAACACATCGGCCACCATGGGAGGGTCTTGAGCAAGCATCGCGAGACACCTAACACGAGGGGGAAACAAATGGCCGCCTTGGGGTGCCGAAGGCACCGCCACCAAACCCCAAAGAACAGCACCGAACAACCACCATCGACTCCAAGTCAGTCGCTTCACCACCACCACCACTGGTCTCTCCGGCTGATCCCTATTCCAAAAATGATGCCCTCAAGAAGGGAACGACGCAATGCACCGCCATCATCCGATCCGGTAGAGCACGGATCTGAGGTTTCCCTCGGAGCAGGGGACGGTAAGGGATAGGAGCACTTCACCACAGCAGCACCTTCAAGAAGGATGCGACGCCCGCGGACGCCGCTGCTGCCGGCTCCGATCATAGTCGGAGGCAGACTTTCGCCTGGCATCGTCTTCCACGCACATACCAAACCAGCTGGTCCACCGCATCCAACCCCCACCGCCTCGGGCGAATAAGTCTCAACTACTAATATTTTAGCGTCTAGTTAGGCCAGAGTACTAGATAATCATCTTAAGAGTTGAAGATGTAGTAGTAAAAATATAAAATTAATTGCTCTCCTGTAGCTGTTCTCTGTTTCTAATGTTGGTTTTTTCCAACAGTGCCGAGACAATCCAGTTTTTGAAATTCTAGCACAATTTCCACAGTAGTAGTGAAGTTGATGTTTACTGTTTGAGCCATCCTGATGCATAAATTTAACGGCTTTTCCAGGAATAAATTGTGCAATTTGGTTTGACTGATGAAATTTGTTGCTCTGCAGGTATCTAGGATTAAGTTCTGGTTGGCTAAAGATGCAGAAATGGGTTGTGTGCTGTAGGTTCTTCCATTTTGTATGCTGTGCACGGGGTCTGTGATTGTGCCCCACTCAGAAATTGGCCCTCTGTACTGGTCAGTTGTGAAGTATGATTTGTAGGAACTAATCGCTTAGTTTGCAACATACCGTCCGTTATCCAAGCTCTGTATGAGGACACAGTGAACTGCTTGGATTAATGACTAGTGTTGGCCATGTCGGTCACTCTTGTGGGTTTTTTATGCCTTCCAAGCAAGCACGTTGATGCAATGCAAGCTCACCTGTCAGTTGTGTGTGCGCCTCTTTCCAGTACTGTGTTTATGTCCCATGTCGTGTCAGGTTAAGTTCTCAAGCTTCTATGTCTCTGCTGATGTTATGTCCCATGGTGCTATCGTATTAGATAAAAAAATATGCATCTCAAAAAGACTTATAAATCCAGGAGAAGAGTCATCCCATGTTTCTCACTAGAATGACCAGTATGCGAGTTCTGTTGATCTGTTTGTATACGTAAAGTTTCACCTTGTAATCTGTAGTATGTCTAACGTTTGTACTTTATTCAGACATGAATCATTTCGGTGGAGTTACATTGAGAAGGTTATATGTAGGTTGCTTGGAAGTATTTTCTCTCCCTTTTCTGATTTTTCAATCTGCATCTCTATAGCTATGCTGAGGAGGTTGGTAAACAGATGAAACGCCAAACCTTGAACTCCATTCTGTTTTCTTTTCTGGGCCAACACATGCAGCTTCTTAAGATCTTGTGCCGTTGGACTGTAGTAGTTGGCCCATAGGGCTGTGGTGACGGAGCACTAATATGTTTTGTTTGTTTTTCTAGAACATACTAATATGTTTTTCTTGAATACCTGAATGACAATTCCTCATACTAGCCATTTGGGACTAATGACAATGAATCAGTCATTAGGAGGGAGTACTGGTATCTTGCTACACCCCAGATGTGATTTTCTTCTTATTTCTTTGAGGTATGGCAAAGCCTTTGACGAGTTGGGTGACATTTGAATTTATAAAAAATATGATTTATCGTTTCTTCATCTTAGAAAAGATAAATAGATTTGAATCCTGTGATCGTGACATGAATTTGCGAAGATCAAATGGGCGCGCCATGTAGAGACAGGCACTTCTCTTATGCTGGGGTTTTATGTCGGTAACCTTTGGTGCTGGCAGTATGGGGATAATGTTGGGTTGATGGTTTAGGGTGATGTTGCAGTGCCTTGTTTATATTTTGGTGAAGAAGAAGCCAGCTGCTGAGTGCTTCGAAACCTGTAATTTGCATTGCGTGGCGCTTTTGTCTGTGATCACGTTGCTTGTGGCCTATCATGCTGGTGCTGCCTGATTCTGTCTGATTTGCCGTGTTTTCTTAGCTGCTGGTCAGGATACTGGTTTTGTTTGTTGACAGATACCATGTGCTAGTTAAAATTGGATGTACTGGGATCAAGGAAAAAAATAGTGTCGCCCCTGAAAATACCCTATTAGGGTGTTATAGCATGCTATTAGGCCCCCTCTACACGCTATAGCGCGCTATTTTTTTCAGTGTTTGGGATGATTCGGCCGTTTGTAGTTTTTTCTTATGGAGCTTTGACAATTGCTGTTAGGAACCTTTGTTGACAGGTACCATTTGCTAGTTATAGAACTCGTTGTACTGGGATGATTCTGGTGTTTGTAGTGTTTTTTCTCCTTCGGTGATGGAGCTTTGACAATTGCAGTTTTGGAGCTTCTCCTTCGGTGATGTTTGCACTGTGATAAGCAACATGGGCGGAGGCACGATAGAAAATGGGTGTACATATGTACATGTACACCCACTAATTTTGGCTCTCTTCTGGAAACACGTAGCTACAAAATTGACGTCAGTACTTAGTAGTATATATTAGTCCATTATAATCTTGAGCTTTGTACACCCATCGCCACTGGTAGGCGACACTCGTGTCCAGGACGAGGGATATTACGATTTTATCATCGAGATGTGATATGCGCGTGTATGTTTCTACGTTTATTACTCATTGTTAGTTAGAAAGAGAAACACTAAAGGTCGGCGTTCCTTTGGTGGATTATTGTGAAGGGGAATAAACTGGTTAGGGTTGCCAAGGATGAGTGAGGTAGTGGGCTTGAATGTTGGAGAAGCCACTTCCATCACGTAGCTAGCTTAGCTTCCTATCCGAAAAAAGTACCCTTTGCTTCCTACTTTGTGAAAAGAGGAAGAATAGAAAGGGAGAAATGTTCTTTTCCTTGTTTCCTAGCTTACATGATGATTGCAAGCTTAATTACATGGTGAAGTGAAGAAGGGTTTCCTGATATGCTAGCCGATTCAACAAACATGTTGGTTGATGCAGTACCAAGAAAGTAACCATACACTCCATCATCACATCTATAACTAAAAAAGATGTTCACAAGTATGTCAAAGTTTGTCAGTGGTTGCATCAACTACTAACTAACCTTTCAACTATACTGTTCGACCTAGTGGCGGCACACCAGTGTAGCAGGGTCTTGACTACATTCTGTCCTTCAGCCTCACCAACGACACATGGGTGTTGTCGCACGGTCTTGGTCTTTTTGTTGCCCTTTGATTGTGCAGGCAACAATCCTCGATTTGTTGGTGCTTGGTTAGTGTGTGGAAAGTTTCAGGAATGCCTCTGTTGTGTGTCGCCCTTCGGCCTTGTGGCGGCACGTTTGTGTCGCTAGGGGCGTAGACAGCCTCAGGCTATGTGGGTCATGGCCAGGGGAGTGGTAATCATTGACATGACCCATTTTACACTGTTTTACATTGTTTAGCATTTGTTTTAAATGTTTAGCACTGTGTGACCTTAGTTGACCCGGGGCTTGGCCCAATCCTAGCTATGCTACTGGGTGGGGTCTTGGTTGCGCTCTATTCTTCAGTCTCACTGATGGCACATGGTACGTCATACGATCTCGATTATCTGATGCCTTTTGATTGCGTGGATCCTCGACTTGCTGATGACTTGTCTCGCCGATTCCTCCACACTACTAGTTCATTCTGTATTGGTGTAGTGAGATTCTCTGTGGAGCTCCTCCTCATGCTTGTACTTGAGGTTGATGGCTCCCGGGTGCAGTTCAGTTCGCTTCTCGCCAGCCTCCCCTCTTTTAGTTTTCCTCTGAGTTTTGTGGTGCTTCACTTTGGGCTTTTGCTCCCGTAATCTCTGTGCCTCGTGTGTGTTTTCCTTGTATACTTCAACTATCTTTTACCATGTGCACCATGGTTCATTGAAGTGTTTAGATTACTGATGGTACCACTCAAAGAACCTTATCTCATGCAGCTCACACACACTGTCTTTCTCCTCTTGTGATCTGCTCCCTTGCACTAGCTAAGAACCTCGGCCTTCGTTGATCAAGTACTTCCCGTGCTCGTGATTACCGAGCCTTCTCGTATCCGGATCAAACTTTGATCATGAATTCAACTAACAAAATATAAACTATATATCACAAAAGATATACCATGAGAAACCTCTTTCAAGTAGAAATCCAATTGTACACTTCATGTAACATATACGTCATATTTTATTAGTATTATCGATGGTCAGACTTTGGCCCAAAATACAAAAGGGCATAATAAACCCAAACGGAGGGAGAAACTACTTGGTACCAGCTGTGGGTAATTAGCATCTGATTAGTATATAAGCGGCACACTTCATTATACTGTAGCATGTGCATACTAATTACAATTAGGAGAGGAAAAATTGTTTATTATACCATTATATTAAATGAAACTGCTACTACGATCACATGAAAACTACTCCCTCCGTCCGAAAATACTTGTCATCAAAATGGATGAAAGGGGATGTATCTAGAACTAAAATACGTCTAGATGCATCTCCTTTTATTCATTTTGATGACAAGTATTTCCGGATACATCTCCTTTCATCTATTTTAATTCTAGATACATCCCCTTTCTTCCATTTTGATGACAAGTATTTTCAAACGGAGGAAGTACGTTTTTCAGGGAAATCAACCAACCACTTGCAGTCTGCTGCAACGCTTCAGGCGACAAATGAGACATGCCTCGGACCAAGTTATGTACATGGATGGGGGATGGCGACATGCTTACTTGTGCCTTGGTGCCTATGGAAGAAAAGGAATGTGAGGATCTTGAACCACAATGCTGCCTCGGCCTTGCAGGTTCATACCAGACTCATTGATGATGCGAGGACTTGGAGACAGGCTCGACTCGCGCCAATGGCAAACTTTTTTGAACTGCCTTCATCTCATACCTGAACCGGTGTATAGCATATGGGTCCCGGTGCCATGGTAGTTTTCTTTCTCTCGGATGATTATTTAGGCTTTTTTGAACTTTGGTCTTTTTTAATTTGCATATAAGTTTTGCTCGAAGTTCTCTACTTGACCAAATTATAGAAAAAAAATGTCAACATTCGCAATGCCAAATCAATATTGTTAGATTCATTATAAAATGTAGTTTCATGAAATACATTTTGGTATTGTAGATGTGAATATTTTTTAATATATAGTTGGTCAAAGTTTGCAAAGTTTAGCTTGACACGAATTTAATATGCAGAGTAAAAGGACAGGAGGGAGTACTTTCATTCCTTCTACATCAGCGAAAAATCAGCACTCTGCTGCTTTTTCAACAAAGTCTATATCTATACCAATATAAAAAGACCCAAAGGGGCAAATCCAATTAATCCCGGCCATCAAATCATGTCAATCCAACGACCTAGACTGCTTCAATGTCGAGCGCTCAACATGTTTAGCGTACAGTTAATTTTATGTCTAATATAATGCTAATCACATAATAATACGCAAATAATATTCTATTTAATATCCGCATGCACTTAATATACTTCCAAAGTAACGTGCATTGCAGGTACACATTGACTAGTAATAATAAAAACCCAAATGCTAAAAAGTGCTTGGATGCTGGTTTGCTCGCGCGAGCACACGCTCGGAGAGCCGTCCGATCTCGAAGTCGCACGGGCGATCGTGCCCAGGTGTTTTTTTGTCTGGACGGCTCGCGTGACCCTTCACGACAGCCATAAACCTGGCAGGCCCACCACTACCGCCCACGCTTCGGTGCCATTGGCGCAGTTTTTGAAACTGCCTGGCGAGGGGCGTCGCTGTCTTCTCCCAATCCCTTTCCCCTTTCCTCCCGCACCACGCCGCTCTTCACCGCCGCAGAATTTGGAGATCTCGCCGGGCTGGGCAGAGGTCGCCGGCATCCGCGGAGACCGCGGGATGGTGTTGTTGAGGCCCGTGTGGGTGGCGACGGGCAGGGGGCGCGCGAGGCTGTGGTGGTGGTGGTGGGCCGAAGCTGGGCAAAGGTCGTCGCGGTGCTCCAAACCGTCGGAGGGTGAGGGGTTGAAGGTTGCCTGGACGCTTCATTTCCGCCGGGGGGGGGGGGTCGATGAATTTCTGAGGTAAGGTGCATCTCCTGGTCCCCATGGTCCGAATCTCCTCCTCGCGCTTGATGATAGGTGGTGGTGGTGCGTTTGCTGCGTTTTCTGAAGGTTGAGGGGCTGATGGTGTGGGGAGACGCGAATCACATGCGGTAGATCTGGCGTTTGCGGTTGCTAGGGTTGTCAGGGTTACGAGTTTGCGTTCTATAGGGGTGTTGCCTGAGATCCCTGCACAAATTTTTGTGTAGGAGTTGCGTTTTGTAGATTTATGCGGGTGTTGCCTTTTTCTGTGTAGATTCTGTGTTTTGTTGCCTGAAATTTGCACAGGAGTTGCCCGACACCTTCAGAAGAGTTGCCCACATTTTTTTCCCTGTATTTAGTTGCCCGAAAGAGCTTTAATATGTATGAGTTTTGGGTTGTAGATTATGTGTTTTTGTTGCCTAAAATCTGCACAGGAGTTGCCCGACACCTTCAGAAGAGTTGCCCACATTTCCCCCCTTGTATTTAGTTGCCTGAAAGAGCTTTAATATGTATGAGTTTTGGGTTGTAGATTGTGTGTTTTTGTTGCCTAAAATCTGCACATGAGTTGCCCGACACCTTCAGAAGAGTTGCCCACATTTTTTTCCCTGTATTTTAGTTGCCTGAAAGAGCTTTAATATGTATGAGTTTTGGGTTGTAGATTATGTGTTTTTGTTGCCTAAAATCTGCACAGGAGTTGCCCGACACCTTCAGAAAAGTTGCCCACATTTTTTTCCCTGTATTTAGTTGCCTGAAAGAGCTTAATATGAGCAATGTGTATGCAGCTACCTTAGGTGACTGTTATCATCTAGCTTGTGAAATTCATCACTTTGTTTTGAGCACTGCTTTTGGAGACGCTAATGTTGTACTTCATGAATTAGCTAGAATGACCCTGACCCATGGTGAATGGTTTGATGACACGCCTAGTGCGTTTATTCCTCTTTTTCAAAACAAAGATGGTATAACCTTGGTCACAAGTCAATAAAAGGGGATCCCATGACCCGAGCTGAGGAAGATGATGACGCCATGACTAGTTTTTGTGTAGTTTTTTCAGGCAAGAGTTGCGTAAAACTGTATTGCAGAGTTGCCCGCACGCCAGTACATGAGTTGCGTATATTTTTTGTTAATTCTGACAATTTTTACTAAAACCAATGTTTTTGTCATGGGGAGAGGGTAGGTGAGTGACACATCAGCAAACTATACAGTTGTTGATTGAGATATTAAATTGCCAAATACAGTGTCATGTGTAGACAAGTTTTCCATCACAACGGAGAGGATCTGTAAATGTGGCTATTGTTACCTATCCTTTCTGCTCATATCCTTATTTTGTGTTCTGTTTATTTTTTGTAGAACTCAACAATGTCTGAGACAAACAAGAATATTGACAGTCAGGCTGCACAAGCAACCCAACAGGATGCATATGAATTAGAGGTATTTTGGGTTTTCATTTTTCTTTCTTACTGGTGCTCTTTTTTTAGAAGGTGAGGCAGGGCTGAGTTGATTTTGCATGTCCGAGTTATGTGACTTGTCTTTTTTGCAATGCAGGTTCACCCACCACTTCAACAAGAAAAGCCATTAATTGGCTACAAGCGTAGCCGTTCTAAAGGGATAATCTCTCGTGGCAAGCGTCCGTCAGACATAGATAGCAGCGCCAGCGCACCAGACGATGATTTAGAGATCAAGCATATCACACAAGAGGAGGAATCGAAGCCAAAACGGCAGAAGACAGGCGAAAATGAGGTAAAATATGCATGCAAACTAGTAGCTCAAAGTATTTTTTTGGCTGCAGCTTTGGGAGGATGATGCTTTTTTCATTTTTTTATCCTGTATGCACCTGCCAGTCATGCATGTAGCTACCTTACTAAATGCACAGAGTTGCAAAATGGCCCAATAAGAGTTGTTTTTTTCTCCAAAACTGAGTGATGCATCACTCAGGGGAGTTTTGGTTTTTGGGGTTGAAAATGGGTGAATTTTTGCTTTACCTCTAATTAAATGTTGCTCAATAATTTGCCAGACTTGCACAAATACCTGACTTAGAGTTGCTTTACTTTTTCGTTATAGGGTTGGCGAAACAGGGCATCACCTGCAAGGTTGTTCAAGCTAAACAAGGATTTAGTGGGACCTCAGAAGGATAAAATAATTGCAAAAGAATTTGGAGGTCTGCTAGACATTGCAACGTCCAGTATGCCAGGAGACTTGAGCCGGTGGGTTATGAAACTTTATGACCCTGAAAGATCACAACTGATCATCCCGGAGAGGGGCAGGATTCCAGTTGATGCAGCTAGTGTTCATAGGATATGTGGTCTGCCAAACAGGGAGAGGAAAGTGTGCTATGAAAATAGAGCAGAATACACAACTCAAATGAATGCAATCTTGAAGATTACTACCAAAGGTTCACCATCACTGACATCATGGTGCAAAATGATTAAAGACATGGCTGGGGCAGCAGATGACAATTTCTTGTGCGCTTGGTTGGCAGTTGCTTTCTCGTGTTTCCTTGCTCCTACAACAAGTTTGAACATATCACCACGGTGCTATCCTGCTGTGATGCACGTGGATGCGATAACAGAGACCAATGTGTGCCAATTTGTAGTTGATCAACTAAAGTTGGCATTCGCGGGGCCAAGTGATAAGAAGGCAGTGTGCTGTTGTGTAATGCACTTAGTTGTAAGTGCAATTTTGTTCTTTCCCCTTTGTGTTGTATCGTCTTGTTATATAAATTTTCATGCCTGCTTTTTTGCATTTCAAATACACTTTTTCATTCTGAGTTTCAATTTCATCTTGTCTTTTGCATGTTGCAGCTGCTATACCTGGACTCATTGGATGTCGATGAACCCATGCCAAGCACGGTACCAAGAGTATCTATTTGGAACTCCGCTCGAATTGCTAAGGTCGTTAAAAAGGACAAAAAAGGTCGGGGTGAGTTTTGAAAGTTGAGGGTAAGTTTTTCATTTTTGGTTTTCTCCTGCTTTTTTATGTGTTAAGCAGTTGCTCATTAGTTTTTTTAGAAGGAAAACCCAATCAATGGTGAGTATATAAGTTTATGTGGAAACATCAATGTTAGGCAACTTACATCCAAATGTTGGGCAATTCAACCAATATTCTTTGGCAACTTCATGGCTAATAGGCCAACAACTCATTTTGAAATTGTTCTCTCAACCCTTTTACTTTTCAACTGTTTTTCTTTTGGTTTCTTACCTGCTAAACAATACATATACGTCAGACAACTTCCTAAACAGAAGTTATGCAACCGCACTCACAGTAATGAGGCAACTATAGTTAGTATATTTAGCAACTAACAACATATAGTAATCAAAATAAAACTTTCAACCATAATTCATTCATTTTCCTAATTTTCATTCTCAGCTCAAGACCGAGTTCGCCCAATGTGCTGATGAAAGCTTGTTTGGAAGTCTTGAGCATGTCACTAAGTTTGTGGCAGCAAGGGTCCCAACTCATATGACCCAAATGTAAGCTGTTTTTGCATACATTTTCCCATGTGTTATGTGCAATGGGTACTTCTTTGTCCCTTCTTTTTTAACCTGATGCTTTTCTTACATTGTGTGCAGAAAGAAAAGCTTGTTGGGTTGGTGCATGAAATTTGTTCTGAAATATCTCATTCAATGGGCAAGCTTGTACATGGGATTGGGAAACTTGATGAAGATGATGGCACAACAAGTGGCGGCGCAGCTGACAATGCTGGTGGTTCAAGCAGTCAACATTCAAGGAAAAGACGACATGTGGGTGCAAGCAATAGCAACACACTCCCTAGTGATGAGGAATCATACCAGTCGGATGATGACAGTGATGATGACGACAATGAAAGTAATGGATCAGATGATGATGAAGACGACGCTGGCAGTGATGGTGATGATGATGATGGCAACTCACATGGGGGGAGCATGGTAGGTGATGATCATGTGCAGGACCATGGGAGAGAGGATAAAGAAACTCACAGAGGGGAGGATGGAGAAGATACAGATGATGAAGATCCCGACAGAGAAGATGAAGAGCAGCAAGGAGCGGATGAGGGGGAGGCAGAAGATGATGATGAGGATGACGATGCAGACGAACACGCGGATGATGAAGAGAGCGAAAAAGAAGATGAACATAAGGAGGAGGATGACGACATGGGTGGGGGTAGTGGGGATGGGGATGTTGGTGGCGAGAGCACAGACAAAGGTGACAGTGGTGGTTATAATCATGAGGGAGACAACCCAGGCAGTGACGATGCAATTAACGACAGCTGTGGTGGTTATAATCATGAGGGAGACAACCCAGGCAGATGAACATAAGGAGGAGGATGACGACATGGGTGGGGGTAGTGGGGATGGGGATGTTGGTGGCGAGAGCACAGACAAAGGTGACAGTGGTGGTTATAATCATGAGGGAGACAACCCAGGCAGTGACGATGCAATTAACGACAGCTCAGAAACTGACGAGATTCCATCGATTCAGTTCTGGATTCAGAAGAAGAAAAACAAGGAAGTGCATGAACCCGTAAAAGCTTTTTCAATTCTAGATTTAGTGAAACTAGATATAGAAAAGAAGAGCACCATCCCTGAGATCCCTGTGCTGGAAGTTGGGTATGTTTCAGATGGTTTCTCAATTGAGTGGGAAAAGAAACGCATTTTCAATGAATTGCTTGACAGCATAGAGTTCAAAGAGACATGGGATTTCTCTCTGGAAGATATATGCCCTCGCGAGATGCGTATTAGACTGATGCAACAAGTATGTGGTCTGAGCTCTATTGATATACCAGTAGGAGATATGCCCAAGGTTGTTGTACCAGGCACCCGTCGACCACAACCACCAAAGAAACAGTTGAGGGTGACCTTCATAGAAACACCAACCATAGTGACATGTGATGAGCTGGATGAGTTAGCATGTGCAAAAGGAAGACGGAGTAAAGGACTGTCTGAAAGCATTCAAATTCCACCAACCACTCAGGCAACTACTTCTGAAAATGTAACAACTGTAGCCAACCAGAACACAACTCCAACATTTGTTAAGCCAAGTTTGCTATACAATTCAGGGGGTCCTCCACCTGTACATCCCGAGCAGACAACCAGTTCAGGTTATGTGGCAGCAGTAATATGTGCTAATGAAATACCACCAGATAATAATTTCTAGACAACTATCATCGAAACTGGAGCAACTCAGGCCAAGAGTGAAGCAACTTTGTGCCATCCAGATGGAATCCCATCAGCAAAACAACCTATTCTACCAAAGAAAACACTTGTGCACATGCAGGCAACTTTTTCTCCATCTATGGCAAATCAGATCAAGCCCAAGGAAAATGTTGTGCGAAAACAAGTAGCACTGTCACCAAAGCAAGATCCCCCACTCACATCAAGGCAGACACTTGGTGATCTGAATGGTAGGCAGCAACATGTAGCCCAAGTTATTCAAGGAGTTACTGCTGAAGGAATTGGGGACATCCAAGAAAATTGGATTGCAAGAGATACAACAAACAAGGAAAACCAACCTATAGTAGTCCATACGGTTGAGTTGAGTGAGGCACAAAAAATCAATAACCTTATTTCAAGGTGCATGCCTCCAAGCATCAACTCTGACAAGTGCAAGTTGGCTGCGAATACAGGAGTAGGGATAAGCAAAACTGTCCACCCAGAATCAGGAATGCCACCTGGACAACCAACTTGTGATGCACCTGTTCAAACGCGTGAGGTATGGATGATACGTCTCCAACGTATCTATAATTTTTGATTGCTCCATGCTATATTATTTACTGTTTTGGAATATACTAGGCTTTATTTTCCACTTTTATATTATTTTTGAGACTAACCTATTAACCAGAGGCCTAGCCAAGAATTGCTATTTTTACCAATTTCAGTGTTTCGAATAAACAGAATATCAAACGGAGTCCAAACGGAATAAAAATCTTCGGAAACGTGATTTTCTCACCGAACGTGATCCAGGAGACTTGGACCCTACTGCAAGGGATCAAAGAGGTGGTCACGAGGATGGGGGCGCCCCCCTAGGGTGCGCCCCCTGCCTCGTGGGCCCCTCGGTGCTCCACCGACGTACTCCTTCCTCCTATATATACACACGTACCCCAAACGATCAGAACAGGAGCCAAAAACCTAATTCCACCGCCGCAACTTTTTGTATCCACGAGATCCCATCTTGGGGCCTGTTCCGGAGCTCCGCCGGAAGAGGGCCATCATCACGGAGGGCTTCTACATCATCCTAGCACCTCTGATGAAGTGTGAGTAGTTTACCTCAGACCTTCAGGTCCATAGTTAGCAGCTAGATGGCTTCTTCTCTCTCTTTGAATCTCAATACAAAGTTCTCCCCCTCTCTTGTGGAGATCTATTCGATGTAATCTTCTTTTTGCGGTGTGTTTGTTGAGACCGATGAATTGTGGGTTTATGAGCAAGTCTATCTATGAATAATATTTGAATCTTCTCTGAATTCTTTTATGCATGATTGGTTATCTTTGCAATTCTCTTCGAATTATCCGTTTGGTTTGGCCAACTAGATTGGTAGTTCTTGCCATGGGAGAAGTGCTTAGCTTTGGGTTCGATCTTGCGGTGTCCTTACCTAGTGACAGAAGGGGCAGCAAGGCACGTATTGTATCGTTGCCATCGAGGATAACAAGATGGGGTTTATTTCATATTGCATGAATTTATCTCTCTACATCATGTCATCTTGCTTAAGGCGTTACTCTATTTTTAACTTAATACTCTAGATGCATGCTGGATAGCGGTTGATGAGTGGAGTAATAGTAGTAGATGCAGAATCGTTTCGATCTACTTGTCACGGACATGATGCCTACATACATGATCATGCCTAGATATTCTCATAATTATGCTCAATTCTATCAATTGCTCAACAGTAATTTGTTCACCCACCGTAGAATACTTATGCTCTTGAGAGAAGCCGCTAGTGAAACCTATGGCCCCCGGGTCTATTCTCATCATATCAATCTCCATCACTTTTATATTGTTTTGCTATTTACTTTGCTTTTACTTTTTACTTTGCATCTTTATATCAAAAATACCAAAAATATTCTATCTATCAGATCTCACTCTCATAAGTGACCGTGAAGGGCTTGACAACCCCTAATCGCGTTGGTTGCGAGTAGCTATCGCTTTGTGTAGGTACGAGGGACTTGAGCGTGGGCTCCTACTGGATTGATACCTTGGTTCTCAAAAACTGAGGGAAATACTCACGCTACTCTGCTGCATCATTCCTTCCTCTTCGGGGAAAACCAACGCAAGCTCAATACGTAGCAAGAAGGATTTCTGGCGCCGTTGCCGGGGAGTCTATGCAAAAAGTCAATATACCAAGTACCCATCACAATCCCTATCTCTCGCATTACATTATTTGCCATTTGCCTCTTGTTTTCCTCTCCCCCCAATTCACCCTTGCTGTTTTATTCGCCCTCTCTCTCTCCCTACCCTCCCTCTCTATTTGCCTCTTTTTGCCAGCTTGCTTTTTATTTGCTCGTGTGTTAGATTGCTTGCTTATCGCGATGGCTCAACCGAGATTTGGTGATCTTCACCTTAAAAGGTTAGAGGAGATCGAAACCAATGTTAGGAAGTTTATGGTTTTGCAATTTGAGCATAATAATTTCTTTAGAAACGAGCTTAAGGAACAAAAAAGTTTAATGAGTTATATGAATAAAGAGCTTGATGATATGTCTAAAGAATTTGAGGGTATAAGATCCCAAATTGCTCGTCTAGAAAAGATGACTGCTGAAATTTCGGACATGCAAGCCACCTTAGTTAATAAGATGGCTGCTAAACCGGATACCTATGAAAATCAAGATGAAGATCTAAAAGTTATTGATGTGTCTCCAATTAAATCTTTATTTTGCAATATGAATCTTGATGAAACTGAATATGATCTTCCTTTACCTAGAAGGCGTTCTAAAAATCCGGAGTGTTTAGATCTTAATGATGAAATTGATGAAAGTGGGATTGAAAGAAATAAAAATCTAGATGTTGCTAAACCCACTATATTGGATTTCAAGGAATTTAATTATGAAAATTTCTCTTTGATTGATTGTATTTCCTTGTTGCAATCCGTGCTAAATTCTCCACATGCTTATAGTCGAAATAAAGCCTTCACCGAACATATTGTTGATGCCTTAATGCAATCTTATGAAGAAAAACTTGAGTTGAAAGTTTCTATCCCTAGAAAACTCTATGATGAGTGGGAACCAACTATTAAAATTAAAATTAAACATCATGAGTTTTATGCTTTGTGTGACTTGGGTGCTAGTGTCTCAACTATTCCCAAGACTTCGTGTGATTTACTAGATTTCCGTAATTTTGATGATTGATCTCTAAACTTGCATCTTGCGGATTGCACTATTAAGAAACTTATGGGAAGAACTAATGATGTTCTTATTGTTGCAAATAGGAATTATGTGCCCATAGATTTCATTGTTCTTGATATAGATTGCAATCCTTCTTGCCCTATTATTCTTCGTAGACCTTTCCTTAGAATGGTTGGTGCGATTATTGATATGAAGGAAGGGAATATTAGATTTTAATTTCCATTAAAAAAGGGCATGGAATACTTTCCAAGAAAGAAAATAAAATTACCATATGAAACTATCATGAGAGCCACTTATGGATTGCCTACCAAAGATGGCAATACCTAGATCTATCCTTACTTGTTATGCCTAGCTAGGGGCGTTAAACGATAGCGCTTGTTGGGAGGCAACCCAATTTTATTTTTATTCCTTGCCTTTTGCTCCTGTTTAGTAATAAATAAATTATTTAGCCTCTGTTTTGGTTGTGTTTAATTAGTGTTTGTGCCAAGTAGAACCGTTGGGAAGACTTGGGGAAAGTCTTGTTGAACTTGCTGTAAAAAACAGAAACTTTAGCGCTCACGAGAACTGCTGTCATTTTTATTTGAAGAGTGCTATTTAGTTAATTATTTTTGCAGATGATTAATAGATAAATTCCTCACGTCCATAAATTTATATTATAATTTTTGGGGTTCCAGATCTTGCGCTAGATACAGATTACTACAGACTGTTCTGTTTTTGACAGATTCTGTTTTTCGTGTGTTGTTTGCTTATTTTGATTAATCTATGGCTAGTAAAATAGTTTATAACCAATAGAGAAGTTAGAATACAGTACGTTTAACACCAATATAAATAAAGAATGAGTCCATTACATTACCTTGAAGTGGTATTTTGTTTTCTTTCGCTAACGGAGCTCACGAGTTTTCTATTTTGAGTTTTGTGTTGTGAAGTTTTCAAGTTTTGGGTGAATTCTTTTGATGGATCATGGAACAAGGAGTGGAAAGAGCCTAAGCTTGGGGATGCCCATGGCACCCCCAAGATAATCCAAGCACACCAAAAATTCAAAGCTTGGGGATGCCCTGGAAGGCATCCCCTCTTTCGTCCACTTCCATCGGTAATTTACTTGGAGCTATATTTTTATTCACCAACATGATATGTGTTTTGCTTGGAGCGTCTTGTATTATTTTTGTATTTGTTTGTTAGTATGCCACAATCATCCTTGCTGTACACACCTTTTGAGAGAGCCATACATGAATTAAAATTTGATAGAATGCTCTATGTGCTTCACTTATATCTTTTGAGCTAGATAATTTTGCTCCATGTGCTTCACTTATATCTTTTGAGCTAGATAATTTTGCTCTATGTGCTTCACTTGGATATTTTAGAGAACGGTGGTGGATTTGTTTTAAAGAAACTATTGATCTCTCATGCTTCACTTAAATTAATTTGAGAGTCTCTTAATAGCATGGTAATTTGCCTAATAATAATATGCTTGGTATTCAAGATTTGTGAAACTTTCTTTTGAGTGTGTTGAATACTAAGAAAAGATTGAAGCATGATAATTGTTTTGAGATATGGAGGTGATAATATTAAAGTCATTCTAGTTGAGTAGTTGTGAATTTAAAGAATACTTGTGTTGAAGTTTGTGATTCCCGTAGCATGCACGTATGGTGAACCGTTATGTGATGAAGTCGGAGCATGATTTATTTATTGATTGTCTTCCTTATGAGTGGCGGTCGGGGATGATCGATGGTATTTTCCTACCAATCTATCCCCCTAGGAGCATGCGCGTAATACTTTGCTTTGATAACTTCTAAATTTTTGCAATAAGTATATGAGTTCTTTATGACTAATGTTGAGTCCATGGATTATACGCACTCCCACCCTTCCACCCTTGCTAGCCTCTCTAATACCGCGCAACTTTCGCTGGTATCATACACCTACCATATACCTTCCTCAAAACAGCCACCATACCTACCTATTATGACATTTCCATAGCCATTCCGAGATATATTGCCATGCAACTTTCCACCATCTAGTTCATCATGACACATCCATCATTGTCATATTGCTTAGCATGATCATGTAGTTGACATAGTATTTGTGGCAAAGCCACCGTTCATAATTCTTTCATACTTGTCACTCGTGATTCATTGCATATCCCGGTACACCGCCGGAGGCATTCATATAGAGTCATACTTTGTTTTAGTATCGAGTTGTAATCATTGAGTTGTAAATAAATAGAAGTGTGATGATCATCATTCAATAGAGCATTGTCCCAAAAAAAGGGAAGGCCAAAGGAAAAAAAGAAGGCCCAAAAAAATATAAATAAATAAAAAAGGGGCAATGCTACTATCCCTTTTTCCACACTTGTGCTTCAAAGTAGCACCATGATATAGCAAGTCTCATATATTGTGCTTCAAAGTAGCACCATGATCTTCATAGTAGAGAGTCTCTCATATTATCACTTTCATATACTAGTGGGAATTTTACATTATAGAACTTGGCTTGTATATTCCAATGATGGGCTTACTCAATTTGCCCTAGGTCTTCATGAGCAAGCAAGTTGGATGCACACCCACTTAGTTTTTTTGAGCTTTCATATACTTATAGCTCTAGTGCATCCGTTGCATGGCAATCCCTACTCACTCACATTGATATCTATTGATGGGCATCTCCATAGCCCGTTGATACGCCTAGTTGATGTGAGACTATCTTCCCCTCCTTTTTGTCTTCTCCACAACCACCATTCTATTCCACCTATAGTGCTATATCCATGGCTCACGCTCATGTATTGCGTGAAGAGTGAAAAAGTTTTCAAAAAGTTAGAGTATGAAACAATTGCTTGGCTTGTCATCGGGGTTGTGCATGATTTAAATACTTTGTGTGGGGAAGATGGAGCATAGCCAGACTATATGATTTTGTAGGGATAACTTTCTTTGGTCATGTTATTTTGAGAAGACATAATTGCTTTGTTAGTATGCTTGAAGTATTATTATTTTCTATGTCAATATAAAGTTTTGTCTTGAATCTTTCTAATCTGAATATTCATACCACAATTAAGAAGATTTGCATTGAAATTATGCCAAGTAGCACTCCGCATCAAAAATTCTCTTTTTATCATTTACCTACTCGAGGACGAGCAGGAATTAAGCTTGGGGATGCCTGATACGTCTCCAATGTATCTATAATTTTTGATTGCTCCATGCTATATTATCTACTGTTTTGGACTATATTGGGCTTTATTTTCCACTTTTATATTATTTTTCGGACTAACCTATTAACCGGAGGCCCAGTCCAGAATTGCTGTTTTTTTTGCCTATTTCAGTGTTTCGGATAAACAGAATATCAAACTGAGTCCAAATGGAATAAAATCTTCGGAAACGTGATTTTCTCACTGAACGTGATCCAGGAGACTTGGACCCTACTGCAAGGGGTCAAAGAGGTGGTCACGAGGGTGGGGGGCGCGCCCCCCTGCCTCGTGGGCCCCTCAGTGCTCCGCCGACGTACTCCTTCCTCCTATATATACACACGTACCCCCAAACGATCAAAACAGGAGCCAAAACCTAATTCCACCGCCGCAACTTTCTGTATCCACGAGATCCCATCTTGGGGCCTATTCCGGAGCTCCGCTGGAAGAGGGCCGTCATCACGGAGGTGTTCTACATCATCCTAGCCCCTCCGATGAAGTGTGAGTAGTTTACCTCAGACATTCGGGTCCATAGTTAGTAGCTAGATGGCTTCTTCTCTCTCTTTGAATCTCAATACAAAGTTCTCCCCCTCTCTTGTGGAGATCTATTCGATGTAATCTTCTTTTTGCGGTGTGTTTGTTGAGACCGATGAATTGTGGGTTTATGATCAAGTCTATCTATGAATAATATTTGAATCTTCTCTGAATTTTTTTATGCATGATTGGTTATCTTTGCAAGTCTCTTCAAATTATCCGTTTGGTTTGGCCAACTAGATTGGTAGTTCTTGCCATGGGAGAAGTGCTTAGCTTTGGGTTCGATCTTGCGGTGTCCTTACCTAGTGACAGAAGGGGCAGCAAGGCACGTATTGTATCGTTTCCATCAAGGATAACAAGATGGGGTTTATTTCATATTGCATGAATTCATCTCTCTACATCATGTCATCTTGCTTAAGGCATTACTCTGTTTTTAACTTAATACTCTAGATGCATGCTGGATAGCGGTCGATGAGTGGAGTAATAGTAGTAGATGCAGAATCGTTTCGATCTACTTGTCACGGACGTGATGCCTATATACATGATCATGCCTATACATTCTCATAATTATGCTCAATTCTATCAATTGCTCAACAGTAATTGTTCACCCACCGTAGAATACTTTTGCTCTTGAGAGAAGCCGCTAGTGAAACCTATGGCCCTCGGGTCTATTCTCATCATATCAATCTCCATCACTTTTATATTGTTTTGCTATTTAATTTGCTTTTACTTTTTACTTTGCATCTTTATATCAAAAATACCAAAAATATTCTATCTATCAGATCTCACTCTAGTAAGTAACCGTGAAGGGCTTGACAACCCCTAATCGCGTTAGTTGCGAGTAGCTATCGCTTTGTGCAGGTACGAGGGACTTGAGCGTGGGCTCCTACTGGATTGATACCTTGGTTCTCAAAAACTGAGGGAAATACTTACGCTACTCTGCTGCATCATCCCTTCCTCTTCGGGGAAAACCAACGCAAGCTCAAGACGTAGCAATGCACACCAAGTTTTTGTGATGAATATTGCCCAGCTCCTGGCTTCGATTTGGGGCTTGATGAAATTTTTGGAACAAGTATCGAGAAATATGTGGAAAGGCCCGCAGTAGCATCTGACCAGCATCAGCCCCCATGTGTTTCTGTTATTGCACCCATTGATTTTACAGAAACAAGCTCTGATGATCAAGAGGGAAAGACCCTGTGACAATCGAAATACCTGATGATGACTATATGTGGGATTCAGGTGAAATCGATTTAGCATGTGAAGAAGCAAAGAAGATGGCTCAAGGTAGGAGAGTTATTGATAACAATGCCAACCTATCACCGACCAACTTCGAAACACCAGAGAAAACATGCTTCAAGGATGGAGAACTTGGATCCAGCAGCAGCTCAGGAGAAGTGACCAACAAATTTGGGAGGCGAATCATCAAGCCAACTGCATGCAAGAGGTCACCTTTCGTGGACTACAATGAGAAAAGGAATTTCCATTGCACTCCAGCAGTAAACAAGCTATATGCCTCTGTTATTCTGCACGCAAGACTAAGTGAAGAAGAGACTGGAGACGACGACAAGAGGTAAACTGGTTTTTTTCTTTTTCTTTTTCCAAGCAATTCTTATAATAAGTTGTTAGGCAAACAATACATAGAGAACAGGCAACTAGGTACACCTACCTGAAGAGTTATTCTTTTGAACCAGCCTTTCTGATTTGTTTCATTGCCTTTTTAGGCAATATATGAATAAGGAAGCAACGCAATAAGTAATTTTAACTTCCCTTCCTTTTTGTCAAGTCCATACATTCTCTGTTCTCACAGATTTTGCTCCAAAGTATTATCTGTAGCCCTACTAACATACAATATGATGGCTACCATGTCAGTCTCAGAGAACTTGCAAACTCAATGAAGAAATATGGGTTCGTCAACAGTCACGTCTTTGAACTAATTATTGAGTCTATAATGCGGAACTTGCCTCTAGATTCAAAGAAGATAATCATGCCCGTCAGGTTTTCGGTAAATCTCATTGAAGTTCTCTTCTATCTTGTCAATATTGGTTCCTTAATGTTTTTCCACATGCAGTTTTTTGTGCAATATAAAAAATGAATATGAGTTTCTGCATCTCAATAATCACACATTTTGATGTTGACCCTTTTTACATTACCCATGTGACAGTAGAAACTTAAGTATTTTCCTAAATTGTTGAGAACCACAAGCAATAGTTGAAGGAAATATGCCCTAGAGGCAATAATAAAGTTATTATTTATTTCCTTATTTCATGATAAATGTTTATTATTCATGCTATAATTGTATTAATCGGAAACATAATACATGTGTGAATACATAGACAAACAGAGTGTCACTAGTATGCCTCTACTTGACTAGCTCGTTAATCAAAGATGGTTATGTTTCCTAACCATAGACAAAGAGTTGTTATTTGATTAACGGGATCACATCATTAGGTGAATGATCTGATTGACATGACCCATTCCATTAGCTTAGCACCCGATCGTTTAGTATGTTGCTATTGCTTTCTTCATGACTTATACATGTTCCTATAACTATGAGATTATGCAACTCCCGTTTACCAGAGGAACACTTTGGGTACTACCAAACGTCACAACGTAACTGGGTGATTATAAAGGAGCATTACAGGTGTCTCCAAAGGTAGATGTTGGGTTGGCGTATTTCGAGATTAGGATTTGTCACTCCGATTGTCGGAGAGGTATCTCTGGGCCCTCTCGGTAATGCACATCAATTAAGCCTTGCAAGCATTGCAACTAAATGAGTTAGTTGTGGGATGATGCATTACAGAACGAGTAAAGAGACTTGCTGGTAACGAGATTGAACTAGGTATTGGAATACCGACAATCGAATCTCGGGCAAGTAACATACCGATGACAAAGGGAACGACGTATGTTGTTATGCGGTCTGACCGATAAAGATCTTCGTAGAATATGTAGGAGCCAATATGGGCATCCAGGTCCCGCTATTGGTTATTGACCGGAGACGTGTCTCGGTCATGTCTACATTGTTCTCGAACCCGTAGGGTCTGCACGCTTAAGGTTACGATGACAGTTATATTATGAGTTTATGCATTTTGATGTACCGAAGGTTGTTCGGAGTCCCGGATGTGATCACGGACATGACGAGGAGTCTCGAAATGGTCGAGACATAAAGATTGATATATTGGAAGCCTACGTTAGGATATCGGAAGTGTTCTGGGTGAAATCGGGATTTTACCGGAGTACCGGGAAGGTTACCGGAAACCCCCGGGAGCTAAATGGGCCATGATGGGCCTTAGTGGAAAAGAGAAGAGGCAGACCTACATGGGCTGCGCACCTCCTCCTTCCCCTAGTCCTATTAGGACTAGGAGAGGTGGCCGGCCCCCTCTCTCTCTTTTCCCCCTCCGCGAATCCTATTCCAACTAGGATTGGGGGGGGGGGGGGAATCCTACTCCCAGAGGGAGTAGGACTCTCCTGGCGCGCCACACCTTGGCCGGCCAGCCTCCCCCCCTCTAGTCCTTTATATACTGAGGCAGAGGCACCCTAGAACACACAAGTTGATCCACGTGATCTATTCCTTAGCCGTGTGCCGTGCCCCCAGCCACCATAATCCTCGATAATACGGTAGCGGAGTTTAGGCGAAGCCCTGCTGCTGTAGTACATCAAGATCGTCACCACGCCGTCGTGCTGACGGAACTCTTCCCCGACACTTCGCTGGATCGGAGTCCGGGGATCGTCATCGAGCTGAACGTGTGCTCGAACTCGGAGGTGCCGTAGTTTCGGTGCTTGATCGGTTGGATCGTGAAGACGTACGACTACTTTCTCTACGTTGCGTCAACGCTTCCGCAGTCGGTCTGCGTGGGTACGTAGACAACACTCTCCCCTCTCGTTGCTATGCATGACATGATCATGCGTGTGCGTAGGAATTTTTTTGAAATTACTACGAAACCTAACAGTGGTATCAGAGCCTAGGTTATTTATGTTGATGTTATATGCATGAGTAGAACACAAGTGAGTTGTGGGCGATATAAGTCATACTGCCTACCAGCATGTCATACTTTGGTTCGGCGGTATTGTTGGACGAGACGACCCGGACCAACATTACGCGTACGCTTACGCGAGACCGGTTCCCCCGACGTGCTTTGCACACAGGTGGCTTGCGGGCGACTGTCTCTCCAACTTTAGCTGAACCGAGTATGGCTATGCCCGGTCCTTGCGAAGGTTAAAACGGAGTCTATTTGACAAACTATCGTTGTGGTTTTGATGCGTAGGTGAGATTGGTTCTTACTTAATCCCATAGCAGCCACGTAAAACTTGCAACAACAAAGTAGAGGACGTCTAACTTGTTTTTGCAGGGCATGTTGTGATGTGATATGGTCAAGACATGATGCTGAATTTTATTGTATGAGATGATCATGTTTTGTAACCGAGTTATCGGCAACTGGCAGGAGCCATATGGTTGTCGCTTTATTGTATGCAATGACATCGTGATGTAATGCTTTACTTTATTACTAAGCAGTCGTGATAGTCGTGGAAGCATAAGATTGGCGAGATGACAACGATGCTGCGATGGAGATCAAGGTGTCGCGCCGGTGACGATGGTGATCATGACGGTGCTTCGAAGATGGAGATCACAAGCACAAGATGATGATGGCCATATCATATCACTTATATTGATTGCATGTGATGTTTATCCTTTTATACATCTTATCTTGCTTTGATTAACGGTAGCATTATAAGATGATCTCTCACTAAATTATCAAGAAGTGTTCTCCCTGAGTATGCACCGTTGCCAAAGTTCGTCGTGCCCAGACACCACGTGATGATCGGGTGTGATAAGCTCTACGTCCATCTACAACGGGTGCAAGCCAGTTTTGCACACGCAGAATACTCGGGTTAAACTTGACGAGCCTAGCATATGAAGATATGGCCTCGGAACACGGAGACCGAAAGGTCGAGCGTGAATCATATAGTAGATATGATCAACATAACGATGTTCACCATTGAAAACTACTCCATTTCACGTGATGATCGGTTATGGTTTAGTTGATTTGGATCACGTGATCACTTAGAGGATTAGAGGGATGTCTATCTAAGTGGGAGTTCTTAAGTAATATGATTAATTGAACTTAAATTTATCATGAACTTAGTCCTGGTAGTATTTTGCAAATTATGTTGTAGATCAATAGCTCGCGTTGTTGCTTCCCTGTGTTTATTTTGATATGTTCCTAGAGAAAAATTGTGTTGAAAGATGTTAGTAGCAATGATGCGGATTGGATCCGTGATCTGAGGTTTATCCTCATTGCTGCACAGAAGAATTATGTCCTTGATGCACCGCTAGGTGACGGACCTATTGCAGGAGCAGATGCAGACGTTATGAACGTTTGGCTAGCTCAATATGATGAGTACTTGATAGTTTAGTGCACCATGCTTAATGGCTTAGAATCGGGACTTCAAAGACGTTTTGAACATCATGGAGCATAATAGATGTTCCAGGAGTTGAAGTTAATATTTCAAGCAAATACCCGAGTTGAGAGATATGAAGTCTCCAACAAGTTCTAGAGCTAAAAAGATGGAGGAGAATCGCTCAACTAGTGAGCATGTGCCCATATTATCTGAGTACTACAATCACTTGAATCAAGTGGGAGTTAATCTTCCAGATAAGATAGTGATTGACAGAATTCTCTAGTCACCATCACCAAGTTAGTAGAACTTCGTGATGAACTATGATATGCAAGGGATAACGGAAACGATTCCCAAGCTCTTCATAATGCGGAAATTGACGAAGGTAGAAATCGAGAATAACATCAAGTGTTGATGATTGACAAGATCACTAGTTTCAAGAAAAGGGCAAAGGGAAGAAGGGGTACTTCAAGAAGAACGGCAAGCAAGTTGCTGCTCAAGTGAAGAAGCCCAAGTCTGATCCTAAGCCTGAGACTAAGTGCTTCTACTACAAAAGGGACTGGTCACTGGAAGCGGAACTACCCCAAGTGATTGGCAGATAAGAAGGATGGCAAAGTGAACATAAGTATATTTGATATACATGTTATTGATGTGTACTTTACTAGTGTTTATAGCAACCCCTCAGTATTTGATACTAGTTCAGTTGCTAAGATTAGTAACTCGAAACGGGAGTTGCAGAATAAACAGAGACTAGTTAAGGGTGAAGTGACGATGTGTGTTGGAAGTGGTTCCAAGATTGATATGATCATCATCGCACATTCCCTATACTTTCGGGATTAGTGTTGAACCTGAATAAGTGTTATTTGGTGTTTGCGTTGAGCATGAATATGATTTGATCATGTTTATTGTAATACGGTTATTCATTTAAGTAAGAGAATAAATTGTTGTTCTGTTTACATGAATAAAACCTTATATGGTTACACACCCAATGAAAATAGTTCATTGGATCTCGATCGTAGTGATACACATAATCATAATATTGAAACCAAAAGATGCAAAGTTAATAATGATAGTGCAACTTATTTGTGGCACTGCCGTTTAGGTCATATTGGTGTAAAGCGCATGAAGAAACTCCATACTGATGGGATTTTGAAATCACTTGATTATGAATCACTTGGTGCTTGCGAACCATGCCTTATGGGCAAGATGACTAAAGACTCCGTTCTCCGGAACAATGGAGCGAGCAACTGACTTATTGGAAATAATACATACTGATGTATGCGATCCGATGAGTGTTGAAGCTCGCGTCGGGTATCGTTATTTTCTGACCTTCACATATGATTTGAGCAGATATGGGTATATCTGCTTGATGAAACATAAGTCTGAAACATTTGAAAAGTTCAAAGAATTTCAGAGTGAAGTGAAAAATCATCGTGATAAGAAAATAAAGTTTCTACGATCTGATCGCGGAGACAAATATTTGAGTTACAAGTTTGGTCTTCAATTAAAACAATGTGAAATAGTTTCACCACTCACGCCACCTGGAACATCATAGTGTAATGGTGTGTCCGAACATCATAACCGTACTTTATTAGATATAGTGCGATCTATGATGTCTCTTACCGATCTACCATTATCGTTTTGGGGTTATGCATTAGAGACAGCTGCATTCACGTTAAATAGGGCACCATCTAAGTCCGTTGAGACGACACAATCTGAACTGTGGTTTGGCAAGAAACCAAAGTTGTCGTTTCTTCAAGTTTGGGACTGCGATGCTTATGTGAAAAAGGTTTCAACATGATAAGCTCGAACCCAAATCGGAGAAGTAAATCTTCATAGGATATCCAAAGGAAACTATTGGATACACCTTCTATCACAGATCCGAAGGCAAGACTTTTGTTGCTAAATTTGGAGTTTTTCTAGAGAAGGAGTTTCTCTCGAAAGAAGTGAGTGGGAGGAAAGTAGAACTTGATGAGGTAACTGTACCTGCTCCCTTATTGGAAAGTAGTTCATCACAGAAATCTGTTCCAGTGACTACTACACCAATTAGTGAGGAAGCTAATGATGATGATCATGTAACTTCAGATCAAGTTACTACCAAATCTCGTAGGTAAACCAGAGTGAGATCCACACCAGAGTGGTACTCTGGAAGTCATGTTACTAGACCATGACGAACTTGCGAACTATGAGGAAGCGATGATGAGCCCAGATTCCGCGAAATGGTTTGAGGCCATGAAATCTGAGATATGATCCATGTATGAGAACAAAGTATGGACTTTGGTTGACTTGCCCGATGATCGGCAAGCCATAGAAAATAAATGGATCTTCAAGAGGAAGACGGACGCTGATAGTAGTGTTACTATCTACAAAGCTAGAATTGTCGCAAAAGGTTTTCGACAAAGTCCAAGGTGTTGACTACGATGAGATTTTCTCACTCGTATCTATGCTTAAGTCTGTTCGAATCATGTTAGCAATTGCCGCATTTTATGAAATCTGGCAAATGGATAAACAAAACTGCATTCCTTAATGGATTTACTAAAGAAGAGTTGTATACGATGAAACTAGAAGGTTTTGTCAATCCTAAAAGTGTTAACTAAATAAGCAAGCTCCAGCGATCCATCTATGGACTGGTGCAAGAATCTCGGAGTTGGAATATACGCTTTGATAAGTTGATCAAAGCATATAGTTTTATACAGACTTGCAGTGAAGCCTGTATTTACAAGAAAGTGAGTGGGAGCACTACATCATTTCTGATAAGTATATGTGTATGACATATTGTTGATCGGAAATAATGTAGAATTATTCTGTAAAGCATAAAGGAGTGTTTTAAAGGAGTTTTTCAAAGAAAGACTTCGGTGAAGCTTCTTACATATTGAGTATCAAGATCTATAAAGATAGATCAAGACGCTTGATAAGTTTTTCAATAAGTACATACCTTGACAAGATTTTGAAGTAGTTCAAAATGGAACAGTCAAAGAAAAGGTTTCTTGCCTGTGTTACAAGGTGTGAAGTTGAGTAAGACTCAAAGCCCGACCACGGCAGAAGATAGAAAGAGAATGAAAGTCATTCCCTATGCCTCAGTCATAGGTTCTATAAAGTATGCCATGCTGTGTACTAGATCTATTGTATACCCTACACTTTGTTAAGCAAGGGAATACAATAGTGATCTAAGAGTAGATCACTGGACAGCGGTCAAAATTATCCTTAGTGGAATAAGGAAATATTTCTCAATTATGGAGGTGACAAAAAGGTTCGTCGTAAAAAGTTACGTCGATGCAAGTTTTGACACAGATCTGGATGACTCTAAGTCTCGATCTAGATACATATTGAAAGTGGGAGCAGCAAGCTAGAGTAGCTCCGTGCAGAGCATTGTTGACATAGAAATTCGCAAAATACTTACGGATCTGAATGTGACAGACCCGTTGACTAAAATTATCTCACAAGCAAAACATGATCACACCTTAGTACTCTTTGGGTGTTAATCACATAGCGATGTGAACTAGATTACTGACTCTAGTAAACCCTTTGGGTGTTGATCGCATATTGATGTGAACTATGGGTGTTAATCACATGGTGATGTGAACTATTGCTGTTAAATCACATGGCGATGTGAACTAGATTATTGACTCTAGTGCAAGTGGGAGACTGAAGGAAATATGCCCTAGAGGCAATAATAAAGTTATTATTTATTTCCTTATTTCATGATAAATGTTTATTATTCATGCTATAATTGTATTAACCGAAAACATAATACATGTGTGAATACATAGACAAACAGAGTATCACTAGTATGTCTCTACTTGACTAGCTCGTTAATCAAAGATGGTTATGTTTCCTAACCATAGACAAAGAGTTGTTATTTGCTTAACGGGATCACATCATTAGGTGAATGATCTGATTGACATGACCCATTCCATTAGCTTAGCACCCGATCGTTTAGTATGTTGCTATTGCTTTCTTCATGACTTATACATGTTCCTATAACTATGAGATTATGCAACTCCCGTTTACCGGAGGAACACTTTGGGTACTACCAAACGTCACAACGTAACTGGGTGATTATAAAGGAGCATTACAGGTGTCTCCAAAGGTAGATGTTGGGTTGGCGTATTTCGAGATTAGGATTTGTCACTCCGATTGTCGGAGAGGTATCTCTGGGCCCTCTCGGTAATGCACATCAATTAAGCCTTGCAAGCATTGCAACTAAATGAGTTAGTTGCGGGATGATGCATTACAGAACGAGTAAAGAGACTTGCCGGTAACGAGATTGAACTAGGTATTGGAATACCGACGATCGAATCTCAGGCAAGTAACATACCGATGACAAAGGGAACGACGTATGTTGTTATGCGGTCTGACCGATAAAGATCTTCGTAGAATATGTAGGAGCCAATATGGGCATCAAGGTCCCGCTATTGGTTATTGACCGGAGACGTGTCTCGGTCATGTCTACATTGTTCTCGAACCCGTAGGGTCCGCACGCTTAAGGTTATGATGACAGTTATATTATGAGTTTTTGCATTTTGATGTACTGAAGGTTGTTCGGAGTCCCGGATGTGATCACAGACATGACGAGGAGTCTCGAAATGGTCGAGACATAAAGATTGATATATTGGAAGCCTATGTTTGGATATTGGAAGTGTTCCGGGTGAAATCGGGATTTTACCGGAGTACCGGGAAGGTTACCGGAACCCCCCGGGAGCTAAATGGGCCATGATGGGCCTTAGTGGAAAAGAGAACAGGCAGCCCTACATGGTCTGCGCGCCTCCTCCTTCCCCTAGTCCTATTAGGACTAGGAGAGGTGGCCGGCCCCCTCTCTC
>NC_041390.1:51582686-51600808 GCF_002162155.2 Triticum dicoccoides | reverse complement strand
AGGGAGTAGGACTCTCCTGGCGCGCCACACCTTGGCCGGCCAGCCTCCCCCCTCTAGTCCTTTATATACTGAGGCAGAGGCACCCTAGAACACACAAGTTGATCCACGTGATCTATTCCTTAGCCGTGTGCGGTGCCCCCAGCCACCATAATCCTCGATAATACTGTAGCGGAGTTTAGGCGAAGCCCTGCTGCTGTAGTACATCAAGATCGTCACCACGCCGTCGTGCTGACGGAACTCTTCCCCGACACTTGTCTAGAATACTGATGATAACAAGGCACTATGGCGTGATATCCTCAAGCTCTCAACCTGAGAGGTGGCTAGCTTCAAGGTTTTTTTGCTTGAAACCATACATGCTTTTTTTACATTTTTTTGAATGCATGTTTAAATGTTCAATGTTTTTTGTCATCACTTGTCTAGAATAGATAGAAATATCAGTACATATTAGTTGCTCAAGAATGTAGGACCAGACATTTCCCCTACGCGTTTAGCATTTGATAAATATGTTCCATAGTAGCGCTTTTTAGTGGTTTTTAGTTGAAAGAAATTAACAACTAGTTAATGAATAACGATTACTAAAAGGGTGTAACCTTAAAAAGTAATTCTTATAGCAGAACAAATGGTCGCAAAATATGTTTCTAAAAGCATGAGGCAATTGTATTGCAGCGTTCAACCTTTCACACACCAGAAGCAACCATAGTTTTTGTAAACTCATAATTAAAACACAAAATAGCAGCAAAAATGTGTTGCATTAGCCATTGCGAACACAAGCCCTTTTCTTCAGCAGAATAGATCGCCTCCCTGACTTCACTGCCTTTTTATCCATCTCAAACCAACCGCCCTGGGCAACTTGCAGCATTGTGGTCAACTGGACTACAAAAGGAACATTTGTTTTTTCTTTTTGGATGCAACTCAAGTGCTGACTCAAGCCGTTTAGATTTCACACGCCCTTTAGTGGTTGACTTAGGTGGATCCCTAGGAACTCCTGCAATTGGTGCAGACCCACTTGGCACTGGTGTAGGATCAACAGATGGAGTTGTACGACTATCAGGAGGTGGCATATGAGCACTAGTTGCTATTGGGGGGGCGCCATGCCCTGGATGAGCAGGCATTTTGGCCTTCTTTTTCTTGCACTTGTTGAAATGGTTAAGCTCTGTGCGCGCCGCTCTCATGTGTTTCTTCAGAATTGCGGTAGTAGCATCGGACCCACTAGCAACCCGAGCAAGACTAGAAAAATCCATTGACAAGTTTATATGACGGAGTTGCTTTTTTGACGCCGGTGGCATCTCGTCAGGATCTGGCTCAACAGCAGATGCTGCTCCTGTAATTGCTTGTTGTGTCCACCTTCTAAGTATGTATCTCCCAGGTATTACATCAACCCCAAGATGTGTAAATTTTTTCAAAATGTGGCAACACAACATTCCATCTTTACACATCTTGTAGCACTCACAATTGTATTCTTCAGCAGCAGCTTCCACTGTCACGAAATAGCTCCTATCACCATAACCGGCCACCCATCCTTCGTTGTTTGGATAAAGCTCATACACATGGTCACCATGGGGACGCACACTGTATCTCCCAATTAACTCAAACTCGGTACGAAATTTGTGGTAAATGTCTCTAGTGTAGGACTTATAAGCTTGCTTCTCAATTGGAAAATTGGACCACAACTCAACCTGTTGGTGGTCTATCCTGTAGTCATCCCACCCTCTCGGACAAGCACATGCATCTGAATCTTCTCATATTGTTTCACAAAGTTTAACACAGAGTTGTGGGGGTTAACATAACGCTTCAGGACAACATTGAATCCTTCACTCGTTGTGTTGATTGCAAGAAAGGGAAAAACCTATGTCTGAAGTAACATGGCACAAACATAGTTCGGTACTCATAGAGCTTATCAAAGTGAGTGCCAGCAACAACTGGCCACTTCAGCACAAAAGCAGCCCACTTACTCTCAAACTCTTCTGGAGTGAAGCTGAAGTCAATGCAATCATTGAAATCAGCTGACATTCATGGGTTTCTCCCCAACATGCCACCTAGTTTTTCTTGGGATTTTTTCATAATATGCCAACGACATCGACGGTGCACAGTAGTAGGGAAGATGTTTTCAATGGATTGCGCCATCGCACCATCTTGGTCAGTGATTATATTATCAGGTGCTCGACCATGCATTGCTTCAAGGAATGTTCCAAATAGCCAATCAAAGCTGGTCTCCAACTCTTGCCTAACAAAGCCACAACCTAACATGAACGACTGGCCATGTCGATTGATCCCAATGAATGGAGCAAACGGCATGTTGTACATGTTAGTCATGTACGTTGTATCAAAACATATGCAATCATGATAAGCATCACTGTATGCCTTCTGTGCTGGACCATCAACCTAGAAAATATTCTCAACCCTGTCCTCTGCATCATACTTAACCTTGTAGAAGAAATCAGGATCTGTCTTCTGCATCTTTTCAAAGTAGGCAACTGTCTCAATCAAATCACCCTCCTTCGTTGCATTTCTGTTCAAGTTTGACTTGAGGTTTGTGACGTGCTTGTTATTATAAGGAACAATCAGCTCTGTGCTATAGTATTCTGACATAATGTTCATCATTCGCCCTACGCATGAAAAAAAACAAGGCAGCTCAGGTGACAACTATAAGCAAATAAACCCATATATGAAAGCAACTATAGGCAACAAAAGATTTTACAATTCAGGGGAACAATCAGATATGCAACATAGTACTCTTTCAACATAATGCGCATCATTCGTCTTGTGCGGAAAAAGTAGGCATATCTTGACATGTTAAGCAATCAAGTCTTAGGTAGGAAGCAACTAACACCTAATTATTAAAGTATTTGTTTTAGTAATCAAAACAAGCAACAAAACACTAGTGGGGTAATATGAACTCAAACTAACACCTAATTCATGGGTTTCGCAACAGGCAAGCAACTGTCACATACCTGAACTCAAGTTGCAGTTATGAAGGTTTGTTAGAAACAACCTCTCTTCTAGAGGAATGCCTTGGTGCGACCGCAAATATTTAGATAAAGATGGTTTGTCAACCAACGGATGGTTATGCTCAGAAATGTAGTAAGTCACCTCCCACCGACCATCAATGAATTTTACTATCATCTTGGCATTGCACCCTGTTGGTATTATTTTCTCTCTTTTCCGTTTCTTGGTCTTCTTCTTTTGCTTAGCAGCATCATCAACAAATATGATAACATTGTCTTCTCCATCATCATCATCTGCACCTCCATGAGGATCTTCAACTCCACAAGGATCCGCAGTCTTACCACCTGTGTCTTCATTTTTTGGTTTCCTGAACTTGTTGCAGACAAATTGATACTTCTCCATTTGACCAGTGATATCAGACCTCCTCGAAGTGTTCATTTTGATTGAAAAACCCTTTTGCAAAGCATAAGCATTGTAGTGCTCTCTGGCACCTTCCAAAGTGTCAAACCTCATGCCCAATGAAGGCTCTTTTGGCTGAGACCATGCTTCATCATCATTGTCAGCACCCTCTCCTGCACCTTCATGCCCAATAGCCCCCCCTGTTGCACCCAACGTATCTGTAGCATCAAGGGTGTGCTCCTCTATTTGGACTGCTTCATCCTCAGCACCAACATTTTTTCGTGTGACCGAAGGATTAGGAGATTCAGCGACAAATTCCACAGTAGTTGCCCCACCCACACGTGTAGTAGGTTGCGTGTAGAACAATGGGTTACTAGTTTGCACCAACCCAACACTTGGTGGCAACTCGTCTTGATCATCATCCGGCAACTCATTAAGATCAATCATCTCCTCCCCTGTATAATATTGTTGGAATAAAGACAGAGAAGTACATGAGTTATTTTTTTCTAACACGAGGTACCACGTTTTGCTTGTTGAATTGCACAAGCATTCAAAAATGAACTAGTTAGTGGGTCAGAAGCAACTATTGAACACTTATACAACAACAATGTAGCAATCAGGAGCAACATTGGAATTTTTTTACTTATGTATCTACCCTTATTTGTTTTCCAGGAGGAGAGTAACCAGGAGCAACAATTGCATGACAAAGCTCATTTTTCTATATTTTCCGGTCTGAAGATAAAGCAGGATAGCATAAATCATGATGTTTCTCTATTTAGAAACCATTGGCTGGCCAATTTGTTGGAAATGAAGAAACCATACTGTACTAGTAGTTCCGAATGCTTGTTGAATTTTTTCAGTCCCATGAATGTTGTTCACTGTTTGTTCATTTATCTACAATGAAGTGATGCTTTTTTTGTTGTACCCAAAGTGGATGAAATACACATGTGGATCGTCCTTTGTCTGGCATATTTCATTTTTTCAGGGGGAAATTCGATCTAGATTTTTGTTTTGAAGGAGTCTAGCAAAAGTATCATGCATGAAGAACATATCAAAAAAATCAAAACAACAAGCTCAAAAGGTACTATCTCATAATCTTTTTCTCCTACTAGTTGTGGCACATCTAATTTTTCATGTTTTATTTTTTATTTCCGCACCAAGTTGCTTTCCGTGACACATCTAATTGTCTAAATAAAAGCATGCAGACTTGGTAAATTCAATCAAGTCCCTTTGCTTACTAGCACACCTACTATCGCCTACCCTCCATATGCAGAATTGCTTTTTCAGTTGTCCATGGACTGTATGCCCAATAAAGTCTGTGTTACTAGATATTTGCAGCGCAAGCGTGGACACTGATACGTCTTCAACGTATCTATAATTTTTGATTGCTCCATGCTATATTATCTACTGTTTCGTACTATATTGGGCTTTATTTTCCACTTTTATATTATTTTTGGGACTAACCTATTAACCGGAGGCCCAGCCCAGAATTGCTGTTTTTTTTGCCTATTTCAGTGTTTCGAAGAAACGGAATATCAAACGGAGTCCAAACGGAATGAAACCTTCGGAAACATGATTTTCTCACCGAACGTGATCTAGGAGACTTGGACCCTACGCCAAGGCATCAGAGAGGCGGTCACGAGGGTGGGGGGCGCCCCCCTTAGGGCGCGCCCCCTGCCTCGTGGGCCCCTTGATGCTCCACCGACGTACTCCTTCTCCTATATATACCTACATACCCCCAAACGAACAGATACAGAGCCAAAAACCTAATTCCACCGCCGCAACTTTCTGTATCCACGAGATCCCATCTTGGGGCCTGTTCCGGAGCTCCGCCGGAGAGGGCCGTCATCACGGAGGGCTTCTACATCATCATAGCCTCTCCGATGAAGTGTGAGTAGTTTACCTCAGACCTTCGGGTCCATAGTTAGTAGCTAGATGGCTTCTTCTCTCTTTTTGGATCTCAACACAAAGTTCTCCCCCTCTCTTGTGGATATCTATTCGATGTAATCTTCTTTTTGCGGTGTGTTTGTTGAGATCGATGAATTGTGGGTTTATGATCAAGTCTATCTATGAATAATATTTGAATCTTCTCTGAATTCTTTTATGTATGATTGGTTATCTTTGCAAGTCTCTTTGAATTATCCGTTTGGTTTGGCCAACTAGATTGGTAGTTCTTGCCATGGGAGAAGTGCTTAGCTTTGGGTTCGATCTTGCGGTGTCCTTTCCCAGTGACAGAAGGGGCAGCAAGTCACGTATTGTATCGTTGCCACCGAGGATAACAAGATGGGGTTTATTTCATATTGCATGCATTTATCTCTCTACATCATGTCATCTTGCTTTAAGGCGTTACTCTGTTTTTAACTTAATACTCTAGATGCATGCTGGATAGCGGTCGATGAGTGGAGTAATAGTAGTAGATGCAGAATCGTTTCGGTCTACTTGTCACGGACGTGATGCCTATATACATGATCATGCCTAGATATTCTCATAACTATGCTCAATTCTGTCAATTGCTCAACAGTAATTTGTTCACCCACCGTAGAATACTTATGCTCTTGCGAGAAGCCACTAGTGAAACCTATGGCCCCCGGGTCTATTCTCATCATATCAATCTCCATCACTTTAATCTTGTTTTGCTTTTTTACTTTGCCTTTACTTTTTACTTTGCATCTTTATACCAAAAATACCAAAAATATTATATCTATCAGATCTCACTCTCGTAAGTGACCGTGAAGGGATTGACAACCCCTAATCGCGTTGGTTGCGAGTAGCTATCGTTTTGTGCAGGTACGAGGGACTTGAGCGTGGCCTCCTACTGGATTGATACCTTGGTTCTCAAAAACTGAGGGAAATACTTACGCTACTTTGCTGCATCATCCCTTCCTCTTCGGGGAAAACCAACGCAAGCTCAAGAGGTAGCAAGAAGGATTTCTGGCGCCATTGCCGTGGAGTCTACGCAAAAAGTCAACATACAAAGTACCCATCACAATCCCTATCTCTCGCATTACATTATTTGCCATTTGCCTATCGTTTTCCTCCCCCCCACTTCACCCTTGCCGTTTTATTCGCCCTCTCTCTATCTATCTATCTATCCTCCCTCTCCTTTCCGCTTGCCTTTTCGTTTGCTTGTGTGCTAGTTTGTTTGCTTGTCGTCATGGCTAGTCTCATATCTTCTCCGTTGTCTCCCGAGAGTGAAGTTCTAAATTTTAAACAAAGAGAGGGAGAAAATCTAAAAGATGCTTGGTATAGAATTTGCAATGCTTAAAATAGATCTACCAGGAAGAAATCTACCTTAGTTCTTCTCCGCAATTTTTATGTAGGTGTTAATCCTTGGTATAGATATATCCTCGATACCATTACCGGAGGGAACTTCTTGGGTAGCCATACTTTCGATTCTTATAATGCTATGTTAAATTTATTTGTCTCACCACCTCTTTTAGTTAATGGAACCATGTTAACTTTGGAGCATGTTATGCAAAGACTTGAAATTATTGAAAATAAAGTTGCTACTATTGAATCAATTGAAAATCTAGATAAAAAGATCCACAATCAAATTACTCAATATGGATCTAAGGTAGGAATGACTTTGAAAAATATTAAGGAAAAGGAACCCATAGTTAATGAGAAGATGAACTTAGATTCTACTAGAATTGATAAACTTGAGGGTATCATTACAAACTTGGGAACCGCTTTTTCTTTCATAAATAATACTCCAAGTCCTCCTACTAAAATTGCCAAGCTTATGTATGTTCCTAAAAATAAGGGTGAATCATCTAAGGAAACTGCGGATCTTAAATCTATAAGTATTCATCTCAATCATTTTGATATCATTAAGGAACCAATTGCTACAAATGAATTTTTCGATCTTGTGCCTAAAAGTTTAATAATCACTAGAAAGAAAGAAATTCCTAAGGGAAACAGATGCATCATCGAAGAATTGCCAACCAAAGATGGCAATACCTAGATATATCCTCGCTTTTATGCCTAGCTAGGGGAGTTAAACGATAGCGCTTGTTCGGAGGCAACCCAATTTTATTTTTATTCCTTGCTTTTTTCCGCTGCTTAGTAATAAATAAATTATTTAGTCTCTGTTTTGCTTGTCTTTTTTTGTGTTTAATTAGTGTTTGTGCCAAGTAGAACCGTTGGGAAGACTTGGGGAAAGTCTTGTCGAACTTGCTGTAAAAAACAGAAACTTTAGCGCTCACAAGAACTTCTGTCATTTTTATTTGAAGAGTGATATTTAGTTAATTCTTTTTTAAGATGATTAATAGATAAATTCCTCACGTCCAGAAATTTATTTTAGAATTTTTGGGGTTCCAGATCTTGCGCTAACTACAGATTACTACAGACTGTTCTGTTTTTGACAGATTCTGTTTTTCGTGTGTTGTTTGCTTATTTTGATGAATCTATGGTTAGTAAAATAGTTTATAATCCATAGAGAAGTTGGAATACAGTAGGTTTAACACCAATATAAATAAAAAATGAGTTCATTACAGTACCTTGAAGTGGTCTTTTATTTTCTTTCGCTAACGGAGCTCACGAGTTTTCTACTTTAAGTTTTCTGTTGTGAAGTTTTCAAGTTTTGGGTGAATTCTTTTAATGGATTATGGAACAAAGAGTGGAAAGAGGCTAAGCTTGGGGATTCCCATGGCACCCCCAAGATAATACAAGGACACCAAGAAGTCAAAGCTTGGGGATGCCCCGGAAGACATCCCCTCTTTCGTCCACTTCCATCGGTAATTTACTTGGAGCTATATTTTTATTCACCAAAATGATATGTGTGTTTGCTTGGAGCGTCTTGTATTATTTTTGTCTTTGTGTTTTAGTATGCCACAATCATCCTTGCTGTACACACTTTTTGAGCGAGCCATACATGAATTAAAATTTGATAGAATACTCTATGTGCTACACTTATATCTTTTGAGCTAAGTAGTTTTGCTCTATGCGCTTCACTTATATATTTTGAGCGCTATAATTTTGCTCTATGTGCTTCACTTAGATCTTTTAGAGCACGGTGGTGGATTTGTTTTAAAGAAACTATTGATCTCTCATGCTTCACTTAAATTATTTTGAGAGTCTTAATAGCATGGTAATTTGCTTAATAATAATATGCTTGGTATTCAAGATTTGTGAAACTTTCTTTTGAGTGCGTTGAATACTAAGAAAAGATTGAAGCATGATAATTGTTTTGAGATATGGAGGTGATAATATTAAAGTCATGCTAGTTGAGTAGTTGTGAATTTAAAGAATACTTGTGTTAAAGTTTGTGATTCCCGTAGCATGCACGTATGGTGAACCGTTATGTGATGAAGTCGGATCATGATTTATTTATTGATTGTCTTCCTTATGAGTGGCGGTCGGGGACGAGCGATGGTATTTTCCTACCAATCTATCCCCCTAGGAGCATGTGCATAATACTTTGCTTTGATAACTTCTAGATTTTTGCAATAAGTATATGAGTTCTTTATGACTAATGTTGAGTCCATGGATTATACGCACTCTCACCCTTCCACCTTTGCTAGTCTCTCTAATACCGCGCACCTTTCGCCGGTATCATACACCTACCATATACCTTCCTCAAAACAGCCACCATACCTACCTATTATGGCATTTCCATAGCCATTCCGAGATATATTGCCATGCAACTTTCCACCATCTAGTTCATCATGACACATTCATCATTGTCATATTGCTTAGCATGATCATGTAGTTGACATAGTATTTGTGGCAAAACCACCGTTCATAACTTTTTCATACTTGTCACTCTTGATTCATTGCATATCCCGGTACACCGCCGGAGGCATCCATATAGAGTCATACTTTGTTTTAGAATTGAGTTGTAATCATTGAGTTGTAAATAAATAAAAGTGTGATGATCATCATTTAATAGAGCATTGTCCCAAAACAAAGAGAGAAAGGCCAAAGAAAAAAAGAAGGCCAAAAAAGAGAAAATAAATAAAAAGGGGCAATGCTACTATCCTTTTACCACACTTGTGCTTCAAAGTAGAACCATGATCTTCATAGTAGAGAGTCTCTCATGTTATCACTTTCATATACTAGTGGGAATTTTACATTATAGAACTTGGCTTGTATATTCCAATGATGGGCTTCCTCAATTTGCCCTAGGTCTTCATGAGCAAGCAAGTTGGATGCACACCCACTTAGTTTTTTTTGAGCTTTCATATACTTATAGCTCTAGTGCATCCGTTGCATGGCAATCCCTACTCCCTCACATTGATATCTATTGATGGGCATGTCCATAGCCCGTTGATACGCCTAGTTGATGTGAGACTATCTTCCCCTCCTTTTTGTCTTCTCCACAACCACCATTGTATTCCACCTATAGTGCTATATTCATGGCTCACGCTCATGTATTGCGTGAAAATTGAAAAAGTTTTGATAAATTTAGAGTATGGAACAATTGCTTGGCTTGTCATCGGGGTTGTGCATGATTTAAATACTTTGTGTGGTGAAGATAGAGCATAGCCAGACTATATGATTTTGTAGGGATAACTTTCTTTGGCCATATTATTTTGAGAAGACATAATTGCTTTGTTAGTATGCTTGAAGTATTATTATTTTTATGTCAATATAAACTTTTGTCTTGAATCTTTCAAATCTCAATATTCATATCACAATTAAGAAGATTTGCATTGAAATTATGCCAAGTAGCACTCCGCATCAAAAATTCTCTTTTTATCATTTACCTACTCGAGGACGAGCAGGAATTAAGCCTGGGGATGCCTGATACTTTTCCAACGTATCTATAATTTTTGATTGCTCCATGCTATATTATCTACTGTTTTGGACTATATTGGGCGTTATTTTCCATTTTTATATTATTTTTGGGACTAACCTATTAACCGGAGGCCCAGCCCAGAATTGCTGTTTTTTTGCCTATTTCAGTGTTTCGAAGAAATGGAATATCAAACGGAGTCCAAACGGAATGAAACCTTCGGAAACGTGATTTTCTCACCGAACGTGATCCAAAAGACTTGGACCCTATGCCAAGGCATCAGAGAGGCGGTCACGAGGGTGGGGGGCGCCCCCTGCCTCGTGGGCCCCTCGATGCTCCACCGACGTACTCCTTCCTCCTATATATACCTACGTACCCCCAAACGAATAGATACGGTGCCAAAAACCTAATTCCACCGCCGCAACTTTCTGTATCCACGAGATCCCATCTTGGGGCCTGTTCCGGAGCTCTGCCGGAGAGGGCCGTCATCACGGAGGGCTTCTACATCATCATAGCCTCTCCGATGAAGTGTGAGTAGTTTACCTCAGACCTTCGGGTCCATAGTTAGTAGCTAGATGGCTTCTTATCTCTTTTTGGATCTCAACACAAAGTTCTTCCCCTCTCTTGTGGAGATCTATTCGATGTAATCTTATTTTTGCGGTGTGTTTGTTGAGATCGATGAATTGTGGGTTTATGATCAAGTCTATCTATGAATAATATTTGAATCTTCTCTGAATTCTTTTATGTATGATTGGTTATCTTTGCAAGTCTCTTTGAATTATCCGTTTGGTTTGGCCAACTAGATTGGTAGTTCTTGCCATGGGAGAAGTGCTTAGCTTTGGGTTCGATCTTGCGGTGTCCTTTCCCAGTGACAGAAGGGGCAGCAAGTCACGTATTGTATCGTTGCCACCGAGGATAACAAGATGGGGTTTATTTCATATTGCATGCATTTATCTCTCTACATCATGTCATCTTGCTTTAAGGCGTTACTCTGTTTTTAACTTAATACTCTAGATGCATGCTGGATAGCGGTCGATGAGTGGAGTAATAGTAGTAGATGCAGAATCGTTTCGGTCTACTTGTCACGGACGTGATGCCTATATACATGATCATGCCTAGATATTCTCATAACTATGCTCAATTCTGTCAATTGCTCAACAGTAATTTGTTCACCCACCGTAGAATACTTATGCTCTTGCGAGAAGCCACTAGTGAAACCTATGGCCCCCGGGTCTATTCTCATCATATCAATCTCCATCACTTTAATCTTGTTTTTTACTTTGCCTTTACTTTTGACTTTGCATCTTTATACCAAAAATACCAAAAATATTATATCTATCAGATCTCACTCTCGTAAGTGACCGTGAAGGGATTGACAACCCCTAATGGCGTTGGTTGTGAGTAGCTATCGTTTTGTGTAGGTACGAGGGACTTGAGCGTGGCCTCCTACTGGATTGATACCTTGGTTCTCAAAAACTGAGGGAAATACTTACGCTACTTTGCTGCATCATCCCTTCCTCTTCGGGGAAAACCAACGCAAGCTCAAGAGGTAGCGGACACAACCGTACATAAAGTTGCTTGAGCACATGACATAAGTTGCCAAAATGCCTGGCAATAGTTGCTCACACATAGGGGAATTCTGAGGATTATGACACGGAGTTGCTTGCAAGACATACCCATTTTTGCCTAAATATATCCAGTCTTTCGCATTACTAGTACAACTATTGTCGCCTACCCCCCATATGCAGGATAGAGAATTGCTTTTTCAGTTGTTCATGTACTGTATGCCCAATAGAGTCTGTGTTACTAGATGTTGTAGCGCAAACGTGGACACAACCATACATAAAGTTGCTTGAGAAAATCACATAAGTTGCCTAGTTGCCTGGCAATAGTTGCTCACACATAGGGGAAACTCTGAGGATTATGACACCACATTTGTTGCTCGAACAAATGACATAAGTTGCCTGATTTTCTGTCAAGAGTTGCTTGAACTACTGAACCCTGCAAGTGTTCGCCCCAGAGTTGCCTGCCAAACATGCAGCTGTTGCTTCAACTTAACTGTCAACTTACTAGTTTCTTCCTCATACTAGTCTTTGCGATTTGGCATGGGTTCCCTTTTTCCCATGTAGTTTTTCCGAAGTTTTAACATCTACTACACTTTTTTTTCTACATCTCATATGTATGTTCTCCAATTTCCAGGTGATGAACGAGAAAATAAGCATGAGATGAGAGATAGAATGGGAAAAAATAGAGGGGGGAGAGGTACAAATCTTACCTCTTGTGTTGATCAAGTTTCCCCCCTGCTTCAGTTTCCAGCCTCTAATGGCACAGGCATTGCAGATCTATGCAATTTCTAGGAGTTGAGAGGAGTTTTCTTGGGGAAGAAGGAGGAGGAAGGGAGGAAGAAGAGAAAAGGGGCGGTGGGCAATGCCAGTCGCGTGGTGGTGAGGCGAAGGGTGGGTTTTGGGTTTGGGGACGAGTCACGTGATCGGAGGGAGGAGGGCAGCAGGGGGAGGGGACCAGACCGGTCTGGTCGCGGTGGGATTTGAGTGCTTTTGATTCCCTTTCCTGTTTTGCACGGGGGACCAAAAGTTTCCTAATAAAGCAGGTTACCAGCAAATCCTAACGGGCACTTAGTTGCCCACTAGACGTGTCCTAATAAAAATCTCTTTACTGCAGTTTTTTAGGGGTCTTCACTGCAGTTCAGCATCATTTATTTTGCACCCACCATGGGCTTTAATGTGTCCAGCCCACGACACCTAACCCTAACCCTAGGTGTTGGGCTATGGATCGATATCTTCATCGTCGCTCTACTACTTCACTTTCACTCCAGCCGCCGCCGCCGCCGCATCAGTAGCGAGGGTGAGATGACGACCAGCCGCCGCCGCCATGCCCGCTCGCCGGCTGTCGCGCCGCTGTACGACGACGACCTTCTCTCCGAGATCCTCGTCCGCCTTCCCCCGCAGCCCTCCTCCCTCCCGCGCGCCTCGCTCGTCTGCAAGCGCTGGCGCCGCCTCGTCTCCGACCCCGCCTTCTGCCGCCGCTTCTGCCTCCGCCACCGCCGCAACCCTCCTCTCCTCGGGTTCTTTGACATATTTTGTAACATCTCCTTCATACCTACTCTGGAGGCCCCCAACCGTATCCCTCCCGGCCGCTTCTCCTTGCAGCTCGACCACGGGGACGGCGACTTCATGTCCCTTGGATGCCGCCATGGTCTCGTGCTCATCTACCTCACGAAGCGCCTCCAGATCCTGGTGTGGGACCCCGTCACCGCCGACCAGCACCGCCTCGCCATTCCCCCGGGGGTTGCGGCATGTGGGGGCAAGACTCCGATCAACGGGGCGGTGCTCCGCTCCTGGAGACGTCCAACACTTCCAGGTGGTCTTGGTAGTGGCATACGATGACGACCAACAACACAGACGAGCGCTCGCCTGTGTTTACTCGTCGAAGACCGGCTTATGGGGAGATCCCATCTCAACACTCCTTCCATACCAGGCAGTCCAGGCCGATGTATTCAGTTTCCCCACCCTCATTTCTACGGATGTCGTTGTGCTGGCTGGAGATTCCCTTCACTGGGTGCTTGCTGGGAATTTCAATGGCATTCTCGAGTTTGATTTGGAGAAGCAGAGGCTAGCTGTGATACGGCTGCCAGACGAGGTCAACTGCTGGAAGCTTATGCGGGCAGAGGGCGGTGGGCTTGGTCTCCTCGGGATGTCAGACTCAAACGGCAACACCCAGTTATGGAAGAGAAAGACCAATTGTGATGGTGTTGCTTCATGGGTGCTTGGAAGGACTATTGATCTGGAGAATATACTTCCTCTGAAACCAGAGGAGAAAGGGACCATTGCGATACTAGGGCTTGTCGAGGACAATAATGTGTTGCTGCTGTGGACAATTATTGGTCTCTTCGTGGTCGATCTTGAGTCATTAAAGTTCAAGAAGCTTTTTCAAACTATGATAATTTCTCAGTGTTATCCATTTGAAAGTGTCTACACTGCAGGTAATACCATGTCTTACGTCGCGGCTGTTGAAATTATGTTCACATCATTTTGTGTTAAGCCGACAATTTTAAGTAGTGTCGTACCATTTGTTTATTTAGCTGCTTCATGACCTGCAGTGTCATGTACTTATGTCCTGATGCTTGTGGTACTCCCTCTGTTCCCTATTATAAGATGTTTTGGATATTTCAATATGGACTATATACGGACTGAAATGAGTGAACAAACACACTAAAGGGCGCCTATATCCATCCGGTTCAGAAAAAATAGAACATCTTATAATAGTGAACAGAGGTAGCTTTTAATGTAATGATTATAATCTAGAAAAAATCTATTAGTGGTATCTAATTTACTTTATGTTCTTTAGCCTGGCAGTTCCTACCATATGAATATCCATACAATAAAACAATCATTACTTGTGTGAGGAAATAGACGATGATAAGCGCTTTGTTGTACAATAACTTAACTAAGTGTTATCGTTACCTGCCTAGTGGTGGATGCAAGAATTATCTAATGGTACTGTTTGTGCATAGCTGCAGTCCTATTTTTTTGACTGATGTGATGCACAACAGTTAGAAGTTGACTACATAAAAAACCAGCTTGAACCAACTAGGTAGCTCAATAGGTACATTTGGACGCTTAGTTAGGCCTAGCTATATTTCTTTCATTCAGTATTGTCATATCTGCTGATATTGTTTATATGGTCTTAAATCCATAATTAGGACCTGTTCGGAGGTACTCCGCTCCACAGCTCCACTCCCGGAGCTGGTGGAGTTATAGTTGAAATTTGCGGAGCGCCAGTTTACTGGCTCCGCAGCTCTCCGGAGCTGGTGGGATTCCGAACGGCCTCTAACTAGATTTTACATTTTGGTGCATGTTCGAGAAAAAAAACAATGGACACCAAGATTGGCAAAAAAAGTGATAGCTATACTAAATTTCGCTGTTGCTGTGTTTTGATATCTGCAACATGCTGCTGCTATACATGCCTTAGCTACTAATCAAGTCAGGGTGTTCACTTGTGACAATTGCCAACGTTCTGTTGTTTTGAAACCAGTGATAAATAGCATGTTTACTCGATGTTCAGGATATCGGTAACTTGTAGCTGCTCGGTCGGGTGAGGAATAGGGATTAATCGGTGAATCTATCGGCAACCCATTTACCGGTAGGTTAATTAGGGCCATATCTATATATCTTAGCTACATATAGCAATAATGCAGCAGCAGCAGCAATAAAGAAGAGGCAATAAGCAGCAGCAGCAGCAATAAAGGAGAGACAATAAGCAGCAGCAGCAATAAAGGAGAGGCAATAAGCAGCAGCAGCAGCATATAGCACAGAGCAGGAGCAGCATATAGCATAGCACAAAGCAGATTAGCATGTAGCACAGACTGTTATATGCTGATCTGCAGGTGCTGGTCTCGGGGAGGGGGGCGGCGAGCTCGAGCAGGAGGAATAGGCTCGGTACCTTGATCCTTGAGCAGTGCAAGCGCCTCTGCCAGATGGCGCCGGCAGATGCTTGGGGCGGCGGCGGCTGCTCGGAGAGGGGGGCGGGGGCGGCTGCTCCTAGCCTCCTCAAATGAGGGTTACTACGGGAGGGGATGGAGAGTGAGAAGGGAGGGAATGGGCTGACCTAAAACACCCAGTTTTGGAGTAAAGGAGGGAATGGGCCAAAATTTTGGAGCCCAAATTTCTCTCTCCCTCTATTCAGTTAATTGGTCTAGTGGGATAAATCGGCCTGGAAGCCGATTAATCCCTCTCGACCAGTTAACGCGATGGATAAGGTGTTGTTTCATCCGTGACCTACGGATTCAGGATTAACTGGCCGGTTACCTTCAATATCGGCCGATATTTTTAACAGTGTGTTTACTAGTACTCAACTGAAAGAGAAACGAGTCTAACCTTTTTGGTAGGTACAATTTCAATGAAGATTATAGTTCTACTTGCAGACGAGGTGGATCCTATCTTCTGGGCACCTTGCCTATAGATCCTGGTAGAAGTGCCATCTGATTATGTCATTGCAGTTGGAGAGTCCCAGCTGTTTTTCTTTTCTTTGTGTTCGAACCTGTTTCTTGCTAGGACATACAGCTTTTTTTTTTCATGCCAGGACATACAGCTGGCTGGATCAACTTTTTTTTATTCGATTAGTACTAGTTGCCTGCTGCAGGATCTAGGTGATGAACATTGCCGGACCACCTTTTTTTGCTTGATGAGTCATGAGTCTTTAGTTGGTTATTGAAGGATCTAGATGATCAATGTTTCTGGATCATTGATTAGTTATGTTATGGCCAGCTTGTTTTCAGATGAGAGTCCATTTGGGGATTTTGATTTCTAGGTGTCCGATCTTGTTACGTGGACAAGGCTTCGAGATCAAGTTGGCAAGGGGTTTGCTTTATGCCTATATCAAGTGCAGGCTTTGGCCATATGTATCGAATTTCGTGTTGAAAAGCAGAAGGGTCGCATCAAATCCGTTACTTTTTAGTTGTTAAGTTCCTGAGAGGGTATGTGAGAGTTGCTAGTGTGAACATTGATCTAATCAATATGGGTGCCAGTTATGGCTTCAGTTCTTGCATCTTGCTTGATTTGAAGTGTATGCTGCCACTAGTTTATTGTTGCTTCGTCGAGCACCGTGAAAGATTGGGCGCCAACCGTCTTGCTAGTTTGTGCCTCATCACAAAAATAATATCAGGTAGCCACATGTTTTTCCTCGAGATAAAATAATATAACAGTTCGAAGTTGAAGACAACTACATGAAAACTAGAATGAACCAACTGAAATATCAAATAGGTAGCTCACTAGGTGCGTTAGAAGCTAAAAGATAGTAATATTTCTTTCATTCAATATTAGTATCTATCATGGATTATGAGTCCAAGGACTAGTCAAGACTAGTCTATGAGTCTCAACTCCAGGGCCGACTACACTTCAGTGTCGACTAGTGCCGATTAGTCACACTTAGTCTATGAGTCTCAACCTCGGAACGACTCGTCAACTCGTAAACCTTGGTTTGGTATCTATACTTATCTCACTAGTAATCTTAAATCCATAACGATGAATTTTCATGAAATTTACTAGATAATTGTTCCTTTTACCACATTTAGGAGAGGGAGTAGCAAGTCTGTTTGTACTAGGGAAAACCAATGCATCGAGTTCATTTCTTTTTTCAGGCTAAATTTGTTTGAAGATAATCTAAATCTGAAATTCTGAATAGTCTAGGTCGCTTTTGTTGCTAGAATTTATTATGTGATCTTTTTCAGGCTAAACTTATTTATATATAATCTAAATATTAATAGCTTTGATCTATATTTTCCAATATGGCATGGACTGAGCTTAAAAGTTATGTCTCTTCTGAGTTCTGACCAGCTAATGGTCTGAGTGTGCATCTTCATTTTTGTGATAGTAATTAGTTTATACTGTTTTTAAATATTCATTAACTTTGACAGTGGGTATGTTTTTTTAATACATTCCTAATGTTGTTTCAAAATTGATTCCTTTTTTATTTGAACTACAACTGTGAGTTCATCTAAACATCTTCTTGATGCCTCTTATATCTATTTGGCTTTTCATTGGTTTTGACTTCTTATGCTTGCAGAAGCAGACATTGCTGGTGGACATGATGGAGCTGATCTTTTGCACAAGACATAAGATGGATTGTCCAGTTATATATGCTATGTGATGTACCGGTTGAGCAGGTAAGCATATCTTCTGCATGTATGTTGTGGTATCTGAACTGTTCTTACAAAATGTACTGCTTTGCCTTTTGTTGTCATTTCTCAAGTACCAAATTGCAAGAGAGAACTCTTCAGATTTTCTCAACAATTCTTTGCTTAGATATAGCCCACCTCCTATCATGCTTTGATGCCAGGCTAAATCTTGAATCTTTTCTCCATACTCCCCAAGTTCCTGCTAGTTGTGCTGAAGGTCGGGCCTAATGCAGTGGTAGTCTCTCCACTTGTGACCTGGAGGTCCTGGGTTCGAACCAGCCTCCTTGCAGAATTACTATGCAAGGGTAAGGCTGTCTAGAAATTCCCTTTCCCACCCCACCTAGTGTT
>NC_041390.1:51539114-51582198 GCF_002162155.2 Triticum dicoccoides | reverse complement strand
TGCCTGCCCAGAGATTAGAGTGATTTCATGCAGGTAGTAGCAAATGAACGACCAACCCTCTGCTGTGCTTCTGCGATATAGTTCTGCTTTACTTTTACTCGTTGCTGCATTACCTTTAACTTCTGTTTTATGTGGCCATGGTTCTATCATGTCCTAGTTTGGTTTGAATGTTGTAGCGTCTACACATGTGATTTATAACTAACACTACCTGAGCATTTGGTTTCATATTTCTTTTTTTATATGGACTTATAGAATTGCCATTTCATGTTGCTGCTTATTTTGGATCATTGTGATACCTACTGAACTACAACTGTCACAATATTTGAAGAGTATATACCTTCGTTAAATCTTATACTGCTGCTTATAGAAGAGTTTTATGGATGACTATTTTAGTTTTAGGTTGTTTTGTTAAACATTTTCCCAGCATGTCATTTGGTGTCTGCCAAACTTGCGTAAATATGTAATTGGCTATTAGCCACTATTATTATTTGGCAGCTCCAAACTATAGGTAGTATGCTTTGTGTGGAGTATTTTTTTTCTTCAGTGTTGGCCACTCTTTAATACTTCATACAAAACACAAGATCAAAACAAAGTGACTAGATTCACTATAAAAACTGTTTTTTATCAATAATGCCATTTTTTATTTTTACTAGCATGTTACCATTAAAATAGTGGTGAAAGTATTGCTTGAAACGGTAGAGAGTAAAACAGAAGTCATTTTAATTTGGACCAAATGAAGTTTCTGGTATAGTAAGAAGACGCCTGACCCCTTGCTTGACCCTTGTATTGCAAGAAGTTGCTGAAATTCGATTTGTTAGTGACTAGCTAGCTCATCTCTACTCTTATAAAAGACCGAGTTGGTGATGATGGTGTGTCTGCCATTGTGTAATATGACTGTCCGATCTATATCTGACAGATAAAAAACAAACTATTACAATTTTGCAAAAAGATACTCGCACCTCTCTCCACACTTGCAGATAAGGACTTCTCTCGTTCATCCTTTTCTCTCACAAGATAAACTACTCATACAAATGTATCTTGATGTTCCGTGCAACGCACGGGCATCTTGCTAGTTCATTTCTAAAAAGCATGCCATGTGCTAGAAACCAGACATCTATGCTATCTTACTCCACGAGCCTCTACGCAGACCAAATGTAGCCATAAACTCGACGGTGTGCTACTGCACTGCAGATTACCTGTTCTCTGTTTCAGTTGTTTGTTCTGTCTAATAACTAATAATGCTGAGGGTTCAACATTTGGGACTTTTTGACATGATTTCCACAATTCTGAAGCTAATGTTTTTCTGTTTCAATAGTGCATTTTGTTTGACTGATGATACTGCTTGCTCCGCAGGATCTACAGTTACATTCTGTTGGCTGAGATGCAGAAGTTGGTTGTCAAGTGTAGTTTCTTCCATCTGTATGCTCGACGCCGAGATTGAGCCTCTATGTAGCATGCACTCTTCAGCTCTGAAGTGAACCTGTAGGAATTAATCGTTTGTTGCTAATGTCCTTAGACATTCGTCGACTGGCATGAAGGCGCATTGGCCTGCTTTCGATCTAGTACTTGCCTCGTGGTTTGCTTAGTTTGCCTTGTGAGGCAAGCATGTTGTCGTGAGCTTAACTATCAACTGACGTTGCTTGCATTTTATTATCTTCTGTGTTTCAATAGCTCAGTTTGATTCAAACTACATTGCGAACATCGTATTTAACAATAGATAGTATAATTAGGTTAAAACTACATTGCTCATTACGAATTTAAGCTAGTCTGATGAAAGCTTGATCACTTCTGCCTCGGTCACCCTCCTGGGTGGCCTGGCCTCCTCGGCATCATCAAGCACCTTTTGGTACAGCTTGAGCAGACGACGGTCCTCGACGATGAGCTTTGGATGCATACGCCGGAGGTTGGCCATGTACTCTTCATCGGTGCATGCTGCCTCGAGCTGCTCGAACGCCTCCAAGTGGCCGGAGACCACTCGGGAGTTGCATGTGCTGAGGGGGAAGTTGAGCTTTCCTTTCATGCCATAGGGCGCTACCGCCTACGCTCCACTGATTGTTGGTGTCAGTGTCTTCGATTCAGACACCCATTCCCCCCACAGCCGCTGCCACACGCCATGGTACTTAGACATGTCGACTCCGAAGGTGTAGGATTGGGGGGGGGGGGCATCGTCTGCGCGACGTAGATCCGTGCTTCAAATCAGCCGCGGTGCCCTACGACTGTTCGATCCCGCCATTTTGAGGCAGCGCTGGCCGGTTGGAAGCATCGTCGGAGGTGGGGCGGATTTAGGTAATGATAGAGAGGAAGTGTTGCATGGGATGGATTTGAGCATCAGCGAAGAGGATGTGGTGTGGGGGAGGGGGAAGGGGAAGGGTGCCCAATGTGTGGAGTAAAAAATTTACGCCTCTATAGCCTTGGAAGGATAGGAAAGGAAAAAAATTATATAAGACCTCTTACGGTTAGCAAGTGAGACCCGTCCTGATGGATGACACGTGTCATTCACAAATCACAAAGCATCTAATCTCTCCCTCCCTCCTGATTTTAAATGAGGGGTGAAGATGCTTTGTGATTTATGAATGACACATGTCATCCATCAGGGCGGGTCTCGCATGAGACCTGGTCTCATAGAATTCTTTTTTGATAGGAAAGGTCTGATTAATGCCTTTAAACTGGAATTTTATTCCTCTAGAGCATTTTAAGAGATAAACAACATGCAAACAAATGAAAAACATACTAATTTTTTTATTTTCCTATTCAGTTGACAAACCCAGGTACTTTTTCTGTTAGAGCTTGAACAAAGACACTCAGTACTTCGCCTCTCAACTCATTTGGACACCCCTTGCTTAAATAAGCTGAGGACTTGTCTAAATTTATTTTTTGCCCTGAGGCTCTGCAATATAATTCCAGCGCTGTTATTATTTTCTGGGCTGCCTGTACATTGGATTTTATAAAAAAAATAAGCTATCATCTATAATACTATCTTCGTCTAGAAAAAAACGTTTTATATATTATGGGACGGAGGGAGTAGTAAATAACAAATGACTTATTTTTGTCATTGTTGAGACTTGAGAGACGCTAGAATCACACTAGTTTCAGAATCATTTTATTTAGCACCCAGCGTGGGCTTTGAATCGTCCAGCCCACGACACCTAACCCTAACTGTTTGGGCTCTCGATCCATATCTTCATTGTCCCCCTGCGGTCTGCACCTCTACTTGACTTTCACTCCAGCCTCCGCCGCCGCATCAGTGAGTGAGGAGGGCGAGATGACGGCCCGCCCCCGCTGGACGACGACGACCTGCTCCCCGAGATCCTCCTACGCCTCTCCCCGCAGCCGTCCTCCCTCCCGCGCGCATCCCTCGTCTGCAAGCGCTGGCGCCGCCTCGTCTCCGACACCGGATTCTCCCGCCGCTTCCGCCTCCGCCACCGCCGCAACCTTCCTCTCCTCGGGTTCTTCGACAGGCACCTCTCCTTCTCGCCTACTCTGGAGGCCCCCAACCGTGTCCCTCCCGGCCGCTTCTCCTTGCAGCGCGACGACGACGACGACGACCACTTTGTGCCCCTTGGATGCCGCCATGGCCTCGTGCTCATCTACATTCTGGCGCGTCTTCAGATCCTGGTGTGGGACCCCATCACCGCCGACCAGCACTACATCGCCATTCCCCCTGCGGCTGTGGCATGTGCGTCGAAGACTCCGGTCAACGGGGCGGTGCTTCGCGCTGCCGGAGACGTCCAACACTTTCAGGTGGTCTTGGTAGTGGCATACGATGACGACGAACAACATAGACGGGTGCTCGCCTGTGTTTACTCGCCGAAGACTGGCTTATGGGGAGATCCCATCTCAACATGCCAGGCAGTCCAGGTCGATGTAATCAGTTTTCCTACCCTCGTTTCTACGAATGTTGCTGTGCTGGCTGGAGATTCCCTTCACTGGCTGCTTGCTGGGAATTTCAATGGCATTCTCGAGTTTGATTTGGAGAAGCAGAGGCTAGCTGTGATACAGCTGCCAGACGAGGTCAACTGCTGGAAGCTTATGCGGGCAGAGGGCGGTGGGCTTGGTCTCCTCGGGATGTCTAACTCAAACTGCAACACCCAGTTATGGAAGCCCAAAGTTTCTTTGTAAGCCGAGCTCCACGGTCCCTCTTATCTGGGCTGTTGGTTTGCATCGAGATTGCTGCAAAAAGAAGCCTCACGAGCCACAGAGCTGCTGGTTGCAATGTCATTAGCAGGTGCTGTCCCATCCTGTCGCATGCTGCATGCCGCATGCAGCTCCCGTCCTGTCACATGCAGCTCACTGCTCACCTGGTCACATGCAGATGCAGGTCACTGGTCACATGCAGAGAAAGCCAGCGCTGCTCATGATGCATCCTAGATGAGAGAGAGGCGAGAATGAGGAGTAGAGAGACAGAGTCGGAGGTGAAATTTATTATTTGCAAGTCTCAGATTTTTGCAAAGTCTCAAATGGAGGAGAGAAGAGAGAGAGGGGAGAAAGAGAAGAGAAAATGAAGACAAATTCTGCATGTGAGAAATTTTGTTTTTACTAAGTTAAGAAAGAGATGAAGGCGAAATCTGCATGTGAAGAAGCTTGTGTTTGCATGTAAGACTGCATTTAGAAAAGAGAAAATGAGAAGAGAGAGAGAGAGAGCGCGAGAGCATATCAGGTGATACGGCTTATATGGTGATACGATGCACCGGTCTATTCTGGACCACTAGATCACGTTCAGTGGGACAGGATGCATGCACATGAGTTGGCCAGCAACCCCACTTTCAAATATGCAAAAAACACCCCAAATTATGTTCTTAATTGAATGTGAGGCCTTTTCGTATACTAGTCTACCAGCTGCACTTCCGTTCATCACTCGAAAAATGCCTTAGTTTCAATGTGCGAACACACACACACACACACACACACACACACACACACACACACACACACACACACGCACGCACGCACGCGCACACACACACACACTCACACTCAAATCCAGAGTTCCTCTCAAGTCTTGTTATTGGGCCATCTCCTTGTTTTGTTGTTATATTGATAAAAGTTAAACAAAATAAATTATATTATATTGTGCCATCTCCACATTTTGTTGTTATATTGTCCGACAAAGTAACCAAAAAATTAACTGTCTGTTTATTAATATAAGGGAAATTATTTTGTTGCACTTTATCGATAATTGAAAATTAGTACTTTTATAGATTATCATAACTGAAAGTAATACAAAAAAATCAAAAAATACAAGAGAATAAGTATGAAAATTGACAGAATGAACATACCAATCTAGTCTGTTATTGTTCATGGACAATTATTTTATTTTTATTATATTACTTTCAATGATGAAAATCTATAAAAGTACTAATTTTAATTTGTGTTTTTTTTTTCATTTGTGCGGTTGGTCTTAAAAAATTACATGTTTGTTCTAGTCCTTACAATTTTAAAAAACTGATGCAGCTAGACAAATGACCCATATATGTTTCTTTGGTTCCACTAAGGCTAATTGAGTTTTTTAGAGAACATGCGAACAAGCATTTGCATTATTTTTTTTGCTGGTAACATTTGCATTTATCTTGAAGAGGAACTGAATCTATTTGAGTGAATACTTTGTTTCAATAAAATGCACCATCTCATAGAGAGGGCCGTCTTGGCATCCGAAAGCATATGCTCCTGATTTTTAAAATGTGTTTTAAATGTATTTTGAAATGTCACAAAATTCGGATAAAATGTTCCACACGCACATCTCGACATTCTACGTTCTCGCAAAGTCGTTTCGCGAAAAACTGAATTTTGTGTCGCGTGTGAAAATAGACAAAATTAAGTGTTTTAAAATGTCTTTTTACAAGGCATCCTTTTGTATTTTTTACACAAGCCATAAAAATTGTCGGTTTTCCGTGAAACTTGGCGTGTACACATAGAATATCGAGATGTACGGGTCTAATTTTCTTCGGAATTTTTTGACATCTTTTTTTTAGGAAAAGCTTTTTCCCGTGGCAGGAACATATGCTCCAATGTGCCGAAGTGGATTCCGCATCTCAGATATGTTGTTAAATAAATAATGGACAAGTCTGAGGAAATCTAGACATCTTTTCTTCTTATTGCTTCAAGCCTCACACTCAGTTAAGAGAAAATCAAGGGTGTTGCTTGAATATTTCCCGATGGAGGAGCTGGACATCACATGCACATTCATCCTGTCCCTCCGAGCATGATCTAATGGTGCATGATAGAGTGGAGCACCATATCACCTAACTGGCCGTATCACCTGATACTTTCTCGAGAGAGCGCTTGTGAAAAAGGCTGTGTGGTGCATGCATGCATGTCACTATGTCAGGAGGAGACTTTACTGAGAGAGAAAGGGACAGCGGCAGCGGCTCACATGCGCTCATAAAAAACAAAGCCTACTGAGCTACCCTGCGTGCCTACTACTGCTAATTACTTGGTATGGTTTCAAAATGGTCTATCACGAGCACGAATCTCGGAGTTATTGAACGGGATGGATAGAGGGTACCGTAGAGCTCAAGCTACAAAAAACTGCACTCTTATGGAAGAGGAAGACCTATTGTGATGGTGTTGCTTCATGGGTGCTTGGAAGGACTATTGATCTGGAGAATATACTTCCCCTGAAACCAGCGGAGAAAGGGGCCATTGTGATACTAGCGCTTGCTGAAGACAATAATGTGTTGTTGCTGTGGACAATTATCGGCCTCTTCGTGGTCGATCTTGAGTCATTAAAGTTCAAGAAGCTTTTCGAAACTATGATAGTTTCTCACTATTATCCATTCGAAAGTGTCTACACTGCAGGTAATACCATGTCTTATGCCACGGTTAGAACAAAACTAAGTTGTGTTTTGATAAGTGGCTGATGAAATTATGTTCACATCATTTTGTGTTAAGCCGACAGTTTTAAGTAGTGTAGTACCATTTGTTTATTTTGCTGCTTCATGACCTGCAGTGTCATGTACTTATGTCCTGATGGTTGTGTGGTACTCCCTCTGTTCATTATTATAAGTTGTTTTGGATTTTTCAATATGGACTATATACGGACTGAAATGAGTGAACAACACACTAAAATGCGTCTATATACATGCGATTCAGAAAAAAATTAGAACATCTTATAATAGTGAACGGAGGGAGTAGCTTTTAATGTAACGATTATGAGTAGAAAAAAATCTATTAGTGCTATCCAATTTACTTTATGTTCTTTAGCCTGCCTGTTCCTATCATATGAATATCCATACAATAAAAAAATCATTATCTGTGTTTGAGAAAATAAACAATGATAAGCAATTTTTTGTATAATAACTTAAACTAAGTGTTATAGTTACCTGCCTATTGATAGATGCAAGAATTGTCTACTGGTACTGTTTGTGCATGGCTTCAGCCCCATTTTTTTGACTGATGTGATGCACAACAGTTGGAAATTAACTACATAAAAAACCAGCTCGAACCAACTAGGTAGCTCAATAGGTACGTTTGGAAGCTTAGTTAGCCCTAGCTATATTTCTTTCATTTAGTTTTCTACATCTGCTGATATTGTTTATGGTCTTAAGTCCGTAATAACTACTTGATTTCAAATTTTGGTGCATGTTCGAGCAAAAAAAAAACACCGGACGCCAAGATTGGCAAAAAAAAGTGATAGCTGAACTAAATTTCGCTGTTGCTGTGTTTTGATATCTGCACATGATGCAGCTATATATATGCCTTAGCTACTAATCAAGTCAAGATGTTCACTTGTGACAATTGCCAACGTTCTGTTGTTCTGAAACCAGTGATAAATAGCATGTTTACTGGTAGTGAAACTGAAAGAGAAACGAGTCTGGCCTTTTTTGTTGGTACACTTTCAATGAAGATTATTGTTCTACCTGCAGACGAGGTGGATCCTACCTTCTGGGCACCTTGCCGATAGATCCTGGTAGGAGAAGTGCCATCCGATTGTGTCATTGCAGTTGGAGAGTCCCAGCTGTTTTTCTTCTCTTTGTGTTCGAACCTGTTTCGTGCCAGGACATACAGCTGGCCGGATCACCTTTTTTTTGGCCGATTAGTACTAGTTGCTTGCTGCAGGACCTAGGTGGTCAACGTTGCCGGACCACCTTTTTTTGTTCGATGAGTCATGGGTCTTTAGATGGTTATTGAAGGATCTAGATGATCAGCGTTCCCGGGTCATTGATTAGTTAGGTTATGGCCAGCTTGTTTTTAGATGAGAGTTGAATTTTGAGTTGAAAAGCAGAAGGGTCTCACCAAATCCGTTGCTTGTTAGTTACGTTCCTGAGAGGGTATCTGAGAGTTGCTAGTGTGAACATTGATCTAATCAATCTGGGCGCCAGTTTTGGATTCAGTTTCTTGCATCTTACTTGATTTGAAGTGTATGCTACCACTATAGTTCATTGTTGCTTTGTCGAGCACTGTGCAAGATTGGGCGCCAACACCCTCGCTTTAGCGTCTTGCTAGTTTGTGCCTCATCACAAAAATAGTACTCCCTCCGTTTCTAAATATATGACCTTTTAGAGATTTCAACACGATCTACATACGGATGTATATAGACGCATTTTAGAGTATAGATTCACTCATTTAGTAGTCTGTATTGGAATCTCCAAAAAGGCTTATAGTATTTAGGAACGGAGGGAGTATGAGGTAGCTGCATGTTTTTCCTGAAGATAACATAATACAACAGTTCGAAGTTGAAAACAACTACATGAAAACTAGCTTGAACCAACTGAAATATCAAATGGGTAGCTCACTAGGTGTGTTTGAAGCTAAAAGACAGTTCTATTTGTTTCGTTCAATATTAGTATCTCTACTTATCTCGCTCCTAATCTTAAATCCATAATGATGAATTTTCTTGAAATTTACTAGATAATTGTTCCTTTTTCCACTTTTAGGAGAGTCCTGCTACGAGCGAGTAGCAAGTCCATTTGTACTAGGGAAAACTAATACATTGAGTTCATTTCTTTTTTCGGGCTAAATTTGAAGTTAATCTAAATCTGAACTTGCTAGAATTTATTATGTGATCTTTTTCAGGCTAAATTTATTTGAAGATAATCTAAATATTAATAGCCTTGATCTATATTTTTCCAATATGGAATGGAATGAGCTTACAAGTTATGTCTCTTCTGAGTTCTGACCAGCTGATGGTCTGAGTGTGCATCTTCATTCTAAAAAAGAGACTATGGCATCTTCATTTTTATGATAGTAATCAGTTTATACTGTTTTTTGAATATTCATTAACTTTGACAGTGGGTATGTTTTTTGTAATGTTCGTAATGTTGTTTCAAAATTGATTCTTTTTTATTGGAACTACAGCTGTGAGATCATCTAAACATCTTTTTGATGCCTCTCGTATCTATTTGGCTTTTCATTGGCTTGTTATTGGTTGTTTGACTTATGCTTGCAGAAACAGACATTGGTGGTGGACACTCAGGGTGGACACGGTCCGGGCCGGTCCGGTCCCTCACCGAGCCGGTGCTTGGACCGGCCGCCGGCGGTCCGGACCGGACCGGACCGAGCAGCCTTGCGGTCTGGTTTTCCAGGACCGGACCGATGGTGGAGAAGCCCGAGCCGGACCGAGAGGACCGCCTAACAACCACCGGCGGCGAGGTCGTGACCATGGCGTCGGCGAGAGATACTTGGGGGACCTAATTAGATGGGGCAACAGAGGGGAAAGGGGTGGTACCTCACGGCGAACTCGATGCAGGCGTCGGGGAGTCCTGGCTGATGTAATCAGTACTCCCACCCTCGTTTTTGCGGATGATACTGTGCTGGCTGGATATTCCCTTCATTGACTGCTTACTGGGAATTTCAAAGGCATTCTCGAGTTTGATTTGGAGAAGCAGAGGCTAGCTGTGATACGGCTCCCGGAGGAGGTCAACGGCTTGAATCTTATGCGCACAAAGGGTGGTGGGCTTGGTCTCCTTGGGAGGTCATGCACAAACTACAAGACCCAGTTATGGAAGAGGAAGTCAAATTGTGATGGTGTTGCTCCATGGGTGCTTGGAAGGACTATTGATTTGGAGAAGATACTTTCCCTGAAACCAGAGGATAAATGTGCAATATTAGGGCTTGCAGAAGACAATAGTTTGTTGTTGCTGTGGGCAATTACTGGCCTTGTCTTGATCCATCTTTAGTCGTTGAAGTTCAAGAAGCTTTTCAAAACTAATACGTTTTCTCAATATCATGCGTTCGAAAGTGTCTACACTCTACACTGCTGCGGGTAGTACCGTGTCTTAAGTTGCGGTTAGAACAAAACCAAGTTGTGTTTCGATAAGTGGCTGATGAAATTATGTTCACATCATTTTGTGTTAAGCCGACAATTTTAAGTAATGTCATGCCATTTGTTTATTTTGCTGCTTCATGACCTGCAGTGTTATGTTCTGATGCTTGCGTGGTGGTTTTTAATGTAATGATTATGATCCAGAAAATCTATTATAGTGGTATCTAATTTACTTTATGTTCTGTAACCTGGCAGTTTCTATCATATGAATATGAGAATATCCATACAATAAACAATCATTACCTGTGTTTGAGAAAATGAACAATGATTAGCAAAATTGGCAATTTTTTGTAGAATAACTGAACTAAGTGATATTAACATATCGTTAAATGTGTTTGTGCATAGCTGCAGTCCCATTTTTTTGACTGATGTGACGCACAACAGTTCGAACTTGGAAGTCGACTACATGAGAAACCACCTATATTTCTTTCATTCAGTTTGAACAAGCAAGTTAGCTCAAAATGTACATTTGGAAGCTTAATTAGGCTTAGCTATATTTCTTTCATTCAGTATTATTATCTCTTCTGGTGTTGTTTATGGTCTTAAATCGATAATAACTACTTGATTTTATATTTGGTGCGTGTTCTAGAAAGAAAAAAAGGACACCTGGTACTCGCTGTTGATTGGCAAAAAAGTAATAATCCATAATAACTACTTGATTGGAAAGAATCTGTGATAGTTTAACTAAATTTCGCTGTTGCTTCATTTTGATATCTGAAGGGGAGCCTTGGCGCAGTGGTAAAGCTGCTGCCTTGTGACCATGAGGTCATGGGTTCAAGTCCTGGAAACAGCCTCTTACAGAAATGTAGGGAAAGGCTGCGTACTATAGACCCAAAGTGGTCGGACCCTTCCCTGGACCCTGCGCAAGCGGGAGCTACATGCACCAGGTTGCCCTTTTTTTCATTTTGATATCTGCAACATGATGCAGCTAGACATGCCTTGCTACTAATCAAGTCAGGATGTTCGCTTGTGACAATTACCAACGTTCTACCTGCAGAAGAGGTGGATCCTACCTTCCGGGTGTTAGACCTTTCAGAGCCAGGTTAACCTGTACCCTGAGCATTTCCTGTGAGCAGCCCAAGTCGGTAGCAGCAGCTGCTCCGTCTGCCTCTGGTTACCTTCCTCCCTCCGGACTGTCGAGCAGCAGCTCGTCTTCCTCAGCCTCCTCTTCACGCAACAGCCCCCCTGCAGCGAGCCATGTCTGCAGGTCGCTCTCAGCACACGGCTACCTCGAGCATGCGGCGCCGGCAAGAGGCCAAGCGCGCCGTGGCAGAGGAGCGTGGGCGAGCGGCTGTAGCAGCGGCTGCTGCGGCGGCAAGAGTGTCGAGGCTGGCTGCAGCGGAGCTGGCAGCAGCCAGAGCGGAGGTAGAAGCAGCCAGGGCGGAGGTAGAAGCAGCAGCAGCAGCAGAAGCAGCCCGTGAGGCTACGGCGGATGCCAAGGCACTCCGCGGCAGCCCTGGCAGCTCCAGCAGCTCCGCGCCTGCGGACGACGGCGCCGACGCAGATCGCGCCAAAGTGGCGCAGGAGCGGACGGCGCAGTGGGCAGCCGAGCACGCCCGCGCTCCAGGTGGAGGCGCGCACCGCGACGGCGGCTGCAACGACCAGGACCGCGGCCTCTAAGAGGTCCGGACTGTGGTCAGGGATGTTGGTTCCAGTGTTGGGTGGCCTACCCTCACTAAAACCAACTACGTCGAGTGGGCCGGGATCATGAAGGTCAGGCTCCAGGTGCGGCGCATGTGGGAGGCAGTCCAGGACAGCAACGTCGACCACCTAGAGGATCGACGGGCACTGGACGCCCTCATCGCCGCAGTCCCGCCCGAGATGCAGTTCTCGCTTTCCAACAAGCGGACTGCCAAGGAGGCTTGGGACGCCATCGCCGCAGCACGCATCGGCAGCGACCGTGCTCGCAAGTCCACCCTGCAGGCACTTCGTAAGGAGTGGGAGAACCTGGGCTTCAAGCCAGGTGAGGACGTTGATGACTTTGCTCTCCGTCTCAACACTCTGCTGCAGAAGATGGTGAAGTTTGGCGATGCCACCTACACCGAGGAGAGAGCTGTCGAGAAGCTTTTTCGGTGCATTCCCGAGAAGTACAAGCAGATGGCTCGCTCGATCGAGTCGTTGCTGGACCTCTCCACGATGACGATCGAGGAGGCGATAGGTCGACTCAAGGTCGTCGACACCGACGAGCCACAGCCCCCCTCGGGGCCCGTCACCACCGGCGGGAAGCTGCTCCTAACTCGGGAGCAGTGGGATCCCAGCCTTGGTGATAGGAAGAAGGGGGAGCCTTCCTCCTCGACGGGCGGCCGCAAGCGTGGCAAGCAGCGTAAGGCGCGAAGAGGCCCCCCGGGCAGGGCACAAGGACGTGCCGAAGGTGACGCCCGCGGAGGCGCGAAGGACGGCGCCGCTGGCAAGCCCAAGCCGGCACAAGATAACAGTTGCCACAACTGTGGCCGGTTTGGCCATTGGGCCAATGAGTGTAGGCAACCACGACAAGGCCAGGCTCACGTCGCACAGGCGAAGGAGGAGGAGACGGCTCTGTTCATGGCGCATGCAAGCATTGAGCTACCCTCGGCGACTCCAGTCGCAAAGGCTTTCATCCACCTCGATGAGCCAAAAGCACACGCTCTTCTCGGCGATGGCTCCGGGAAGGACAAGGCTACGGGGTGGTGCCTCGACACCGGCGCCACCCACCACATGACCGATCGAAGGGAATTCTTCGCCGAGCTCGACTCCGATGCGCGAGGCTCCGTCAAGTTCGGGGATGCCTCCGCTGTGGAGATAAAGGGCGTCGGCTCCGTCATCTTCACCACCAAGATGGGAGAGCACCGGCTGCTCACCGGTGTCTACTACATCCCCGCGCTAAGGAATTCCATCATCAGCTTGGGACAGCTGGATGAGAACGGCTCACGCGTGCTGATTGAGCATGGGGTCCTACGCATATGGGATCGCCAGCGTCGCCTTCTCGCCAAGGTGCCCAGAGGTGAAAATCGACTCTACGTCCTTGATGTGCAGGTGGCACAACCGGTCTGTCTCGCTGTCCGTCGAGACGACGAGGCGTGGCAGTGGCATGAGCGCTTTGGGCACCTTCACTTTGAGGCCCTGAAGCGTCTAAGTGCCAAGGAGATGGTGCGAGGCCTGCCATGCCTCGACCATGTGGAGCAGTTCTGCGACATCTGCGTACTGACAAAGCAGAGACGACTCCCCTTTCCCCAACAGGCGAGTTTTCGGGCTAAGGAGAAGCTGGAGCTCGTGCACGGAGACCTGTGCGGCCCGGTGACGCCAGCCACACCAGGAGGTCGACGCTACTTCCTGCTGCTCGTCGACGATCTCTCCCGCTACATGTGGGTGATGATCCTCGGCAGTAAGGGAGAAGCGGCGGACGCCATCAGGCGCGCGCAGGTTGGTGTGGAGGCGGAGAGCGGCCGCAAATTGCGCGTGTTGCGCACTGACAACGGCGGCGAGTTCACGGCGGCTGAATTCGCGTCGTACTGCGCCGATGAGGGCATCCAGCGCCACTACTCCGCGCCGTACAGCCCGCAGCAAAACGGCGTCATCGAGCGGCGCAACCAGACGGTTGTGGGGATGGCTCGGGCTCTCCTCAAGCAGAGAGGGATGCCGGCTGTCTTCTGGGGAGAGGCGGTGCTAACGGCCGTCTACATCCTCAACCGCTCTCCTACTAAGGCACTCGACGGCAGAACTCCGTACGAGGTCTGGCATGGGCGGAAGCCGGCGGTCTCTCATTTGCGGGTCTTTGGCTGCCTTGCGTTCGCCAAGGAGCTCGGCCACATCGGCAAGCTCGACGACAGGAGCACTCCGGGAGTCTTCATCGGCTACGCGGAGGGCTCAAAGGCCTACCGCATCCTCGACCCAAAGACACAACGTGTGCGCACAGCGCGAGACGTCGTGTTCAACGAAGGGCGAGGGTGGCAATGGGACAAGGCGGTGGACGACGGCTCGACGCCGACGTATGACGACTTCATTGCCGAGTACGCTTACTTCAAGGAAGCTGGGGGAGCAAGCAGCTCCTCTTCACCGGGCACGTCTACCCCGGCCCCCAAAACTACATCGACTCCGGCGCCTGCTACACCGACGACACCACAACCGGCGACGCCGCATACTCCAGCCCCAGCGGTCGCCACTCCGGGCTCGTCTTCATCAGCACCAGCCCACGCAGAGCACAACCCGATGAAGTTCGCTTCCCCGCTCACTCACGACGAGGAGCGGGTCGACGCATGGTATGGAGGCGAACAGCTGCGGTATCGCACGATGGATGAACTACTCGGCGACCAGCCGGTGCCGGGACTGATGCCACATGACCTGGAGGCGCAGCTACAGCTCGTGTGTGAAGACGGCGAACCACGGTCCTTTGCAGAGGCCGAGAGAGATGCGGCATGGCGCGCCGCGATGCAGTTGGAGATGGATGCGGTCGAGCAAAACCGCACCTGGGAGCTCGCTGATCTCCCTCGAGGTCACTGCGCAATCACCCTTAAGTGGGTGTTCAAGGTGAAGAGGGATGGAGCCGGCGCCATCATCAAGCACAAGGCTCGCTTGGTGGCCCGAGGCTTCTTGCAGTAGGAAGGAGTCGACTTCGACGACGCTTTCGCTCCCGTGGCACGGATGGAGTCCGTGCGACTTCTCCTTGCGCTGGCTGCCCAGGAGGGCTGGCGTGTCCACCACATGGACGTTAAGTCGGCATTCCTCAACGGCGACTTGAAGGAGGAAGTCTACGTGCATCAGCCACCGGGGTTTACGATTCCCGGCCAGGAGGGCAAGGTGCTCCGCCTGCGCAAGGCTCTCTATGGCCTGCGGCAGGCACCCAGGGCGTGGAACGCCAAGCTGGACTCCACGCTGAAGAAGATGGGTTTCGAGCAGAGCCCGCATGAGGCTGCCGTCTACCGACGGGGGAGTGGAGGAAATGCCCTGCTGGTGGGCGTCTACGTTGACGACCTGGTGATCACCGGCACCAAAGGTGCAGAGGTGGCGGCGTTCAAGGAAGACATGAAGGCCACGTTCCAGATGAGTGACCTGGGGCTCCTCTCCTTCTATCTAGGGATTGAGGTGTACCAGGACCACTCCGGGATCGCGCTTCGACAGTCCGCCTACGCCAAGCGCATCGTTGAGCTAGCTGGGCTCACCGACTGCCATCCAGCTCTCACTCCGATGGAGGAGAGGCTGAAACTGAGCCGCGACAGCACGACGGAGGAAGTGGATGCTACGCAGTACCGACGCCTTGTGGGGAGCCTTCGCTACCTCACTCACACACGGCCGGACTTGGCATTCTCCGTCGGCTATGTCAGTCGGTTCATGGAGCGACCAACATCGGAACACCAGCAGGCAGTGAAGAGGATCGTCCGCTACATAGCAGGGACCCTCGACCACGGCCTCCACTACCCTAGGTGCCCTGGGGCGGCACACTTCGTCGGGTACAGCGACAGCGACCACGCCGGCGACATCGACACCAGCAAGAGCACGAGCGGGATCCTCCTCTTCCTCGGCAAGTGTCTCGTGAGCTGGCAATCAGTCAAGCAGCAGGTGGTGGCCCTGTCCAGCTGTGAGGCTGAGTACATAGCGGCCTCCACCGCCTGTACTCAGGCGCTCTGGCTTGCTCGACTGCTTGGTGATCTTCTCGTTCAAGACACCAGAACGGTGCAGCTCCTGGTGGACAGCAAGTCCGCCCTGGCCCTGGCAAAGAACCCCGTGTTCCACGAACGGAGCAAGCACATCCGACTGAGGTATCACTTCATCCGCAGCTGTGTGGAAGAAGGGAGCATCGAGGCGAGCTACATCAACACCAAGGATCAGCTCGCAGACCTGCTCACCAAGCCCCTTGGGAGGGTCAAGTTCCTCGAACTTTGCTCCAGGATTGGGATGATTCAACTCTCCCACAAGACGACGTACAAGACTTAGGGGGAGAATGATGGATAAGTCTGTGTACTAGGGTCCTTGTGGGGCTGCAGCACATGGTCCTTGTGGCAGTTAGGAGGATAAAGTGCAGGACCATCAAGGACTGGCTGTTAGGATAGAGTTCTGTTCTTGACCATCAAGGACTGTCAGTTAGCATCTTAGACTAGCATCTTAGACTAGCATCTTAGACTGGCATCTTGGCAGCATCTTAGCATATGCCTTGGCTGGCTAGCAGCCTATAAATATGTATCCCCAACCCCTCGGGTTGGCATGGCATTGTGTGAGAAATAAACCAACGAAAATTGTCCCAACTCTCCTAGTGTCATTCACAACTATCAATGCTCAGGCTGAAAGGTCTAACACCGGGCACCTTGCCTATAGATCCTGGTAAGTGTCATTCGGATTGTGTCCTTGTAGTTGGAGAGTCCCAGCTGTTTTTCTTTTCTTTTTGTTCGAACATGTACCGTGCCAGGACAGACAGCGGCTGGATCACTTTTTTTTTTGTTTGATGAGTCCTAGTTGCTTGCTGCAGGATCTAGCTGACCATCGTTGCTGAATAACCTTTTTTTGTTCGATGAGTCTTAGTTGGTTATTGAAGGATCTAGATGATCAAAGTTCCCAAATCATTGAGTTATGTCCATCTTGTTTTTTGATGAGTGTCCGTTTGGGGATTTTGATTTCTGGTAGGTCTCTGATGTTGTTACATGGACAAGGCTTTGAGAACAAGTTGGCAGGGTGTGTGTAAGGCCTATATCAAGTGCAGGCTTTGGCCACATCTAAGAAGTCGAATATCGAGTTGAAAAGCAGAAAACACCACAATGGTCGGGTGGCACCAAATCCGTTGCTTGTTATGTTCCTGAGAGGGTATCTGGGAGTTACTAGTGTGAACATTGATCTAATCAATCTGGGTGCCAGTTTCGGCTTCAGTTTCTTGCATATTGCTTGATCTGAAGTGTCTGCTGCCAGCATGCCACTGTAGTTCACCGTTGCTTTGTCGAGCACCGCAAAAGATTGGGCACCAACACTCTCGCATTAGCGTCTTGCTAGTTTGTGTCTCATCACAAAAATTGTATAAGGTAGCTACTGTTTTCCCTCAAAATAAGTACAACAGTTGGAAGTTGAAGACAACTACATGAAAACTAGTTTGAACCAACTGAAATATCAAACAAGTAGCTCAGCAGGTGCGTTGGTAGCTTAAAGATAGTTCTATTTCTTTCATTCAATATTAGTATCTCTGGTTATCTCTGGTTATCTCTCTACTAATCTAAAATCCATAATGATGAATTTGCTTGAAATTTACTCCCTCTGTTCCAGATTAGTTGTCGCTGATTTAGTACAAAGTTGTTATGGAACGGAGGGAGTACTAGATAATTGTTCCTTTTACCACTTTTAGGAGAGTCCTGCTACGAGCCAGTAGCAAGTCCATTTGTACTAGGGAAAACTAATACATTGATTTAATTTCTTTTTTGGGGGGCTGAATTTGTTTGAAAATAATCTAAATCTGAATAGTCTAAATCACTTTTGTTGCTAGGATTTATTAGTGTGATCTTTTTCAGGCTAAATTTATGCAAATATTAATCTAAATCTGAATAGTCTTGATCACCTGTGTTGTATATTTTTATGATTTTTTCCAATATGGCATGGAATGAGCTTAAAAATTATGTCTCTTCTGAGCAGCTAATGGTCTGAGTGTGCATCTTCATTTTTATGGTAGTAATCAGTTTATACTACCTTCTTTTACTATTCATTAGTTTTGACAGCAGATATGTTTTTTTTAATGTATTCCTAATGTTGTTTTGAAATTGATTCCTTTTTTATTTGAACTACATGGCATGTTATTGGTTGTTTGACTTCTTATGCTTGCAGAAACTGACATCGGTAGTGGACATGATGGAGCTAATCTTTGGCACAGTACATAAGATGATTGACCAGTTATATGTGATATGTGATGTACTGGTTGAGTGGGTAAGCATATCTTCTGCATGTATGTTAACCTGTTGAGGTATCTGAATGGTTCTTAAAAATGTGCTGCTTTGTCTTTTACTGTCATTTCTCAAGTACTGTACCAAATTGCAACAGAGGACTCTTAAGATTTTTCCCCTACAACTATGCCTGCCCAGAAATTAGAATTCCTTCATGCAGTTAGTAGCAAATGAACTACTAACCCTCTGCTGTGCTTCTGCAAGATATTTCTGCTTGTTTTTACTCGTTGCTGCATTACCTTTAACTTCTGTTTCTGAGGCCATGGTTCTGTCATGTCCTAGTTTGATTTGAATGTTGTCCGGTTTACACAAGTGATTTATACCAACAATACCGGAGCATCTGGTTTCAACCTTTTCTTATATGGACTTATAGAATTGCCATTTCATGCTGCTGCTTATTTTGGATCATTGTGATACCAACAGAACTATGATTGTCAGTTGTCACAATACTTGAAGAGTATACCTTCATTAAATCTTATACTGCTGCTTATAGAGGAGTTTTATCGATGACTATTCTAGTTTTAGTCTGTTTCATTAAACATTTTCTCAGCGTGTCACTTGGTGTCTGCCAAACTTGCGTAAACATGTAACTGGCCATTAGCTACTAGTATTATAATTTGACAGCTTTAAACTATACCACTATAGGTAGTACGCTTTGTGTGGAGTATTTTTTTCTTTCAATTTTGGCCACTACTGATGTTTAATAATTAATACTTCGAGTATTGTGAGTACTTCATAAGAAACACATGATCAAAATAAAATGACTAGATTCACCTAAAAACTGCGTTTTATCAATAATGCCTTTTTTTACTAGCATGCTATCATTAAAATAGTGGTGAAAGTATTGATTCATACTGTATAGTGTAAAAAAAAGGTCATTTGGATCGAAAGAAGTTTCTTGTATGGTAAAAAGAAGACTTGTACTGCAGGAATTTGATGAAATTTGACTTGTTAGTAACCAGACGGCTATGCCTATGAGCTAGAAACCAGGAATTTGAGCCTCTACGCAGACCAAATGTAGCCAAAAACTCATAATGCTATAAATGTTAGTTCTGTAATAATACCGAGATGCTTCAACTTTGGAGTTTTTTTGACAGTTTCCACAATTCTGTAGCTCATTTTTCTGTTTCTGTCATAGAAAATTATGAGAGCAACTCCAATAGCATTTCCTGATTGTTGACTGATGATATTGCTTGCTCTGCAGGAATCTACAGTTACATTCTGTTGGCTGAGATGCAGAAATGGGTTGTCAAGTGTAGTTTATTCCACCTTTATGCTCGGCGCCGAGATTGAACCCATATGTAGCATGCACACTCTTCAGCTCTGAAGTGATCATGTAGGAATTGATCGCTTGATTTGCTAATTTCCGTAGACATTCATCGACTGGCATGAAGGTGCATTGGCCTGCTTCGATTAACCAGTACCTTGTGGTTTGCTTAATTTGCCTTGTGAGGCAAGCATGTTGTCCTGAGCTTAACTATCAACTGATCTTGCTTGGGTTTTATTATCTTCTTGTTGCATCAGCATGGTGAGATTTTGACGTCACATTTTGTGTGTTTTTGCTGAATTTCTACCTGCTGGTTCTGAGCTCAGTATTTAGAAGCTCATTTTGTGTGTGTTTTGTTGAATTTCTACCTGCTGGTTCCGAGCTCAGTATTTAGAAGCTCAGTTGGCTTAGTTCTGACTACTGAATGTTGAACAGCATCAGTTTGACCTGGGATTTGGAAGATGTTCCTATATGCTGAAACGCAGCTGCGTACCTGGTGCTGGGGATGGTGGGAAAGGCTTCGATGAGTTGGCAAGAGCATCTACAGCCGGGCATCCCAAACTCCCCTCATTCGTCCGGGCGGACCGAAAAACCGAGAGGGGTGCCTTCAGCGGGTTTCAAACACTTACCAACATCCCTCATATCCAACCCAAATATAAGGCAGATATGAGGTCGTTTGGGCGCATCTGCCATATCGGACTGATGGCTGGGTCCCACATAAAAGCACTTGAAAACCAGGCGGTAAGATGCTCGTTCCCTCGTATCCAGCATAAATGTAGGGCGGATATAGGGTCGCCCGGGCGCGTCCGCCATGTCAGACTGATAGCCGGGTCCCATACAAAAACACTTCAAAACCTGACGGTTCGAAGCTCGTTCCCTTCGTCGTCGCATGGCGCCGCTCCGACGGGTCACATAGTGCCCTAGGACGGATATTTAAGCCGACCACGACATTGAAACCCTATCCATCCACATTTCCTCCCTCCCGTCCGCTGTCGCCGCCATTTTCTACTCGTCGTATGCCACAAGTAGTAGCCATGCCGCCGAGTAAGGAGCTACCCGTATCTAATGTCGGAGTGCCGACTGCAGCTCCTTGAGCAGATCCGGGCAAGGCGCGAATCCCGGATCACCGCGAGGCTACCTTCAGACGAGGTGGATCCGAAGGAGGACTTGGAGGAGGTGGAGGAGGGGAGGAGGACACGGAGTAGAAGGAGAATGCGGGGGGCGCTGGGGACGTGGATCTGTAGGCGGAGCAGCAAGCGATCCTCGATTACCTCCGGTCAGAATCGATGGCGAAGGCCAAGCGCCGCCGTCTGCAAAAGGCGAAGCCGGAGCACGCCGTGGACGCCGACGAGATGCTCACGTTTATGGATGAGGGGGAGGAGGAGGAGGCAGAGCCCTCCTAAGCGCCCATCTACCCTGCGCTCGGCACTGAACGTCATGGACATCTCGGATGACGAAGCTTAGTTTAGGCTAACCTGAAGTACGTACTACATAGAAAATCTTTTACATAATTTGTATGAATTTAGAGAATGAAATATGAGGCATTCGGATGCATATCACTAAATATAAGGTATGACCAGTTGGATTTGCTCCGCGGCTGCAGATGCTTTAATGGAAACGAAAAAGCTCCTGTGTACATCTTTGTTTTTCGAGGAAACACCTCCTTAAAAATTGAGTAGCAGAGGTGTTTTTGATGCATTCACGAAGAGCTCCATACCTCCGCCGACCTGCATCATAAGGGACGTGTTTGGTTGCCTGCATGCAGCCTAACCAGGCTCACGCGGGATGTGCGCGGCCTATTTGGTTGCCTGGGTTGCATGCGGTTTGTGGCCCGCACGAATCTTAAAGCAGCCTGCAGCCTGGCCTGGCGAAAACTGCCGAATCAATAGTTTCTCGCGAGCCTGGCTGGGCGCGGCCACCCGTGCGAGGCAGTTGCACGCCTCGGACAACGCAGGAGACGGAGGGGACATCTCATAACTTGCCCCCCACTCTCGTGTCACCGCCCAGTCGCACTGTTCCCATCGCTCCCTCTCTCCCTCACCGCCCCTCTCTCCTCTCCTCCGATGGCTCCACCTCGCCCACCTCCGCGCCGCCCTCTAACACCCCCCGACCAGCGCATCGCCAGCATCCAGGAGCGCTGGGTGACCGGGCTGCAGAACTCGGGCAGGGACCTGGCGTCGGTGCTGCGAGTGCCGTCCCCCATCTGCTGCCGGCCACCACGAGCGCTGGCCAATGCGGTGCCGGCCATTCCGGTCCTTCCTGCTTCGCCGCAGATTCCGGACCTCGTGGTCCTGAGCTCAGCGCCGGCGCCGTCGGCGGAGCCGCCGATTGTTGAGACCCCATTGGGCAGGGGGGTTTTCTTGACCCCCGTCCAAGGGTTTTCTCCTATCGGCGGGCCATCCTCTTGACCTCCGGCGTGGCGATGAGCACGGGGCCAATGCCGTAGGCCGTCGCCAGGGCCGACTCCTCCTCTGCTCCGCCACCTCTCTCCTTCCCGCCAGGGTTTTCACCCCGGCCGCGGTTCGCTGCGACTGCGCGTGCTCCGGTGAGTCAAACCCCCTCAATGCTTGCTTGTAGATGTAGATTAGGGGTCTAATTCTTAGGCATGTGCTAGTAGTTAGTGGATTCGATAGGATTGGATTAGATCCGATTGGATGCGATCCCAATCGAATCCAATCGGACCGATCTGTTCTTGTTTTGTACAGTGTGTGTCCTAGGATCTGCTACTGCTACTGTGTCCTAGGATCTGTGTTCATGCTAGTAGTTGTGTTCATGCTAGAATCCCAATGGTAGTGTGCTTTGCTAGGATCTGTGTTCATGATAGGGTCTTGCTAGGATGTGTGTTCATGCAAATGGCATGTTCATGTTCAAGCTAGGATCATGTTCATGTTGTTGTTAATGTTGCTAACATACATGTTCAAGCTAGTGTTTGTGTTGATTGTTATATGTGCATGTAGTAGGACCATTTTAGGATGCTGCCAAATGTGCATGGCTCCACATGGATGCTATTGGCACTTGTTGTTGCTATTTTTAGATGTTTCCATGCTTAGGATAGTGCACTGATGAGTGGCAGTTGCAGAAAAGCAGATGCCACTGATCATTGACACTTGCTATTGGGAAAGTCCACTGATCAGTGCCACTGATCAGTGGCATTTTCCCATCAACAAGTGGCATTGATAAGTGGCTTTTGCCCATAGGCAAACGCCACTTATCAATGTTACTTGCTGTTGGGAAAGTCCACTGATCAGTGCTACTGATCAGTGGCATTTTCCTAACAGCAAGTGCCATTGATAAGTGGCATTTGCTCAAGGAGTTTGTGCACTGATCAGTGGCATTCGCTCTTGGGAAAATGTCTCTGATCAGTGTCATTTTGAAAGAGTTTGTCCACTAATACTTGTCATCTTACCTGACAAGATATTGAAGACTGACTGGGATGTGGCTGGTGGAGGAGCTCAGGTGGTGGCTGGAGCTGAGGGCGCCGAGTATTTCATCCCCACAAACAGGTGGCTCAGGACGGTGGACCTGCCTGGCAGGATCGCCTTCATGAGCCTGCCTCATTCAAGGGGACGATCTCCGAGGCAGGGCCACGAGGAGGGGCCCGGGAGCCGTTGCGCTTCTACCAGCAAATCAAGGACAATGAGGACCTCGCCATGATCGTCATCCCTCACAAGTTCGTGGAGGTGATGAACACCTGGCTGGTCATCAAGCGGCTCCCGCGCGTTGTCAGGCTGTCGGCGAACTAGCGGTGTGTGTTCTGGGTGTAGGTCTAGAACTTCGAGGGGCACATGGTGCTTGGACGGGGCTAGAACTACTTCTGCCGCCGCCACCGGATTGTCCCAGGCAACCTCGTCGTTGTGCGCATCTCAGGAATCAGACTGAAGGTTCAGATCTACAACCATGACTCCTCGGTCATGTGCAGGTTTCGTTGCAGCAGGCACAACTGCGTTGGTGACATCGAGCATGCTATTTAGTTAAGTTAAGTAAGGTGTTAGTGTTGAACTTTTAGGGTGTGTGGCGAGACTTATGGGTACTTGTGCTGGGAACTTGTTCATATTTTGGCCAGGAACAACACCCTGGCGTGGAGCAGGGAAGGAGGATGCCCCTGATGTTAATCTAGACTTATGCTATGTAGTTAAGTAGTTTGCTGTCATTTGCTTGCTTGCTTTGTTTGATTTCATTTGCTTGCTTGCCCTGTTTTGCTGTTGTGCTGATCATGTGGTGGTAAGGCCACCACATTTGAATGGGGTGAGCAGAACATAAACACTTTTTGCAACCAAATAGCTGAAGTTTGCATCTGCTCACACCCTAAGCACAAAAACGACAACCAAACAGCAGGGGGGTAAGTGCCCCTCCATGCGATGCAGTCAACCAAACAGGTTGCATCTGTTGCATATGAGGCTGCATTTGAAGAACCATGCTGGCTGGAGATGGACATGTGATACGTCTCCAACGTATCTAGAATTTTTGATTGTTCCATGCTATTATATTATCAACCTTGGATGTTTTATATGCATTTATATGCTATTTTATATGAATTTTGGGACTAACCTATTAACCTAGAGCTCAGTGCTAGTTTCTGTTTTTCCTTGTTTTTGAGTATCGCAGAAAAGGAAAACCAAATGGAGTCCAATTGACCTGAAATTTCACGGAGATTATTTTTGGACCAGAAGAAGCCCACGGAGTATCGGATATGGGCCAAAAGAGTCCCGAGGCACCCACGAGGGTGGGGGGCGCGCCCCCTACCTCGTGGCCGCCTCGGAGACCCCCCTGACTTGTTCCTAACTCCAACACCTCTTATATATGCCCAACCTTCCAGAACATAACCTAGATCGGGAGTTCCGCCGCCGCAAGCCCCTGTAGCCACCGAAAACCAATCTAGACCCGTTCCGGCACCCTGCCGGAGGGGGGAATCCCTCTCCGGTGGCCTCTTCATCATCTCGGCGCTCTCCATGACGAGGAGTGAGTAGTTCACCCTCGGGGCTGAGGGTATGTACCAGTAGCTATGTGTTTAATCTCTCTCTCTCTCTCTCTCTCTCGTGTTCTTGATTCGGAACGATCTTGATGTATTGTCAGCTTTGCTATTATAGTTGGATCTTATGATGTTTCTCCCCCTCTACTCTCTTGTGATGAATTGAGTTTTCCCTTTGAAGTTATCTTATCGGATTGAGACTTTAAGGATTTGAGAACACTTGATGTATGTCTTGCATGTGCTTATCTGTGGTGACAATGGGATATCACATGATCCACTTGATGTATGTTTTGGTGATCAACTTGCGAGTTCTGTGATCTCGTGAACTTATTGATGACCCACAAGTGTAGGGGATCTATCGTAGCATTTTTGATAAGTAAGAGTGTCGAACCCAACGAGGAGCAGAAGGAAATGATAAGCGGTTTTCAGCAAGGTATTCTCTGCAAGCACTGAAATTATCGGTAACAGATAGTTTTGTGATAAGGTAATTTGTAACAGGTAACAAGTAATAAAAGTAAATAAGGTGCAGCGAGATGGCCCAATCCTTTTTGTAGCAAAGGACAAGCCTGGACAAACTCTTATATAAAGGAAAGCACTCCCAAGGACACATGGGAATTATCGTCAAGCTAGTTTTCATCACGCTCATATGATTCGCGTTCGGTACTTTGATAATTTGATATGTGGGTGGACCAGTGCTTGGGTACTGTCCTTCCTTGGAAAAGCATCCCACTTATGATTAACCCCTATTGCAAGCATCCGCAACTACAACAGAAGTATTAAGGTAAACCTAACCATAGCATGAAACATATGGATCCAAATCAGCCCCTTACGAAGCAACACATAAACTAGGGTGTAAGCTTCTGTCACTCTAGCAACCCATCATCTACTTATTACTTCCCAATGCCTCCCTCTAGGCCCAAACAATGGTGAAGTGTCATGTAGTCAACGTTCACATGATACCACTGGAGGAGAGACAACATACATCTCATCAAAATATCGAACGAATACCAAATTCACATGACTACTTATAGCAAGACTTCTCCCATGTCCTCAGGAACAAACGTAACTACTCACAAATCATATTCATGTTCATAATCAGAGGGGTATTATATGCATAAAGAATCTGAACATATGATCTTCCACCGAATAAACCAACTAGCATCAACTACAAGGAGTAATCAACACTACTAGCAACCCACAGGTACCAACCTGAGGTTTTGAGACAAAGATTGGATACAAGAGATGAACTAGGGTTTGAGATGAGATGGTGCTGGTGAAGATGCTGATGGAGATTGACCCCCTCCCGATGAGAGGATCGTTGGTTATGACGATGGTGATGATTTCCCCCTCACAGAGGGAAGTTCCCCCGGCAGAACAGCTCCGCCGGAGCCTTAGATTGGTTCCGCCTCGTGGCGGCGGAGTTTCGTCCCGTGAGCTTGCTTATGATTTGTTACTCGACGAAAGACTCCATATAGCCAAAGATGGGCATCAGAGGATTGCCAAGGGGCCCATGAGGCAAGGGGGCGCGCCTAGGGGGGTAGGGCATGCCCCCACCCTCGTGGATGGTGTGGCCCCCCTCTAGTACTTCTTTCACCCAATATTTTTTATATATTCTGAAACTTGCTCCAGTGAAGTTTCAAGACTTTTGGAGTTGTGCAGAACAGGTCTCTAATATTTGCTCCTTTTCCAGCCCAGAATTCTAGCTGCCGGCATTCTCCCTCTTCATGTAAACCTTGTAAAATAAGAGAGAATAGGCATAAGTATTGTGACATAATGTGTAATAATAGCCCATAATGCAATAAATATCGATATAAAAGCATGATGCAAAATGGAGGTATCACTTATGCATAGGGGTTGGCACACGTTTTCATCTTGACTCTCCGGTAGAAACTTTGGGGCACTCTTTGAAGTTATTTGTGTTGGTTGGATAGATGAATATGAGATTGTGTGATGCATATCGTATAATCGTACCCGCGGATACTTGTGGTGACATTGGAGTATCTAGGTGACATTAGGGTTTTGGTTGATTTGTGTCTTAAGGTGTTATTTTACTATGAACTCTAGGGCTGTTTGTGACACTTATATGAATAGCCCAATGGATTGATCGGAAAGAATAACTTTGAGGTGGTTTCGTACCCTACTATAATCTCTTCGTTTGTTCTCCGCTATTAGTGACTTTGGAGTGACTCTTTGTTGCATGTTGAGGGATAGTTGTGTGATCCAATTATGTTATAATTGTTGAGAGAACTTGCACTAGTGAAAGTATGAACATAGGCCTTGTTTCCTAGCATTGCAATACCGTTTACGCTCACTTTTATCACTTGCTACCTTGCTGTTTTTATATTTTCAGATTACAAAAACCTATATCTACCATCCATATTGCACTTGTATCACCATCTCTTCGCCGAACTAGTGCACCTATACAATTTACCATTGTATTGGGTGTGTGGGGGACACGAGACACTCTCTGTTATTTGGTTGCAGGGTTGTTTGAGAGAGACCATCTTCATCCTACGCCTCCCACGTATTGATAAACCTTATGTCACCCACTTGAGGGAAATTTGCTACTGTCCTACAAACCTCTGCACTTGGAGGCCCAACAACGTCTACAAGAAGAAGGTTGTGTAGTAGACATCAAGCTCTTTTATGGTGCCGTTGCCAGGAAGGTTAGCGCTTGAAGGTATATCTTTAGATCTTGCAATCGAATCTTTTAGTTTCTTGTTTTATCACTAGTTTAGTCTATAAAATAAAACTACAAAAAAATAGAATTAAGGATGCCTCATATGCTTCATCTTTTTAATGTCTTTCGTGAAAATAAGGATTCTGATAATTGTGCCAAAGTGTTAGAAGAAGAATGTATTAAAATGTTTGGCACTAAATCTTTGGATGATGAGCATGATTGCAATGTTTTTAGTATGAATTCTTTGAATACCCATGATGCTAATGATATGCAAAGCCACAAGCTTGGGGATGCTATGTTTGATGAAGATGATATTTTTTGTCCCCCAAGTTTTGATGTGCAAATTTATTATGATGATAGAATGCCTCCTATTTATGATGATTATATTGATGAAAGTGGTTTTGGAAGAGTGTCAACTTTAGGAAATAATGATCCTACTATTTTGGAGGGTGTTAAATCTTATTGTGATAATTATGAAAGTGGATTTGGAGAGGTCATGAATTTATTTAGTGATGAATCCACTATTTTGGAAGAGGTTCCAATTGATTATGTGAACAAAGTTGTTACCTATGATGATTATTATGATGACATGTATGCTAGGAAGAATAATGATAACCATGAAACTTGTCATCTTGATTTTAATTTTCAATTGGATTATGCCTCACATGATAGTTATTTTTTTGAGTTTGCTCCCACTATTATCCATGACAATAAATTTTCTTATGTGGAGAGTAATAAAATTTCTATGCTTATGCATCATGAAAATAATGCTTTATGTGATAGCTATCATGTTGAATTCATTCATGATGCTACTGAAATTTATTATGAGGGAGGAATATATGCTTGTTGGAATTGCAATAAAATGAAGTTTCATCTCTATGTGCTTAAAATTTTAAAGTTATGCTTGTTTTGCCTTCCTATCACTGGTAGAAAAAGGGCCTGTTGTCCCGGTTCGTAAGGGCCTTTTGTCCCGGTTCTGGAACCGGGACTAAAGGGTCGGTACTAATGCCCTGTCCCTTTAGTCCTGGTTCAATCCAGAACCGGGACAGATGGGCCTCCACGTGGCCTGTGCGCAGAGCCCAGGCAGGAGACCCTTTGGTCCCGGTTGGTGGCACCAACCGGGACCAATAGGCATCCACGCGTCAGCATTTCTGTGGTTGGGGTTTTTGTTTTTGTTTTGAAGGGGGGGGGTTTGGGGGTTTTGGGGGGTTAATTTAGGTGTTTCATATATTGTGTTAGCTAGCTATAATTAATAGAGAGATGTGTCCTCTCTTATGTCCGTGCTTGGTCGACGCTACGTACTATACATACGTATAGAGAGGACTAGACACGCTAGCTAGCTAGTAAGCAAACGAAGGAAACAGAAGATCGTCATGAACATATATGCATACAGAGAGAAGTGATATCGACCACCTCTCCTTCTCCGAGAGATTGGTCGAACAACAAGTTCTCGTATATCTATCCGACACTACCGGCTACATATATACAATAATAATCTCTTACAAATATAATCATACGGACTCATGGTCCACATAGTATTCTCCGTCTTCAGCGATCACGTGGTCAAGAAAGAATGCCGCCAATTCCTCTTGAATTTCTTGCATGCAAGCTGGTGCTAGGAGTTCATCCCGCTTCCGAAACATCTAATTTAAAGAAGGGGTCAATATATATATATTAATGAATGAAACTCAACACAAATGATGGTAATAAAATAAAATTGTGAATGTTGTTATTTACGTACTTCATATTGTTTGTCAGTGTAGCCCCGCTCACAGGTCGTGTGGCGGATGGACTCGCAAACGTAGTATCCACAGAAATCATTCCCTTGTTCCTGCCACAACCACTTTACAAGGAATAGAGGTCAATCAAACTGATAAGCAAGAATGCCAAATGGTATTGATGAAACTAGCGCTTGAATCACTAGTAGATGCGCGGAACATGCTACTATAGTACTTACTTTCAGGTGTCTAAATTGCAGCTCCTTCGGCAGTCCCGGAGCTTTTCTGGTGAATTTTCTCCAAACCCTGCCGGACAAAGAAAACAACTACTTGATATATCAGGAAATGAACAAAGTTGCTGATATGGTAGATAATGAACGATTTAACTTACTTCTCGAGTATTTGACTCATGTCTGCATAGTCCTGGGGATCTTTTCGTCTTGAGTCTAAGACGGTTACTAGTCCCTGCTCAAGCTTAATCTCTAGGAGAATATAGTGGAAACTGCACACGCATGCATAATTCATCAATTACATTACTATAACCTTGACTAATATATAAGGGAAACCGAATACACACAAGACAGTAACACTCACTTGAAGTTGTAAGGAAAGAGTATTATATCTTTGTTTTCATTTATTACCAACGATCGTAGCAAGTTGGCCTCGGTAGCTGCGGCATGAAATTTAACCTGAGTTGCATCTATGAGATATGTGTTAATGAACCCAATATCACCGACTTGTCTTTTCTTCAATTTGGCGATCTTCAATCTGCATAATATAGTGAGGATGATTATAAATACATGCAATGAAAGAGCTGAGCTATATAGAGAGACTTAATGACAGAAGTAGTAGTACTTACAGACAGTAGCAAGCGACCGTTGTTTTATCGAGGGCCAATTGATTGAAAAACTGAAAGAACTCCTCAGATGGAATAGGCAATAGTTCAATTCCAACGAGGTCATGCTCCTTTTTAACTTTCAGATACAAAGTACTCCTCCCCCCAGAGTCTCCGCAGATTTTCAAGTACCAATCATGCAATCTTCGCATCATCGTTGATAGAGATCTTTCTGAAGGAAATATGCCCTAGAGGCAATAATAAAGTTATTATTTATTTCATTATATCATGATAAATGTTTATTATTCATGCTAGAATTGTATTAACCGGAAACATAATACATGTGTGAATACATAGACAAATAGAGTGTCACTAGTATGCCTCTACTTGACTAGCTCGTTAATCAAAGATGGTTATGTTTCCTAACCATGAACAAAGAGTTGTTATTTGATTAACGAGGTCACATCATTAGTTGAATGATCTGATTGACATGACCCATTCCATTAGCTTAGCACCCGATCGTTTAGTATGTTGCTATTGCTTTCTTCATGACTTATACATGTTCCTATGACTATGAGATTATGCAACTCCCGTTTGCCGGAGGAACACTTTGTGTGCTACCAAACATCACAACGTAACTGGGTGATTATAAAGGAGCTCTACAGGTGTCTCCAATGGTAGATGTTGGGTTGGCATATTTTGAGATTAGGATTTGTCACTCCGATTGTTGGAGAGGTATCTCTGGGCCCTCTCGGTAATGCACATCACATAAGCCTTGTAAGCATTGCAACTAATGAGTTAGTTGCGAGATGATGTATTACGGAACGAGTAAAGAGACTTGCCAGTAACGAGATTGAACTAGGTATTGGATACCGACGATCGAATCTCGGGCAAGTAACATACCGATGACAAAGGGAACAACGTATGTTGTTATGCGGTCTGACCGATAAAGATCTTCGTAGAATATGTAGGAGCCAATATGGGCATCCAGGTCCCGCTATTGGTTATTGACCGGAGATGTGTCTCGGTCATGTCTACATTGTTCTCGAACCGTAGGGTCCGCACGCTTAACGTTACGATGACTGTTATTATGAGTTTATGCATTTTGATGTACCGAAGGTTGTTTGGAGTCCCGGATGTGATCACGGACATGATGAGGAGTCTCGAAATGGTCGATACATAAAGATTGATATATTGGAAGCCTATGTTTGGATATCGGAAGTGTTCCGGGTGAAATCGGGATTTTACCGGAGTACTGGGAGGTTACCGGAGCCCCCCGGGAACCATATGGGCCTTAGTGGGCTTTGGTGGAAAGGTAAAAGGGGCAGCCCAAGGTGGCTGCGCGCCTCCCCCCTCCCCTAGTCCTATTAGGACTAGGAGAGGTGGTCGGCCCCCTTCTCTCTCTCTCCCCACTTGAGGATTCCTATTCCAACTAGGATTGGGGGGGGGGGGGTCCTACTCCCGGTAGGAGTAGGATTCCTCCTGGCGCGCCCCAAGGCTGGCCGCACCTCTCCCCCTTGCTCCTTTATATACAGGGGCAGGGGCACCTCTAGACACACAATTGATCCCCGTGTCGTTCCATAGCCGTGTGCGGTGCCCCCTGCCACCATATTCCACCTCGATCATATTGTAGCGGTGCTTAGGCGAAGCCCTGCGACGGTAGAACATCAAGATCGTCACCACACCGTCGTGCTGATGGAACTCTTCCCCGATGCTTTGCTGGATCGGAGCCCGGGGATCGTCATCGAGCTGTACATGTGCTAAGAAATCGGAGGTGCCGGAGTAACGGTGCTTGGATCGGTCGGATCGGGAAAACGTACGACTACTTCCTCTATGTTGTGTGATCGCTTCCGCAGTCGGTCTGCGTTGGTACGTAGACAACACTCTTCCCTCTCGTTAATGTGCATCACCATGATCTTGCGTGTGCGTAGAATTTTTTTTGAAATTACTACGTTCCCCAACAGTGGTATCAGAGCCTAGGTTTTATGGTTTGATGTTATTTGCACGAGTAGAACACAAGTGACTTGTGGGCGATATAAGTCATACTGCCTACCAGCATGTCATACTTTGGTTCAGCGGTATTGTTGGACGAGACGACCCAGACCAACATTACGCGTACGCTTACGTGAGACCGGTTCCCCCGACGTGCTTTGCACACAGGTGGCTTGCGGGCGACTGTCTCTCCAACTTTAGTTGAACCGAGTGTGGCTACGCCTGGTCCTTGCGAAGGTTAAAACGGAGTCTATTTGACAAACTATCATTGTGGTTTTGATGCGTAGGTGAGATTGGTTCTTGCTTAAGCCCGTAGCAGCCACGTAAAACTTGCAACAACAAAGTAGAGGACGTCTAACTTGTTTTTGCAGGGCATGTTGTGATGTGATATGGTCAAGGCATGATGCTAATTTTATTGTATGAGATGATCATGCTTTGTAACCGAGTTATCGGCAACTGGCAGGAGCCATATGGTTGTCGCTTTATTGTATGCAATGCAATCGCGATGTAATGCTTTACTTTATCACTAAGCGGTAGCGATAGTCGTAGAAGCATAAGATTGGCGAGACGACAACGATGCTATGATGGAGATCAAGGTGTCGCGCCGGTGACGATGGTGATCATGACGGTGCTTTGGAGATGGAGATCACAAGCACAAGATGATGATGGCCATATCATATCACTTATATTGATTGCATGTGATGTTTATCTTTTTATGCATCTTATCTTGCTTTGATTGACGGTAGCATTATAAGATGATCTCTCACTAAATTATCAAGAAGTGTTCTCCCTGAGTATGCACCATTGCCAAAGTTCATCGTGCCCAGACACCACGTGATGATCGGGTGTGATAAGCTCTACGTCCATCTACAACGGGTGCAAGCCAGTTTTGCACACGCAGAATACTCAGGTTAAACTTGACGAGCCTAGCATATGCAGATATGGCCTCGGAACACGGAGACCGAAAGGTCGAGCGTGAATCATATAGTAGATATGATCAACATAACGATGTTCACCATTGAAAACTACTCCATCTGACATGATGATCGGTTATGGTTTAGTTGATTTGGATCACATGATCACTTAGAGGATTAGAGGGATGACTATCTAAGTGGGAGTTCTTAAGTAATTTGATTAACTGAACTTAAACTTATCATGAACTTAGTACCTGATAGTATCTTGCTTGTTTATGTTGATTGTAGATAGATGGCTCGTGCTGTTGTTCCGTTGAATTTTAATGCGTTCCTTGAGAAAGCAAAGTTGAAAGATGATGGTAGCAATTACACGGACTGGGTCCGTAACTTGAGGATTATCATCATTGCTGCTCAGAAGAATTACGTCCTAGAAGCACCGCTGGGTGCCAGGCCTGCTGCTGGAGCAACACCAGATGTTATGAATGTCTGGCAGAGCAAAGCTGATGACTACTCGATAGTTCAGTGTGCCATGCTTTACGGCTTAGAATCGGGACTTCAACGACGTTATGAACGTCATGGAGCATATGAGATGTTCCAGGAGTTGAAGTTAATATTTCAAGCAAATGCCCAGATTGAGAGATATGAAGTCTCCAATAAGTTCTATAGCTGCAAGATGGAGGAGAACAGTTTTGTCAGTGAGCATATACTCAAGATGTCTGGGTATAATAATCACTTGATTCAATTGGGAGTTAATCTTCCAGATGATTGCGTCATTGACAGAATTCTCCAATCACTGCCACCAAGCTACAAGAGCTTTGTGATGAACTATAATATGCAAGGGATGAATAAGACTATTCCCGAGCTCTTCGCAATGCTGAAAGCAGCGGAGGTAGAAATCAAGAAGGAGCATCAAGTGTTGATGGTCAACAAGACCACTAGTTTCAAGAAAAAGGGTAAAGGGAAGAAGAAGGGGAACTTCAAGAAGAACGGCAAGCAAGTTGCTGCTCAAGAGAAGAAACCCAAGTCTGGACCTAAGCCTGAAATTGAGTGCTTCTACTTCAAGCAGACTGGTCACTGGAAGCGGAACTGCCCCAAGTATTTAGCGGATAAGAAGGATGGCAAGGTGAACAAAGGTATATGTGATATACATGTTATTGATGTGTACCTTACTAGAGCTCGCAGTAGCACCTGGGTATTTGATACTGGTTCTGTTGCTAATATTTGCAACTCGAAACAGGGACTACGGAATAAGCGGACACTAGCAAAGGACGAGGTGACGATGCGCGTGGGAAACGGTTCCAAAGTCGATGTGATCGCAGTCGGCACGCTACCTCTACATCTACCTTCGGGATTAATATTAGACCTAAATAATTGTTATTTGGTGCCAGCGTTGAGCATGAACATTATATCTGGATCTTGTTTAATGCGAGACGGTTATTCATTTATATCAGAGAATAATGGTTGTTCTATTTATATGAGTAATATCTTTTATGGTCATGCACCTTTGAAGAGTGGTCTATTTTTCATGAATCTCGATAGTAGTGATACACATATTCATAATGTTGAAGCCAAAAGATGCAGAGTTGATAATGAAAGTGCAACTTATTTGTGGCACTGTCGTTTAGGTCATATTGGTGTAAAGCGCATGAAGAAACTCCATACTGATGGACTTTTGGAACCACTTGATTATGAATCACTTGGTACTTGCGAACCGTGCCTCATGGGCAAGATGACTAAAACACCGTTCTCCGGTACTATGGAGAGAGCAGCAGATTTGTTGGAAATCATACATACCGATGTATGTGGTCTGATGAATATTGAGGCTCGTGGCGGATATCATTATTTTCTCACCTTCACAGATGACTTAAGCAGACATGGGTATATCTACTTAATGAAACACAAGTCTGAAACGTTTGAAAAGTTCAAAGAATTTTAGAGTGAAGTTGAAAATCATCGTAACAAGAAAATAAAGTTTCTACGATCTGATCGTGGAGGAGAATATTTGAGTTATGAGTTTGGTGTACATTTGAAAAATTGTGGAATAGTTTCGCAACTCACGCCACCCGGAACACCACAGCGTAATGGTGTGTCCGAACGTCGTAATCGTACTTTATTAGATATGGTGCGATCTATGATGTCTCTTACTGATTTACCGCTATCGTTTTGGGGTTATGCTTTAGAGACGGCCGCATTCACATTAAATAGGGCACCATCAAAATCCGTTGAGATGACACCTTATGAACTATGGTTTGGCAAGAAACCAAAGTTGTCGTTTCTTAAAGTTTGGGGCTGCGATGCTTATGTGAAAAAGCTTCAACCTGATAAGCTCGAACCCAAATCGGAGAAATGTTTCTTCATAGGATACCCAAAGGAGACTGTTGGGTATACCTTCTATCACAAATCCGAAGGCAAGACATTCGTTGCTAAGAATGGATCCTTTCTAGAGAAGGAGTTTCTCTCGAAAGAAGTGAGTGGGAGGAAAGTAGAACTTGACGAGGTAACTGTACCTGCTCCCTTGTTGGAAGGTAGTACATCACAGAAAACTGTTTCTGCGACAACTACACCAATAAGAGAGGAAGCTAATGATGATGATCATGAAACTTCAGGACAAGATACTACTGAACCTCATAGATCAACCAGAGCAAGATCCGCACTAGAGTGGTACGGTAATCCTGTTCTGGAAGTCATGCTACTAGATCATGATGAACCTACGAACTATGAAGAAGCGATGGTGAGCCCAGATTCCGCAAAATGGCTTGAAGCCATGAAATCTGAGACGGGATCCATGTATGAGAACAAAGTATGGACTTTGGTTGACTTGCCCGTTGATCGGCAAGCAATTGAGAATAAATGGATCTTCAAGAAGAAGACTGACGCTGACGGTAATATTACTGTCTACAAAGCTCGACTTGTCGCAAAAGGTTTTTGACAAGTTCAAGGGGTTGACTACGATGAGACCTTCTCACCCGTAGTGATGCTTAAGTCTGTCCGAATCATGTTAGCAATTGCCACATTTTATGATTATGAAATTTGGCAGATGGATGTCAAAACTGCATTCCTGAATGGATTTCTGGAAGAAGAGTTGTATATGATGCAACCGGAAGGTTTTGTCGATCCAAAGGGAGCTAACAAAGTGTGCAAGCTCCAGCGATCCATTTATGGACTGGTGCAAGCCTCTCGGAGTTGGAATAAACGCTTTGATAGTGTGATCAAAGCATTTGGTTTTATACAGACTTTCGGAGAAGCCTGTATTTACAAGAAAGTGAGTGGGAGCTCTGTAGCATTTCTGATATTATATGTGGACGACATATTACTGATTGGAAATGATATAGAATTTCTGGATAGCATAAAGGGATACTTGAATAAGAGTTTTTCAATGAAAGACCTCGGTGAAGCTGCTTACATATTAGGCATAAAGATCTATAGAGATAGATCAAGACGCTTAATTGGACTTTCACAAAGCACATACCTTGAAAAGATTTTGAAGAAGTTCAAAATGGATCAAGCAAAGAAAGGGTTCTTGCCTGTGTTACAAGGTGTGAAGTTGAGTCAGTCTCAATGCCCGACCACTGTAGAAGAAAGAGAGAAAATTAAAGATGTTCCCTATGCTTCAGCCACAGGCTCTATCATGTATGCAATGCTGTGTACCAGACCTGATGTGTGCCTTGCTATAAGTTTAGCAGGGAGGTACCAAAGTAATCCAGGAGTGGATCACTGGACAACGGTCAAGAACATCCTGAAATACTTGAAAAGGACTAAGGATATGTTTCTCGTATATGAAGGTGACAAAGAGCTCACCGTAAGAGGTTACGTTGACGCAAGCTTTGACACTGATCCGGACGATTCTAAATCGCAAACCGGATACGTGTTTACTTTAAATGGTGGAGCTGTCAGTTGGTGCAGTTCTAAACAAAGCGTCGTAGCGGGATCTACATGTGGAGCGGAGTACATAGCTGCTTCAGAAGCAGCGAACGAAGGAGTCTGGATGAAGGAGTTCATATCCGATCTAGGTGTCATACCTAGTGCATCGGGTCCAATGAAAATCTTTTGTGACAATACTGGTGCAATTGCCTTGGCAAAGGAATCCAGATTTCACAAGAGGACCAAACACATCAAGAGACGCTTCAATTCCATCCGGGATCTAGTCCAGGTGGGATACATAGAGATTTGCAAGATACATACGGATCTGAATGTTGCAGACCCGTTGACTAAGCCTCTTCCACGAGCAAAACATGATCACCACCAAGGCTCCATGGGTGTTAGAATCATTACTGTGTAATCTAGATTATTGACTCTAGTGCAAGTGGGAGACTAAAGGAAATATGCCCTAGAGGCAATAATAAAGTTATTATTTATTTCATTATATCATAATAAATGTTTATTATTCATGCTAGAATTGTATTAACCGGAAACATAATACATGTGTGAATACATAGACAAACAGAGTGTCACTAGTATGCCTCTACTTGACTAGCTCGTTAATCAAAGATGGTTATGTTTCCTAACCATGAACAAAGAGTTGTTATTTGATTAACGAGGTCACATCATTAGTTGAATGATCTGATTGACATGACCCATTCCATTAGCTTAGCACCCGATCGTTTAGTATGTTGCTATTGCTTTCTTCATGACTTATACATGTTCCTATGACTATGAGATTATGTAACTCCCGTTTGCCGGAGGAACACTTTGTGTGCTACCAAACGTCACAACGTAACTGGGTGATTATAAAGGAGCTCTATAGGTGTCTCCAATGGTAGATGTTGGGTTGGCGTATTTCGAGATTAGGATTTGTCACTCCGATTGTCGGAGAGGTATCTCTGGGCCCTCTCGATAATGCACATCACATAAGCCTTGCAAGCATTGCAACTAATGAGTTAGTTGCGAGATGATGTATTACGAAACGAGTAAAGAGACTTGCCAGTAACGAGATTGAACTAGGTATTGGATACCGACGATCGAATCTCGGGCAAGTAACATACCGATGACAAAGGGAACAACGTATGTTGTTATGCGGTCTGACCGATAAAGATCTTCGTAGAATATGTAGGAGCCAATATGGGCATCCAGGTCCCGCTATTGGTTATTGACCGGAGATGTGTCTCGGTCATGTCTACATTGTTCTCGAACCGTAGGGTCCGCACGCTTAACGTTACGATGACAGTTATTATGAGTTTATGCATTTTGATGTACTGAAGGTTGTTCAGAGTCCCGGATGTGATCACGGACATGACGAGGAGTCTCTAAATGGTCGAGACATAAATATTGATATATTGGAAGCCTATGTTTGGATATCGGAAGTGTTTCGGGTGAAATCGGGATTTTACCGGAGTACCGGGAGGTTACCGGAACCCCCCGGGAACCATATGGGCCTTAGTGGGCTTTAGTGGAAAGGTGAAAGGGGCAGCCCAAGGTGGCTGCGCGCCTCCCCCCTCCCCTAGTCCTATTAGGACAAGGATAGGTGGCCGGCCCCCTTCTCTCTCTCTCCCCACTTGAGGATTCCTATTCCAACTAGGATTGGGGGGTGGAGTCCTACTCCCGGTAGGAGTAGGACTCCTCCTGGCACGCCCCAAGGCTGGCCGCACCTCTCCCCCCTTGCTCCTTTATATACAGGGGCAGGGGGTACCTCTAGACACACAATTGATCCCCGTGATCGTTCCATAGCCGTGTGCGGTGCCCCCTGCCACCATATTCCACCTCGATCATATTGTAGCGGTGCTTAGGCGAAGCCCTGCGACGGTAGAACATCAAGATCGTCACCACGCCGTCATGCTGACGGAACTCTTCCCCGACGCTTTGCTGGATCGGAGCCCGGGGATCGTCATCGAGCTGTACGTGTGCTAAGAACTCGGAGGTGCCGGAGTAACGGTGCTTGGATCGGTCGGATCGGGAAAACGTACGACTACTTCCTCTATGTTGTGTGATCGCTTCCGCAGTCGGTCTGCATTGGTACGTAGACAACACTCTTCCCTCTCGTTGCTGTGCATCACCATGATCTTGCGTGTGCGTAGGAATTTTTTTTAAATTACTACGTTCCCCAACACTTTCATCTTTGACGAGAGGCTTCCCGTACTCGTATCTTTGTATTTGCACCTCCATGAAATCATAATGTACATCGTCGGGCAGGTAATCGCCAAGATTGCTATAACCGGGCACCATCCTCGGATCATTAGCGACGTTGTCGCTAGGCACCTTGAGCGGGGGGCACGATTGCTTCGCTTGTTCGCCGAGCTGGGAAATTTGTTTCCCAGCTCGTCGTTTTTTCAGCCTTTGATCACTGACAGTACTTCCCGACCGCTCTGCTTCGGCAAATTCCTTTCCAATAATGCGCTCATAGTTTCCTTTCGGCGGAGACTTGGGTGGTTTTGTCAGGGCAGCCAGAGTGCGCTTCGCTTTCACCGGATCTACCTTCTCCTCCGGAGGTGGATGTTTCTTTGCTTTCACCCCTTCAAAGTAGTTCCTCACTTCTTCTCGTGCGATCTCGGCGTTCTCCTCCGGGGTCCTCTCGTATGGTAACTTCTGTGGAGTCTTCAGAGAAGGACCAAATCTGTATTTCCTCCCGCCTCTGGCTGTACTGCTAGACGCTGGCCGAGCAGACGGAGCGGTTGTCTTCTTTACTTTCTTACGAGGCGGAGGAGAAGGACTACGACACGCCGGAGCAGCCGGAGCGGCGGCAGGTCTCTTCCGCCCTTGCTGACGAGGCAGAGAAGGAGGAGGCTGGCTGCTCGGGCGCATCGGCGCAGGCTGAGAAGGAGGCGGAGTGCCGCCATGCGCTGGAGAAGGAGCCGGTCGAGTGCCCTGATCGTCACTCGCCGGAGGAGGAGGCGGTGGAGGAGGCGGAGTGCCCTGACTCGCCGGAGGAGGAGGCGGTGGAGGAGGCGGAGTGCCCTGACTTGCCGGAGGAGGAGGAGGAGGCGGAGGCGTCCAGTTCGGAAGGTTGATGAGCTCCTTCTGCCATAGGCATGGAGTCTTCAGAGCAGACCCCAGCCGAGTCTCCCCTTCACCGGTAGGGTGGTCAAGCTGGAGGTCCTCAAATCCCTCCGTTATTTCATCCACCATCACCCTAGCATATCCTTCTGGAATCGGCCGGCAGTGAAAAGTTGCGCCGGGTTCAGTAGGATAAACGGAGCCAACAGCCGCCTTGACCTTCAAATTCATCCATTGCGTCATAAGGTGGCAATTTTGAGACTCCGTGATAGCATCCACGGCATAGCTGGCAGGAGCCGTCAAGGCATGCTCCGGCTGAAGCAGCTCGGTGGAAGCCACGCTGCTTCTTCGCTGAGATGGCGGGGTAGCTTCGGGGGAAGGTTCGGTAGTACGTTTGCTGCGATTTGCTTCTCGTTCCTCTATTGCTTGTACCCTTGCTTCCAGTGCCTGCATTTGGGTCTGCTGCACTTTTTTCCTCCTCTCATGGGATTTGTAACCGCCTGCGTCCAGAAACCCAACCTTCGATGGAATGGAGCCTGGCGTGCCTCGTGTCCGTCCAGGGTGCTCAGGATTCCCGAGGGCCATTGTGAGCTCGTCGTTCTCTCTGTCTGGAAAGAACGTCCCTTGCTGTGCTGCTTCGATATACTGCTGAAGCTTCCTGACTGGTATGTCCATTTGATCGTTCGTCCAAATGCACTTCCCTGTTACAGGGTCCAAGGTTCCGCCAGCCCCGAAGAACCAAGTCCGGCAACGGTCTGGCCAGTTAATTGTCTCTGGTTCGATCCCTTTATCAACCAGATCATTCTCAGTCTTGGCCCACTTAGGCCGGGCTACGAGGTAGCCACCTGACCCCGTGCGATGGTGATGCTTCTTCTTCGCAGCATTTTGCTTGTTTGTCACCGACATCTTCTTACTCTTTTCCGATGTCTTGTGGGCCACAAATGCGGGCCAGTGATCTCTGATCTTCTCATATCTGCCCTTGAATTCCGGTGTCTCATTATTTTCGACAAACTTATTCAGCTCTTTCTTCCACCTCCTGAATAGTTCTGCCATCCTCTTAAGAGCAAAAGACTTGATTAATTGCTCTTTAACTGGCTTCTCTGGATTATCCTCTGGCGGTAGGGTGAAATTTGACTTCAGCTCAGTCCAAAGATCATTTTTTTGCATATCATTGATATAAGACACCTCAGGGTCTTCTGTAGCCGGCTTAAACCATTGGTGGATGCTGATCGGGATCTTGTCCCTAACCAAAACCCTGCACTGAGCAACAAATGCGCTCTTTGTCCGGAGGGGTTCAATCGGTTGGCCGTCGGGCGCGATTGCTATGATCTCAAACTTTTCATCCGAGCTCAACTTTTTCTTCAGGCCTCGTCTCTTTACCCAAGTTGTGCTCGATCCGGAGGGCTAGAAAAAAGAACAAAGACTTAATTAATATGTGTACATACCAAAACAATGAATGCATCAATTAGCTAGTCAGCAGAAGCTTAACTAATATATATACCTGGCCGGACTCGGTTCGGTCACCGGAGACGTTATCATGGTCTCCTTCTTGCACCGGCATTGGGTCACCGGAGCCGTCCTCATGGTCTCCTTCTTGCACCGGCATTAGGTGACCGGAGCCATCATAATCATAGCTAGCTGCTTCCAGACCATCGGTGTCGTTGAGAAACAACGAGCAAATGGCATCACTTCCTCGTGCAATTATGTCCCCCAACAACTCTTCTTGTACTTCGTCTCGGGCGGTGTCCATAGTTTCTACAAATATTGACAACATGGCAATTATTATTCAAACATGACAGATGGATATATTAGTGGCAAAAACGTAGAACTAATATTAATTAGTGGCCTCGACGGTGCTTCTCTAGGGTTTGGGGTGGCCTCGACGCTGCTTCTCTAGGGTTTGGGGTGGCCTCGACAACGCTTCAAGGATAAAAAAAGAAGAGGAAGAAGAAAAAAAAGAGGAGAAGAAACAATAGATGAGTAAGAACTCCTCTATTCTTTCTTCTCCTCTTTTTTTCTTCTTCTTCCTCTTTTTCTATCGGGAATGAGGGTCGTCGAGGGTCACCGAGCGATAGAGGAAACCCTAAATAGCAAGTATCGTGGGTGTGAGATACATGTGGCCATCGGTGTCGGACACTACATCCACGTCCCACAAGTGACGTGGGCGTCGAAGCCCGCGCCACTTGTGGGACGTGGATGTAGTGTCCGACACTGACGGTACATGTATCTCACACCGACGATACTTTCTATTTAGGGTTTCTTCTCTACCGCTCAGCGACCCTCGACGACCCTTGTTCCCGATAAAAAAAAGAGGAAGAAGAAGAAAAAAAAGAGGAGAAGAAAGAATAGAGGAGAAGAACTCCTCTATTCTTTCTTCTCCTCTTTTTTTTCTTCTTCCTCTTCTTTTTTTATCCTCTTCTTCCTCTCATGTTCGAGAGGATCGCCGAGGGGTCGGGAGGTTGCCTAGTGTCAAAGGATTCAACAAAACCATGTCTTCATCATTAGGCGAAAGTAACAGGTGCATGATGGTACGAAGCTCTCCAAAGTTATTTTGGAACGGAGTCCTAGATAAGATAATTCGCTTTTTGGTACAAAGTTCAGCAAGAACCTTCCAAATATTGTTATTTGGAAGGCCTTTGCTGAAATTCATACAAAAAGGCAAATTATCCTATCCGGGACACCATTCCAAAATAACTTTGGAGGACTTCGTCATGCCCTGGTTACTTCCGGCTAATGATGAAGCCATGGATTTCTTCAATACTTTGACACTAGGAAACCTCTCTCGACCCCTTGGCGATCCTCGACCCCTCGAACCCTCGACGACCCTGGAACCCTCGAACCCTAGACGACCCTGGAACCCTCGACCCTCGATCCCTCGACCCTATAGAACCCTCGAATAAAGGAATAGCTAGAGGAGAAGATCGAAGAAAAAAAAGAAGAAAAAAAGAGGAGAAGAAGAAAGGAATAGTGGAGAAGAAGAGAAAATAGAATATTCTATTTTCTCTTCTTCTCCACTATTCTTTTCTTCTTCTCCTCTTCTTTTTCTTCTTTTTTCTTCTTCTTATTTATTTCTCCTTTTCTTCCTCTCCTCTTGTTCTTTCTTTCCTCTTCTTATTTTCTTCTTTCCTATCCTTCTTTTCCTTCCTTTCTTAATATCACTTAGCAAATGCACTAACCTAAAATGCAACAAACATAAAATGCAACAAACATAAAATGCACTAAATCGATCAACTAACCTAAAATCAGTGATAAAATGCACTAACCTAAAATTGATATCTACTAACAACTTAAAAAAATTAATACATATATGAAAAAATGCATATATGAAAAAACATCATCATATCATCAACAGAAAAAATAGTATTTTTCTAAAAATCTATCTTTTCAGCACAATATACTCATACATCATCATATACTCATACATATACTCATACATATACATATAATCTGCAGGAAAAAACATATATGTGTTTGCAAAAGAAGGGGGAAGAGGGGGGCGGTGCCGGCCCAGACCACAGCGAGGCAGAGGCGACGGCGGCGCGGGGCAGCTGGGGCGCGGCGAGGCAGAGGTGACAGCGAGGCAAAGGCGGGGCGGCGACGGCGTCGGGTCGGGGCGCGACGCGGGGAGGCGACGG
>NC_041390.1:51538177-51539036 GCF_002162155.2 Triticum dicoccoides | reverse complement strand
GGAGAGACCGCGACGGCGCGGGGTGGCACGCGGCGACGGCGTCGGGGCGGCGTCGGGGTGGCGCGGGACGGTGTCGGAGGCAGGGCGACGACGGCGACGGCGAGGCGCAGAGGGGCAGCCTGGCGGCGTCGTCGGGGCGCGATCGAAGAACTGAACGAAAATTTTCACAAGTGTTGCTTATATAGACGGCGCATTGGTCACGGTTGGTGCCACGAACCGTGACCAATGCCCCCCTTTAGTCCCGGTTGGTGCCACCAACCGGGACCAAAGGCCTTGTGCTGCCCTGCGCCCAAATGTTTAGTCCCACCTCGCTAGTTGAGAGGGAGCCACACCTGTTTATAAGGTGCGGTGCGCCTTCCCTCTCGAGCTCCTCTCTAAAGCAGGCTTTCGGGCCTAACCGTGCAATGTGTGCCTGTGGGCCTACTGGGCCTCCTGCGGGCCTGAATCCTGGCCCATGGTAGGGTTTCTAGTCGTATTCAGGCCGTGGGTGCCCAGTAGGTGGCACTTTTTTTGTTTTTTTGTTTCTACTTACAAAAAAAATACTTATTGCTGCTATATTTAATTTTTTTCCAGTTTTTTTGTTTTGTTTTCTGCATTATTTATTTTCTTTTGTTTTTTGCTTTATTTTTTAATTCTTTTTGCTTTTAGTTTTAGAAAAATTATAAACTTTCTGTTAGTGCCATTAGTTTTCAAATTTGAAAACACTTTTTTTTGTTTTTTTGTTTTCTTTGTTTCTTTATTTATTTTATTTTGTTTCTACTTACAACAAAATACTTATTGTTGCTATTTTCATTTTTTTCCAGTTTTTTTGTTTTGTTTTCTGTATTATTTATTTTCTTTTGTTTTTTGCTTTATTTTT
>NC_041390.1:51522646-51538111 GCF_002162155.2 Triticum dicoccoides | reverse complement strand
GTTGCTATTTTTTCCAGTTTTTTTTGTTTTGTTTTCTGCATTATTTATTTCTTTTGTTTTTTGCTTTAATTTTTAATTCTGTTTGCTTTTAGGTTAGCAAAATTATAAACTTTCTGTTAGTGCCATTAGTTTTAGAAAAATTATAAACTTTCTGTTAGTGCCATTAGTTTTCAAATTTGAATAGTTAAAATTTGAATTCTTTGAAAATTGTTTGAATCACAAGTTTTTGATTAACTTACTAAAAAAATGAGAATAGATGCGTTTATAGAGAAAATTCAACCTAAATTCCTAGTAAATTTCTATGAATTTCAGAGAAATTCACTATGAATTTAGGTTAAACTTTTCTCTATTAGGGCATCTATTTTCACTTTGAGAGGAGCTCAACAAGGTAGAGAGGGAAGGGCTTATAAACCAGTGTGAGCCCCCTTCGGTTGGCGAGGTGGGACTAAACTCTGCCCGCAACAAGGACCAACCCTTTAGTCCCGGTTTGTGGCACAAAGCGGGACTAATGGTCATGGGCCAGGGGCGAGGAGCAAAATTATAAACTTTCTGTTAGTGCCATTAGTTTTAGAAAGTTGAAAGTTGAAAGTTGGCATGGGCCAGGGACTAATGGTCATGGTATTACGAGGGCCGAACCATAAGACATGAAAGCATTTCAAATAAACTCTGAAAAAGTTGAAAGTTGGCATGGTATCATAATTTCACCCACATAGCATGTGCATGTACAAAACGGACAATGGTAGCATGTTCGTGTGTTACAAAGTTGGCATGGTATCATCATAATAGTTGCGGGAGGAAGTCTTCACTTTTTCTTCGCTTGTGTCATTTGCTTATTGCGCCGTAACCATGGATAATCTTCATTGTTTATCAGGATGCTTGGGTCATCCTTGACATTGAAGGGAGGAATTTCATGAAACTTTTCATAATCTTCAGACATATCTGTCTTGCCGTCCACTCCCAGGATGTCCCATTTTCCTAAAAGAACTATGTGGCGCTTTGGCTCATCGTATGATGTATTTGCTTCCTTATCTTTTCTTTCTCTCGGTTTGGTAGACATGTCCTTCACATAGATAACCTGTGCCACATCATTGGCTAGGACGAACGGTTCGTCAGTGTACCCAAGATTTTTCAGATCCACTGTTGTCATTCCGTACTATGGGTCTACCTGTACCCCGCCGCCTAACAGATTGACCCATTTGCACTTAAACAAAGGGACCTTAAAATCAGGTCCGTAGTCAAGTTCCCATATGTCCACTATGTAACCATAATATGTGTCCTTTCCGCTCTCGGTTGCTACATCAAACCGGACACCACTATTTTGGTTGGTGCTCTTTTGATCTTGGGCGATCGTGTAAAATGTATTCCCATTTATCTCGTATCCTTTGTAAGTCAATACAGTCAAAGATGGTCCCCTGGAAAACAAGTACAACTCATCACAAACAGTGTTGTCACCTCTGAGACGTGTTTCCAGCCAACTGCTGAATGTCCTGATGTGTTCACATGTAATCCAGTCGTCGCACTGCTCCGGGTGTTTGGAGCGCAAACTGTTCTTGTGTTCATCGACATACGAGGTCACCAAGGTAGAGTTCTATAGAACTGTGTAGTTTGCTTGAGACCAAGAATATCCGTCCCTGCATATTATTGAGTCTCTTCCAAGAGTGCCTTTTCCAGTCAGTCTCCCCTCATACCGAGATTTAGGGAGACCTATCTTCTTAAGGCCAGGAATGAAGTCAACACAAAACCCGATAACATCCTCTGTTTGATGGCCCATGGAGATGCTTCCTTCTGGCCTAGTGCGGTTACGGACATATTTCTTTAGGACTCCCATGAACCTCTCAAAGGGGAACATATTGTGTAGAAATACGGGCCCCAGGATGACAATCTCTTTGGCTAGATGAACTAGGACGTGCGTCATGATATTGAAGAAGGATGGTGGGAACACCAGCTCGAAACTGACAAGACATTGCGCCACATCACTCCTTAGCCTTGGTACGATTTCTGGATCGATCACCTTCTGAGAGATTGCATTGAGGAATGCACATAGCTTCACAATGGCTAATCGGACGTTTTCCGGTAGAAGCCCCCTCAATGCAACCGGAAGTAGTTACGTCATAATCACGTGGCAGTCATGAGACTTTAGGTTCTGAAACTTTTTCTCTGGCATATTTATTATTCCCTTTATATTCGACGAGAAGCCAGTCGTGACCTTCATACTGAGTAGGCATTCAAAGAAGATTTCTTTCTCTTCTTTCGTAAGAGCGTAGCTGGCAGGACCTTTATACTGCTTCGGAGGCATGCTGTCTTTTTCATGCAAACGTTGCAGGTCCTCCCATGCCTCAGGTGTATCTTTTGTCTTCCCATACACGCCTAAGAAGCCTAGCAGGTTCACGCAAAGGTTCTTCGTCACATGCATCACGTCGATTGAGGAGCGGACCTCTAGGTCTTTCCAGTCGGGTAGGTCCCAAAATATAGATTTCTTCTTCCACATGGGTGCGTGTCCCTCAGAGTCATTCGGAATAGCTAGTCCACTGGGACCCTTTCCAAAGATTACGTAGTGTAAATCATTGACCATAGCAAGCACGTGATCACCGGTGCGCATGGCGGGCTTCTTCCGGTGATCTACCTCGCCTTTGAAATGCTTTCCTTTGTTTCGACATTGATGGTTGGTCGGAAGAAATCGACGATGGCCCAGATTCATAGGATGCATGGTATCCTTTGTTTGTCTGTCCTAAAAGGTTACTGAGAGCGGGCCAATCGTTGATGGTCACGAACAACAACGCCTTAAGGTTAAATTCCTCCTGTCTATGCTCATCCCATGTACGTACACCATTTCCATTCCACAGCTGTAAAAGTTCTTCAACTAATGGCCTTAGGTACACATCAATTTCGTTGCCGGGTTGCTTAGGGCCTTGGATGAGAACTGGCATCATAATGAACTTCCGCTTCATGCACATCCAAGGAGGAAGGTTATACATACATAGAGTCACGAGCCAGGTGCTGTGATTGTTGCTCTGCTCCCCAAAAGGATTAATTCCATCCGCGCTTAAAGCAAACCATACATTCCTTGGGTCCTTTGCAAACTCATACCAGTACTTTCTCTCGATTTTTCTCCACTGCGACCCGTCAGTGGGTGCTCTCAACTTCCCATCTTTCTTTCAGTTCTCACTGTGCCATCGCATCAACTTGGCATGCTCTTCGTTTCTGAACAGACGTTTCAACCATGGTATTATAGGAGCATACCACATCACCTTCGCAGGAACCCTCTTCCTGGGGGGCTCGCCGTCAACATCACCAGGGTCATCTCGTCTGATCTTATACCGCAATGCACCGCATACCGGGCATGCATTCAGATCCTTGTATGCATCGCGGTAGAGGATGCAGTCATTAGGGCATGCATGTATCTTCTCCACCTCCAATCCTAGAGGGCATACGACCTTCTTTGCTGCGTATATACTGTCGGGCAATTCGTTATCCTTTGGAAGCTTCTTCTTCAATATTTTCAGTAGCTTCTCAAATCCTTTGTCAGCCACAGCATTCTCTGCCTTCCACTGCAGCAATTCCAGTACGGTACCGAGCTTTGTGTTGCCATCTTCGCAATTGGGGTATAACCCTTTTTTGTGATCCTCTAACATGCGATCGAACTTCAGCTTCTTCTTTTGACTTTCGCATTGCATCCCTGCATCGACAATGACCCGGCGGAGATCATCATCATTGGGCACATCGTCTGGTTCCTCTTGATCTTCAGCAGCTTCACCCGTTGCAGCATCATTGGGCACATCGTCTGGTTCCTCTTGATCTTCACCAGCTCCCCCCGTTGCAGCATCACCGTATTCAGGGGGCACATAGTTGTCATCGTACTCTTCTTCTTCGCCGTCTTCCATCATAACCCCTATTTCTCCGTGCCTCGTCCAAACATTATAGTGTGGCATGAAACCCTTGTAAAGCAGGTGGGAGTGAAGGATTTTCCGGTTAGAGTAAGATCTCGTATTCCCACATTCAGTGCATGGACAACACATAAAACCATTCTGCTTGTTTGCCTCAGCCGCATCGAGAAACTCATGCACGCCCTTAATGTACTCGCAGGTGTGTCTGTCACCGTACTTCCATTGCCGGTTCATCTGCGTGCATTATATATAATTAAGTGTCCAAATTAATAGAAGTTCATCATCACATTAAAACCAAAGTGCATACATAGTTCTCATCTAACAACATATAGCTCTCCAGAGCATCTAATTAATTAAACCATACATTGAAACTATGTAAAACATTTCAATGCGAAAACAAATGCGATCATAATCGCAACCAAGGTAACAATTGATCCAACGACATAATGATACCAAGCCTCGGTATGAATGGCATATTTTCTAATCTTTCTAATCTTCAAGCTCATTGCATCCATTTTGATCTTGTGATCATCGACGACATCCGCAACATGCAACTCCAATATCATCTTCTCCTCCTCAATTTTTTTATTTTTTCCTTCAACAAATTGTTTTCTTCTTCAACTAAATTTAACCTCTCGACAATAGGGTCGGTTGGCATTTCCGATTCACATACATCCTACATAAATAAAATCTATGACACGTTGGTCGGCATAATTTTCATAAACAATAAATGAACCAATAGTTATAAAGATAATATATATACCACATCCGAATCATAGATAGGACGAGGGCTGACGGGGGCGGATACCAAAACCATCGCACTATATAAGATGCAATAATAAAAGTAAGAAAATAATAAAAGTATCTATGTAAACATACAAGTAAGAATATTTTTCCTTTCAGAAAGAAGATAAGAACAAGAGGCTCACCACGGTGGTGCCGGCGATGAGCTCGGCGCGGGTGATCGACGGTGGTGAAGACGGGGACGGGGCATGATGGACCGCTAAACCTAGACAAATATTATGGAAAATGGAGCTTGGAGGTCGAGCTTGGAGAGGAGAAAGCTTAAGTAGTGTGGCTCGAGCATTCCATCGAACACCTTGTGTGCATAGGAGGTGAGCTAGAGCACCACCAAGCCCTCTCCCCCTCGGCTAGAGAAAAACAGAGCACTGGGGTGCTCTGCTCGCGAGCGAGGGGTATATATAGGCAACTCATTGGTCCCGGTTGGTGACTTGAGCCAGGACTAAAGGGGATCCTTTGGTCCCGGTTCAAGCCACCAATCGAGACCAATGGTGGTGGGCCAGGAGCAAGGCCCATTGGTCCCGGTTCATCCCACCAACCGGGACCAAAAGGTCCAGATGAACTGGGACCAATGGCCCACGTGGCCCGGACGGCCCCCTGGGCTCACGAACCGGGACCAATGCCCACATTGGTCCCGGTTTTGGACTGAACCGGGACTAATGGGCTGACCCGGCCTAGACCAAAGCCCTGTTTTCTACTAGTGTATGCTAGTTGATTATTGTTCCCATAAATTGTTTGCTCACAAAATCCTATGTATAGGAAGTGGGTTAGACTTAAATGTGCTAGTAATATTCTTCATGATACTCTCTTTATGTTACAATTCTTATCTTTTATGTGAGCATCATTGAAATCATGATGCCTAGCTAGGGGCGTTAAACGTAAGCGCTTGTTGGGAGGCAACACAATTTTATTTCTGTTCTTTGCTTTTTTGCTCCTATTTAGTAATAAATAATTCATCTAGCCATTGTTTAGATGTGGTTTTATGTTTTAATTAGTGTTTATGCCAAGTAGAACCTTTGGGAAGACTTGGGTGAAGTCTTTATGATCTTACTGTAAAAAAACAGAAACTTTAGCACTCACGAGATTAGCTACCATTTTTTTACTAGAGAGTGCTATTAAGTTGATTCTTTTGCAGATGATTAATAGACAAATGCCTCACGTCAAACAATTTATTTCAGAATTGTTTGAGTTCCAGAAGTATACGCATGATACAGATTACTACAGATTCTGTTTTCATTGTGTTGTTTGCTTATTTTGATGAATCTATGAGTAGTATCGGAGGGTATGAACCATAGAGACGTTGGAATACAGTAGATATTACACCAATATGAATTTAGAATGAGTTAACAACAGTACCTAAGTGGTGATTTATTTTCTTATACTAACGGAGCTTACGAGTTTTCTGTTGAGTTTTGTGTTGTGAAGTTTTCAAGTTTTGGGTAAAGATTCGATGGACTATAGAATAAGGAGTGGCAAGAGCCTAAGCTTGGGGATGCCCAAGGCACCCCAAGGTAATATTCAAGGACAACCAAGAGCCTAAGCTTGGGGATGCCCAGATGGCATCCCCTCTTTCGTCTTCGTTCATCGGTAACTTTACTTGGAGCTATACTTTTATTCACCAAATGATATGTGTTTTGCTTGGAGCGTCATTTTTTTTTCTTGCTGTTTGAATAAAATATCAAGATCTTAAATTCTTAAATGTTAGAGAGTCTTCACATAGTTGCATAATTATTCGACTACTCATTGATCTTCACTCATATCTTTCGGAGTAGTTTGTCATTTGCTCTAGTGCTTCACTTATATCTTTTTAGAGCACGGCGGTGGTTTTATTTTGAAGAAATATATGAACTCTCATGCTTCAGTTATATTATTTTGAGAGTCTTTTAGAATAGCATGGTAATTTGATTTGGTTATGAAACTAGTCCTAATATGATAGGCATCCAAGATGGGTATAATAAAAACTTTCATATAAAGTGCATTTAATACTATGAGAAGTTTGATACTTGATGATTGTTTTGAGATATGAAGATGGTGATATTAGAGTCTTGCTAGTAGAGTAGTTGTGAATATGAGAGATAATTGTGTTAAAGTTTGTGATTCCCGTAGCATGCACGTATGGTGAACCGTTATGTGATGAAGTCGGAGCATGATTTATTTTTTAATTGTCTTCGTTATGAGTGGCGGTCGGGGACGAGCGATGGTCTTTTCCTACCAATCTATCCCCCCTAGGAGCATGCGCATAGTACTTTGTTTTGATAACTAATAGATTTTTGCAATAAGTATGTGAGTTCTTTATGACTAATGTTGAGTCCATGGATTATACGCACTCTCACCATTCCACCATTCTAGCCTCTCTAATACCGCGCACCTTTCGCCGGTATCATACACCCACCATTACCTTCCTCAAAACAGCCACCATACCTACCTATTATGGCATTTCCATAGCCATTCCGAGATATATTGCCATGCAACTTTCCACCGTTCCGTTTATTATGACACGCTCCATCATTGTTATATTGCTTTGCATGATCCTGTAGTTGACATCGTATTTGTGGCAAAGCCACCTTCATAATTTTTCATACGTGTCACTCTTGATTCATTGCACATCCTTGTACACCGCCGGAGGCATTCATATAGAGTCATATCTTGTTCTAAGTATCAAGTTGTAAGTAAATAAAAGTGTGATGATCATCATTATTAGAGCATTGTCCCAAGTGAGGAAAGGATGATGGAGACTATGATTCCCCCACAAGTCGGGATGAGACTCTGGACAAAAAAAGAGAGAAAAAGGCCATAAAAAAGAGAAGGCCCAAAAAAATAGAGAAAAAGAGAGAAGGGGCAATGCTACAATTCTTTTACCACACTTGTGCTTCAAAGTAGCACCATGATCTTCATGATAGAGAGTCTCCTATGTTGTCACTTTCATATACTAGTGGGAATCTTTCATTATAGAACTTGGCTTGTATATTCCAATGATGCGCTTCCTCACTTTCATATACTAGTGAGCAAGCGAGTTGGATGCACACCCACTTAGTTTCTTTTTGAGCTTTCATACACTTATAGCTCTAGTGCATCCGTTGCATGGCAATCCCTACTCACTCACATTGACATCTATTGATGGGAATCTCCATAGCCCGTTGATACGCCTAGTTGATATGAGACTATCTTCTCCTTTTTGTCTTCTCCACAACCACCATTCTATTCCACCTATAGTGCTATGTCCATGGCTCACGCTCATGTATTGCGTGAAGATTGAAAAAGTTTGAGAACATCAAAAGTATGAAACAATTGCTTGGCTTGTCATCAGGGTTGTGCATGATTTAAATATTTTGTGTGATGAAAATAGAGCATAGCCAGACTATATGATTTTGTAGGGATAGCTTTCTTTGTCCATGTTATTTTGAGAAGACATGATTACTTTGTTAGTATGCTTGAAGTATTATTATTTTTATGTCAATATTAAACTTTTGTCTTGAATCTTTCGGATCTTAATATTCTTGACACAATAAAGAGAATTACATGGATAAATATGTTAGGTAGCATTCCACATCAAAAATTCTGTTTTTATCATTTACCTACTCGACGATGAGCAGGAATTAAGCTTGGGGATGCTTGATACGTCTCCAACGTATCTATATTTTTTGATTGTTCCATGCTATTATATTATCAACCTTGGATGTTTCATATGCATTTATATGCTATTTTATATAGTTTTTGGGACTAACCTATTAACCTAGAGCTCAGTGCCAGTTTCTGTTTTTCCCTTGTTTTTGAGTATCGCAGAAAAGGAAAACCAAACGGAGTCCAATTGACCTGAAAATTCACGGAGATTATTTTTGGACCAGAAGAAGCCAATGGAGTACCGGAGATGGGCCAAAAGAGTCCCGAGGCACCCACGAGGGTGGGGGCGTGCCCCCTACCTCATGGCTGCCTCGGAGACCCCCCTGACTTGTTCCCGAATCCAACACCTCTTATATATACCCAAACTTCCAGAACATAACCTAGATCAGGAGTTCCGCCGTTGCAAGCCTCTGTAGCCACCGAAAACCAATCTAGACCCGTTCCGGCACCCTGCCGGAGGGGGGAATCCCTCTCCGGTGCCCATCTTCATCATCCCGGTGCTCTCCATGACGAGGAGGGAGTAGTTCACCCTCGGTGCTGAGGGTATGTACCAGTAGCTATGTGTTTGATCTCTCTCTCTCTCTCTCGTGTTCTTGATTCGGAACGATCTTGATGTATCACGAGCTTTGCTATTATAGTTGGATCTTATGATGTTTCTTCCCCTCTACTCTCTTGTGATGAATTTAGTTTTCCCTTTGAAGTTATCTTATCGGATTGAGACTTTAAGGATTTGAGAACACTTGATGTATGTCTTGCATGTGCTTATCTGTGGTGACAATGGGATATCACACGATCCACTTGATGTATGTTTTGGTGATCAACTTGCGAGTTCCGTGACCTCGTGAACTTATGCATAGGGGTTGGCGCACATTTTAGTCTTGACTCTCCGGTAGAAACTTTGGGGCACTCTCTGAAGTTCTTTGTGTTGGTTGAATAGATGAATCTAAGATTGTGTGATGCATATCGTATAATCATACCTGTGGATACTTGTGGTGACATTTGAGTATCTAGGCGACATTAGGGTTTTTGGTTGATTTGTGTCTTATGGTGTTATTTTACTATGAACTCTAGGTCTGTTTGGGACACTTATAGGAATAGCCCAATGGATTGATCAAAAAGAATAACTTTGAGGTGGTTTCGTACCCTACAATAATCTCTTCATTTGTTCTCCGCTATTAGTGACTTTGGAGTGACTCTTTGTTGCATGTTGAGGGATAGTTATCTGATCCAATTATGTTATTATTGTTGAGAGAACTTGCACTAGTGAAAGTATGAACCCTAGGCCTTGTTTCCTAGCATTGCAATACCGTTTACGCTCACTTTTATCACTTGCTACCTTGCTGTTTTTATATTTTCAGATTACAAAAACCTATATCTACCATCCATATTGCACTTGTATCACCATCTCTTCGCTGAACTAGTGGACCTATACAATTTACCATTGTATTGGGTGTGTTGGGGACACAAGAGACTCTCTGTTATTTGGTCGCAGGGTTGTTTGAGAGAGACCATCTTCATCCTACGCCTCCCACGGATTGATAAACCTTAGGTCACCCATTTGAGGGAAATTTGCTACTGTCCTACAAACCTCTGCACTTGGAGGCCCAACAACGTCTACAAGAAGATGGTTGTGTAGTAGACATCAACATGAATGCAACTACTGTTGCAAACTGCAACCAAGCACGCCCTCAGTCTTCGCTCAGCGCGCCAAGCAGCTGAGCGCGCTGTGTCTTGTTCTTCTTGTCATCGACCGCCGCACCGTCCATTGGAGAAACCACCTCTGAAAGGCCCTCGGCGTCCAGGATGGCCTCCGCCTTGATCCGTGCAGGTCTTCAACGTGAGCATTGGCAAGGAGAGAGACACTGTGCTCCCTCCGGTGCAACACAGAACGATCAATATGAGGCGGCGCCCCAGATCACACGAAGCTCTGTATATCAATTGTTGCCGCCACCTCCTCGCAGCACCGCTCTTCCTAAGCTAGCTGGCTCCCTTCCTTGGTACGTGTGTGTGTGTGCGCGTGCGTGTGTGTGTGTGTGTGTGTTGAGTCTTCCCATAATGTGTGTGTTCTTAAGAGAAACCACAAGTGAGAGTTGTGTGAGGAAGAAGAAGAGCGGCGCTGTGAGGAGGTAGCACGACCATCCTAATCTTTCTTCAGAACAAACTCGGCTCGGCACATATAGGCGTTGTTCGTGCGGCGAGGCGTTTATGCACCGGGAAATCTTGTGTGCTCCTCTCCCCTTCCACCTTCGCCCGAGTGACTGCGAGAGAGAGAGCTGGTCCGACGTTTGTCCTAACATTTGGTATGATGAGCCGAGTGGAATACAAGAGAGAAAAAGGCCCCGACATTCATTACCGGGGCAGGGCGTCTATCGCCATGGGCATTTGTCTCCCGGTAAAATCGTCTCCTCGTACTCTTGTTTGATCGTTCATCGATCATTTGTTCCAACACTTTTTGGGAGAGAAGGAGATGGTGGAGCTACTTGGCCATAGTGATATCGACATGGTAGGACCGTAAGAGTAACTCGGACATGGCATATTTCTTGGGAGGAATCATAATAAGTTGGCTATCACAAAAGCAGAAGGTGGTCGCATTATCATCTCATGAGGCAGAGTATATTGTAGCTGCAACCACGGTGTGTCAAGGCATGTGTCTAGGAAGTCTACTCGATGACCTCACAGGTAAGGAACCAGAACGAGTGGTGCTCAATGTTGACGACAAGTCTACAATCTCTTCGTGGAAGAATCCACTGTGCCAAGATGGAAAGAAGCACATCGATACGAGGTATCGCTACCTAAGGAAGTGTTTAGAAGAAAGTAAGATTGGCGTCAACTACATTGCATCGACGAACAGCTTGAAGATACACTACTAGGGAAAAGCCTAGCAGTAGCGCGGGTGACCGCGCTACTGATACGACGCTATAGCTAAAGGTTAGCAGTAGCGTGGGCTTACCCGCGCTACTACTATATGCATTTAGTAGTAGTGCTTCCTGGAAAGGGCGCTACTGGTAATTACTAGTAGCGCCTCTCGCAGCTCGCGCTACTACTATTATTCCGTATTATATTTCTTTTTTATTTTATGTTGTATTCATACACCTTTATACAAGTTTTCATACAACAACAATTTAGAGATTGTTTTTTACATCTTAATGAGTTATTACATCACTGGGTGAAAGAACCATGGACTAGTTTCATGGATGTACATCCACTTGAAATTAATCCGCGGTTCTTTCACCCACTGATATAATAAATATCATCATCATCATATCATTAACAACTTATCATCATAATACATCATTGTCATATAACACCTCCTCATGATCATCATTTTCATCAATGAGACATCATATAGCAAGTTGGTCACTAGTCATAATCACAACTCCTACTCATCATCATCATCAACTCTAACACATTGTACCACATAATAACACATTGTACCTAGGACCTACTTCTCTCTCATAGGACCTACTACCTTCTCTTAGGTAAAATAGCATAAAACAAGATAGGCCCTGACTCTCCATTATGGAGAATAGAGATTATCCTGTCTCCAATTCTCGCCCTTCGCACAGTATTGCTTTCATGTAGCTCCCTATGATTGACCATACATTTTTTTGAATCTTTGATTGTCATGTCTTCATCGGTTTTAGAAATCCGATATGGACAGGAGTGATTCATAGGATGACTTGGCCGTATGTTCAAAACATCAAGGTGACCTTTCTGAAACATCAGATGAGCCACACAATCCTACGGGATTTTTTGTTGAAAAACATAGTAATAACTTCGTAGTTAGCAATGTAGTTCAGTTTTAGAAGAATTTATGCAAAAGATGCACGGATGTTGTAATAGTAAAAAAATCTTACCATGGCATCTCCATGGATGTTACCGTAGTTCAACACGTGCACTAGTGGCACGTATTGACCATAATGTGGAGGAGTTTGATAATAGATATTGTAATTCACAAGATCAGTAATAAATGAGATCAGATGATTTTCTCCTAACAAGTTAATTCTGAGCCATCGGTGTAGTAGGTTCTGTATACCATCTTCCGCATATTATTTGAAGAACGAAAATAAGCTGTCAATGGAAATAAGCTGTCAACTATTTTGAAATAAACAATATAAATTACTTAATAACTATGTTCGAGAAACTCACATAGCGGTAGAATTGGAAGTGTATCAACAAGGACCCATATGTCCATATTGTCTTGGGCGATGTCAGGATCACCAAGATCCATGGTGACAAGCACACCCTCATGAAAATCATATATCTTGCAAAATGCTTCCCAATTCGAGCAACCAAAATGGGTTACGCTATCAGAATTCTACAGATTTACTTCAAACTCCATACCATGATGGGTCCTTAGGTGAATTCTCTTTGTTTCCATACTTTCATGATCTTCAAAATCCATCCTCTCCAAGACATAGCGTCTTGGATGGCATGGGATAAGCTAGTCGAACTGTAAAAGACGAAAATTACATGTTGAAGTAGTTGAAGTCATGCTTAATTATGAAAAAACACTCGTCATCGTTGTGTACTGTTTCAACATAGAAGATCTCCTGGAGCTTAATGCTGAAGAGCTGACCTTCGTCCAGGTGAGGCCTATCACACAGACCTCGGTCGTCGTTGCACCAGTCGCACTCCCCCAGAAGACTTTCGTCGTTCGATGACAACATTTCCTATGTTCATAATTCAAAGATTAAACTTGTACAATTAAATATATGTACTACAAAAACTAAATTAGATCATTATTATTCATCACAGGTTGACTATCGGTCTGCCGATTCTTTTCTTGAAAACTCTCAGCTCACGTGGTGTATATATTCGACCGTCAGTGATGGTCGCTCCTCCCTTCGTCACCGAGTGCATTACACAAAAATGTCTAGCACACGGGAACGAAGGAGAAGCAACCCCCATGACAACAGTCGGGATTCTTCGTCCTCTCATATATGGTGGAGACTCTCCCTCACTGATTCCTCTCTGACATTTGCGACCGTCGGTGCTGGTCGTTACTCCTCCTTCTCATAGTGCATAACAAAGGTCTAGCACAAGGAGAAGAAGGAGAAACGACCCCCACGACAACAGTCGGGATTCTTCGTCCTCTCTCATATATGGTGGACGCACTCCCTAAATAATTTTTTGACCGTCGGTGATGGTCGTTATTCCTCCTTCCCCTAGTGCATAACAACGGTCTAGCACAAGGAGAAGAAGGAAAAACGACCCCCATGACAACAGTCGGGATTCTTCTTCTCTCATATATGATGCAGACTTTCTCCCTCACTCATTTGTTGACTGTCATGTATGGAGCCTAGACAGACTTAAAGTCAACCAGAAATGTTGTTTAATTATTTTTCTAGAAAATCCAGGCCACTCGATATTTCCTACATATTGTGGCACAAGTCATGCCAAAGTTCACGGAAAAATCCGGCATGACCTTTGCTAAAAAAGGACATATTAAGCGCCTGAAATTTGTCGGAATGGAAATTAATCAACAGTCCGGCAAAACATAGGCCACTCGGAGGTGTAACCTACAAACATGGCGACCACTTGGGCAAGCACATATCCTATTTGAGCAACACAAGATATACATTTTTATATCTACATCACATGAGCATTCAAACTTGATGGTCATTGCATTTCAATGGTTGAAAATATGAGCAAAAATATTTATAATGTCTTATAGGACTCATATTGACATGGAGATTTGGCTGGTCTCACCTTGAGGTCGGAGGGGGTCGGTGACGGGGACAACAACGGGGATGATGGAGGGGCTCCTTGATTTCTGCAAAAACAAAAACCATGTAAGCTATCAACTAATCAAATGCATACGCCTTGCATAGTGGGGGTCCAATTTGAGCATTCAAAATAGGATTAGTTCTCCAATTTGAGCATTCAATAAGCAAAACCAAATTGTAAAATAAATAAGTATTCAAATTAGCATGCATTCAATAAGCAAAACTAAATCATCTCTCGTGTCCGTACATCGTCGAATATTATCACTAATACATCTCGAATAGTATTATACATATAACATCACTAATACAACTAAAACCCTAGCGAACGACGGGTGTCGGCGCGGGCAGTGGACACCCAAAGAGAAGGAACCATCACAGGATCATAGCTCCAGTGAGATCCCTGAAGAACTTGCCAGGTATTGGAGAACCTGCCCACCAACGCAACCATGTAGCGACGGACGTGCTCGTCCTCCTCGCTGACACGGTGATGTGCCACCTACGTGGGGTCCTCAAGCCTTTGCACCGTCACTAGCCCACGCGACCGCCACCAAAGAAGGTTCGGGTCAACAACGGGCTAGCTCCTCACCAAGCTGCGCCCCCGGAAGGTAGCACCTCCCAGTACCAGCCTGGCGCAGCCCAGTCCTGGACATGGCCCCTCTGATCAAGCAGGTGTCCTTCGCCGAGTCAACGACGAGGATGCGGGATAGGCATCGTCGACGTCGATGCGGGAATATTTGCTTTAACTAAAAAAAATATCAACAAATGTGACATGTTCAAAATATGACATGTCCACTTCAAAACAAATCAACCTATAATATTGTTAAATACACCTAAAAATAAACTAGTTCTATTAATTTTCTTACTAAAAATAAACTAGTTCTATAGTAAAAAAATTTAGATCATCAAATCTCATATACCTAAATTTTCTTACTAAAAATAAACTAGTTCTATAGTAAAATTTTAATTAGATCATGAAATCTCATATACCTAAATTTTCTTATTAAAACTAAACTAGTTCTATTAATTCAACTAAACACATACTATAAATAAAAACAAACTAGTTCTTACTAAAAATAAACTAGTTCAACTAGTCCTATTAATTTTCTTACTAAAAATAAACTAGTTCTATTAATTCAACTAGTTCTTACTAAAAATAAACTAGTCCAACTAGTTCTATTAATTTTCTTACTAATTCTATTAAACACTTACTAAAAAATAGTAAAAAACTATATTGAATTTTTTTTCTATACTAAACACTACTACCCTAATTAACATCTAGTTAAACCCTGCTGCCCTAGTTCTTACGCATCTACAAGTACTAACTAATTAGATGAACCCTAGCTAGGTACTTAAGCATCTACAACTACTTAAGCACCCATTGATGAGGAGGCCGGTGGGATCGTAGGAGGGAGGGAGGAGGGGTGGGAGGA